>NC_135659.1:86836912-87141162 GCF_964188315.1 Podarcis muralis | reverse complement strand
AGCGATTATTCAAACAGCTCTTGTTTATTCACATGCCAGAACAGAACTGAACTGAAGGGTTCAGCCAACCTGCTTATATAAAGCTCAACTACAAAGCAACAGTAAAAACTTTCTGTAACTATCCAATCACTGAACGTCACTTTCAATGCCTTATTTGCATATGTGGACCTGAGTGAAAACTATCTACAGTATCCCCCTGCTGGCCCAGGGTGAGAACTTCAGTACATAACAAGGACCTCTTGTGGAGGAAGCGCACAAAGGGTCTCAGATGATCTCAAGGTCTGAGTCAGCTTATATGGGGAGAGGCGGTCCTTAAGGTATTGCAGTCCTGAGCTTTTCAAGGCTTTACAGGTCAATGCCAACACTTTGAATTGGGGCCAGAAACCAATCGGCAGCTAGTGCAATTGTGCCAGGATCAGTCTTGCCCCGATGAGCAACCTGGCCGTCAAATTCTGTGCCAGCTAAAGTTTCCAACTTGCCTTCAGAGGCAACCCTACATACAACGCATTGCAGTAATCTAACCTAGAGGTTACCAGAGCATAGACAACAGTGGTTAGGGGTGCAGCTGGGCCACCAGCCAAAGTGTTACTGAGGCCACCAGAGTCTCAAGTGACAAGAAAAGCATCCAAAAGTACCCACAAGCTGTATACCTGCCTCTTCAGAGGGAGTGTAACCCCATCAAGAACAGGCAACCTAAGTTACATGGACCAAAATAAGGCCCTGTCTGCACTATATATTTACAGCAGTATCATACCACTTTATGCAGTCCTGGGAGCTGTAGTTTGTTAAGGGTTCTGAAAGCTGTTAGGAAACTCTTTCCCCTTCACAGAGCTACAATTCCAAGAATTGCCTGGAAAGAAGGATTGATTGTGAGGTTATCCTGCGAGTTGTAGCTCTGTGAGGGGAATTGGGGCCTCCTACTCTCAGTGTCCCTCCCTCATCCACTGATAGTGTAAAGGTAAAGGGACCCCTGACCATTAGGTCCAGTCGTGACCGACTCTGGGGTTGCGGCGCTCATCTTGATTTATTGGCCGAGGGAGCCGGCATACAGCTGCTGACTAAGCTGCTTCTGGTGAACCAGAGCTGCATACGGAAACGCTGTTTACCTTCCCACCAGAGCGGTACCTATTTATCTACTTGCACTTTGACATGCTTTCGAACTACTAGGTTGGCAGGAGCAGGGACCGAGCAACGGGAGCTCACCCCGTCGCAGGCATTTGAACCGCCAACCTTCTGATCGGAAAGTCCTAGGCTCTGCGCCACAGCGCCACCCGCGTCCCCTGATAGTGTAGATCAGGCCAAAAATAGGATAGTCAGACTTCTCCCCCTCTGCTTGGACATGAGTTAAACCTGGGACAGACATTTTGCTGCCTGAGGCAAAGACAATATGGTCTTCCCCACCACCACTGCCAAAACCCAACCAGGTTGGCAACTGAATTTTACATCATCTTCCACCTCGCAGTAGGCTGCCTTAAAGCCTTGCAGGGAAGACCACATGGTATACAGAGTTGTGTTTGGCAACGCCTCATTACTGCTCTGCACCTCTCAGCATCCACCGCCAAATTGAGGCGGCTGCCACAATCTGCCTAATGGTAGGACCAGACCAAAACACTTCCCCCCCCCCCTTGTTACCTGAGCCTATAGGGGGGTGCCTGCATTCCATAGAATAAAACCCCAATTCCAGGGCTGGTATTAAGCTCTCGAGTTGCCGGGCTGGGGATAGAAAAGGCATCTCTTTTGAACTGTGGCTTGTAGACTGTAGCCTCCATCCGCTCTCCGAAAGCTTGTACAGTACTGTGGGAATAGTTAGGCTTGTTGGCTTTGCTAATGCCAAATCTGGATGCTTGCCACCCTTCTGGGCTGTGAAGCATCCTGGGAGGAGATGCCCTAAATCCTTTTTCGTTTGTAGCAGTGATCATGCTGTATCCAAAGGTCTCTTCCTTTGTCTCTGCATTTTCCGATCACCCTGAACGCACTGTGGCCTTTTAGATCTCAGCGCTGCTGCTATAAATAATGAGCCTCTTTTTTAAACACAAACACGCACACACATCGTGGTTAGCGAATTATGAGAGCAGAAAAAGTTCATAATCTTGCCTTTGCTCAGCCGTGCTTCTTCTGAATAACCTTTTATGAATATCTGGGTATATACTGTATATGTATGTATGGAAACATAACTGATTATATTCTTGTGTTATACTATATCTCTCCTTTTCGTACTATGATTCTATGACTTAGAACAAAATATTTAACAGGTCCAAGCCTATATGTAACCTTTAGAAGACATCTGAAGGCAACTCTGTACAGTGGTACCTCGGGTTAACAACTTAATTTGTTCTGGAGGTCCGTTCTTAACCTGAAACTGTTCTTAACCTGAGGTACCACTTTAGCTAATGGGGCCTCCCGCTGCTGCAGCGCCGCCTGATTTCTGTTCTCATCCTGAAGCAAAGTTCTTAACCCGAGGTACTATTTGTGGGTTAGCGGAGTCTGTAACCTGAAGCGTCTGTAACCCAAGGTACTACTGTATAGGGAAGCTTTTTAATGTTTAATGCTTTATTATGTCTTTATATGCAGTGGTATCTTGGTTCTCGAACTTAATCCGTTCTGGAAGTCATTTCAACTCCTGAAACCATTCAAAAACCAAGGCGCAGCTTCTGATTGACTGCAGGAGCTTCCTTCACTCAAGTGGAAGCTGGGTCGGACGTTCGGCTTCCGAAAAACATTTGTGAACCGGAACACTTCCGGGCTTGCGGTGTTTGGGAGCCGATTTGTTCGGAAGCCACGCTGTTCGAGTACCAAGGTACCACTGTATGTTTGAAGCCACCCAGAGTGCCTAGGGCAACCTAGTCAGATGGGCGGCATACAAATAAAAATTGTTGTTGTTATATTCCCATGCTTCAGTTTGCTGCATGTTTTGTGTTTTGACACCTCTTTTGGGACTCTCTCTACCATAGTGTTCTGCCCTGTGTTTACATCTAGGGACACAGCAATTTCTTTTACTTAATAACCAGTCGCAAACTCTGAGACGCTTCCAATAATCTCCATACAGAAATGTTCATGCCTTGCCTTCAATTTTTATTGACCCGAGCACGCTCAAAGGGTATTCAACGAAACGGGAGAGGTTGCCGTTTGCTCCTTTCAGCTGGCAATGGTGGGTGGTGTTGCATCGAGCCCTCCCCTCCCCCTGTCCGCCAAGAGAGGGGGATTGTGGGAGAAGGGTTCGTGGTGGCCCAGGCTGGCGCCACCGCTGCCTCCTGCCAGCTTCTCGTAGTCCGGAGTCGGCTGCAGGGACCTCTGCTGGTGCTTCCTCTCCCAGATGCTTTTGCGCTGCTTGTGGGTGTCGCTGCCCCCCTGCCCTGCCGGTCCCTGGCTGGAACTGCCCCTGCTGTGGCTGAGAGACATCCTGTTGGCCAGAACATCCTTTCTGGAGATGCCTTGGGATGCAGAGAAGGGGTGGTTGGGCTGGTCGGGGTTGTGTTCCGGGCTGGGCAGCGGAGGGCTGACCAGGTAAACATACACTTCGGCCTGCTGCGCCGCAGGCAAGCGCTGCTGCCACTCTGGCCCGAGGCGGTGGCGTGGCCCTCTTGGGGAGTGCGGGTAGGGGTACTCCTCGCCGTTGAGGTGGGTCCTGGACGCCGCATCCGAAGCCAGGGCAGAGTACACCACCCGCCTAGGGCCCGGCAAGATGGGGCTGAGGATGAAATTTGTCTCGCTGGACTGGCGATTGAAGTGTTCGTGAGGGGCTTCCGGGCAGCGGGGAGCAGGCTCCTCGGTGTTCATGCCCACCGAGTGCTGCAGGAACCTCTGCCCCTGGGCACCCTCCCTGGCGATGTCCGAGCTGTGCTGCTTGTCGCCAGTGGCTCTTTGGTGGCTCCGGGCGTGGGCCCCGCAACGGGCCGAGCTGCTTGCGGCCTCGGCGGCGCGCTGCGGGGGGCTGAAGTTGAAACGCACCCAGGAGGCGACGGACCCGGCGGGGCACGCCGGCTGGGGGGTTTCGGTGTCCGAGGGGTGGGAGCTGCATTGGCTGCTTCGGCGGCGTTGCGGGCTCCTGCACCAACTGGCCTTCTTGTCGTCTGTGTCGTGGTGGCTGGACCACTCGCCGGAGTAGTAGGCCTTGCTCTTGCGGCCGCCCTGCGAGCAGCACGCTTTGGGCTCCTGCAGGCTGCTCATCTTCACTGTGACTTTGACGGGGTCCACAATGCAGCGGAAGCGCATGCTGGAGAGCTTCTTGCGGCCTCTGAGAAGCAGTGACTCCTTCCACAGTCTCTTGCTGCTGGAGAGGATCTTCATGGTCTTCAGAAGTTGGCCGCCTGAGGAGAAAGGAGGCGGAGAAGTGTGAGGGTGGTTAGAACACTTGGGAGCACCACTAGGAGGAAAAGGAGGCTGCTTCCCTGGTCGTTGCTTTAAAGTGTTTCTCAAATTTGGGTCCTCGGCTGTTGTTGGACTACAACTCCCATCATCCCTAACCAGCAGGACCTGGGGTCTGGGATGATGGGAGTTGTAGTCCAACAACAGCTGGGGACCCAAGGTTGAGAAATACTGCATGGGTGAGGGACATCTGGTTCAGGGACCTAACATGGCCCTCCAAACCGCTCTGTCTGGCCCTTGGGACTCTCATCAGCCATGCCTTCCCTCCCTAGGTCACAGCCTGCACCAGCCCTGCTTTGCACTCTCCTAAGTATGTGTCCTTGAACTCTGATAATGCTTCTTTTTTCTGCCTGGATGGAGTGTGTGTGAGATCGCGTGTAAACACTAGTCTACTGCATAAAGGGTAATATTCACATTTCCGCTTTTGCTTCTGGACCCAGTCATGACTGGCATGCAGCCCCCAGAAAGTTTACCAGAACAGAAAGCGGACTTCAGGCTGTAAGAGTGGACCTCACCCCCAATTTAAACTTCGTAAGTTAATTTACGGAATCCCAGATCAAGCAAAGCCTGGTTCGCTTTCCTGAGCAGGCTGTTTGGTGGAACATGCAAAGAAATGATAATGGAATAGGGGGAAGGGTCCCAAGGAGAGGGGTGGGGGTGCCTCAGAAGTGGAGATAATTTAAGAGCCCAGTTCCCAGGACTCTTTGAGTGAAGCCATGGTAGTATACAACCATGATAACTTTGTGCCTGGGACTAGCTGGATGACAAGGAGTGGTGGGAGGCACCAGTTAGGGAACCCCCTAAGGAAGCCTCATAGGAGGAAGGCTCAGAGGCCGGGGAGTGGTGGTGGCACACTGAGCACAGGTCAGAGGGAGAAGGAGGGAGGAGTGGTTGGATGCTGAGGAAGCAACAGGCTTCAGTGAGCAAGAGGATCCAGGTGCAGAAAGCAGTTCAGACTCAGAAGGTGAAGCAGAGGAGGGGAAGGAGGCTGCAGAAGCATCCCAGGAGCTTGCCGGTCCTACTGTACTAAGCTCCTCTGCCCCCTTGTCTCCAAGGACAGGGAGGGCTATGTGTGTCACAGAACAAGTGGCACAGATTCCCTCCCCGTCCCAACCCCACATAATTTGAAGCTGCTTGGAAAACATGCAGCAGGGCAGGAGACTCAGAGGAAAACAGCAGACGAAGACCATCAGTCCTGGCAGCTGTTTCATAGGGGACAGCCCTGTTTGTAGGGATTGCTGCCTTGTATGGTGTTTCCTTGAATAAAGAGTTAACTTCTCTGCTCGTCTCTTGAGTGCTGACCTGCATCTGAACCAGTCCTAAAACTATGTAGGGGAGGAAAGGGCAGGCTCCAGATTGAAGGACACCCTTGGCAATACCCCTGGTGCCCGCCCCCGTATATAGGTGACTGCCCCCACCCCACTGCCCAAGCCATGGGCTAACCTGGCGATATTGGAAGGAAAGCTGTAAGTAGCCATCTGAGCTTTCCCCGCAGGGGTAGTCAACACAGATGATAGGGACTACAATGCCCATCAGCCAGGATGCCCAATAGGAATGATGGGAGTTGTAGTCCGTAATGTTTTGGGGGTGGGGAGAACCACACTAGCTATCCCTGTGTGGTAAGACATTTCTTTATTCAGTCTCTCCTCACCACTCTTGCCCTCTTTCAGTCGGGCTAGCTAACAAATTATTAGCAATCGAGTCTTAGCTAACAGACTCCAACTTTCTAAGCATCCCAGAGTAATAAAACTGCACATTTACAAGTATCTCCTTTCTATTTCCAGTTCTTGTTCTCTCTCTCTCTGTCACACACACACACACACACACACACACACACACACACACACACTTCTTTAGCCAAAACACCAGGTTGTTTGGTATTATTGGGAGATTTGAGCAGCCAAAAATAAGTTTTCCCCACTTTTGACTGCTTCCTTGACTATTAAGTTCCCCCTCTTGATATTTCTAGCTGGGTGGGTACCAGCAGATACTTTTCCAGTTTCAACACCGTGATTTCCGTGGCCTGGGAGAAACAGAAGAGCTGGGAAACAGGACAGGAGCATAATCCTAAGAACTTGAGGGACAAAAGAAAACAGGATCTCATCCTCACCTCTTTCTCATCTAAAACTTACCTTTCTTGAAGCAAGAATCATGTATTTTCCTCATTAATGGAGAGATGCTAATCCAGCCCTGGAGAGGAGAAAAAGGCAAATGTCATCGTACTGCTCAGCAGCCACTGTTTAGGGGCTGTTCCGATTTGCAAACCTTTTGTTGGAGTTAACCCTTGGTGCTTCCAACAGCACGCCCAAGGAAACCCATAACGCCCTCCATCTTTGGCCCAGAGCTTACCAAGGAAATCAGTCTGACGGCATATTCCAGTAAAGCGAGAAGTCCCAGCACGATCAGGATGGTGGCTAGCAGCTTCTGGTGCGTCTCGCCAAAAGGGAGGCAGCTGCTGTAGACCTTGTCCCCTGGCACAGCCATAGCTGGAAGGCGGGGAGAAACAGGTAGCTGGAAGTCAGTGCAGCATCGTTCCACTCATCTCCCCCTTGCCCTGTTCCCTTTGCCGCAGCCAGAGCAAGCAGCCGCTGCAGCCGTGGTGGGTGGTGGAGGGTGCTCAGAGGGTTGCTAGAGCCGGTGTGTTAGTAGCACAGGCCTTTGTGACAAGAGTCCTGTGTCATGCATTGCTCAAATGTGTGAGTCAGGTGAGGGATTGTCTTGGATGGACCAATCAGGAGCGTTGCTTTTGAGGGTCACTGCAGTCAGTCAGGCCCTGGTCTATGCATTTTGACAATGTGAATATTGTACAATTTTCTTTTTTCAATTTTTTTTATTGCTTTTCAAAAATTCAAAACAAAACAAACAAACAAACAAACAGACAAACAAAAATACATAGATCCTATTTAAATCTTGGTAACATTACTAACTGACTTCCTCAAATCCCCTTGGTTGAATTTCATTATATATCATTTTAAGTTTTCCAAAATCGAATTTCTCAAAAAATTAACTTGATCACTTAACATCTTTCATTCTTTCTAATTTGACTTTAAACATCATAAATCTTATCCTTTCATATTTGAATCCTAAGCCTATCTATTATTTGCAAGCTTTTCCAATTAAGTTATCTTAATAAGGTAAAGGTATCCCTGCCCGTACAGGCCAGTCGTGTCCGACTCTGGGGTTGCGTGCTCATCTCGCTTAAGAGGCCGGGGGCCAGCGCTGTCCGGAGACACTTCCGAGTCACGTGGCCAGCGTGACGAAGCTGCTCTGGTGAGCCAGCACCAGCGCAGCGCACAGAAACGCCGTTACCTTCCCGCTATAAAGCGGTACCTATTTATCTACTTGCACTTAAGGGTGCTTTCGAACTGCTAGGTGGGCAGGAGCTGGGACCGAACGACAGGAGCTCACCCCTCCGCGGGGATTCGAACCGCAAGTCCTAGGCACTGAGGTTTTACCCACAGCGCCACCCGCGCCCCTTAAGTTTCCTTAATATATTTATCTAAATAATCTTTAAATTTCATCCATTCTTCCTTGTACTCCTCCTCCTTCTGGTCGCAGACTCTTCCAGTCAGGTCGGCCAGCTCCGAAAAATCCATCATCTTCATCTGCCAATCTTCCTGTATTTTCCAGTTCTTCGGTAACAAAATTCTTGCTGCAGATATTGTACAATTTTCAGCTCATTGTATATATAAACAAACTATCAATCTAGCTCAGACGATAGAATGCCCGACTCTACATCGCAGAATAGTGGGTTCAAGCTCCACACTGGCCAAAAGATTTCCTGGACTGCAGGGCTTTGTATTAGATGGTTCTTGGGGTCCCTTCCAATTCTACAATTCTGTGATTCTTCTGTGATTCTATGAAACACAGTGATAGATACCCGTTGGTTAAAATATAACGTGTGTCACCCTGAGTGTGGGAAATTGCCGTTAGAACTAGTAAGCTCAACTCTTAAGAGGTCAAGACCATCGAGTGAGCTGCTTTCTCAGACTTACCTAAGTCAGGTCCCCTCGTCATTCTCTCCCATGATGTGAAGTTGACCAGGCAACAAGCCCAGGCCTCGTACTCTTAAGTATTTTTCTGTATTTGGTAACCCAGGAAGTTTCTGCATGTGTTCTTCTTGCTCAATCTGACCAAGAATAATCTGACCTTTGGAGTTTGTAAGTAAAGCATTTAAACTTACTAATGGTGTGGTCTGTTCATTGCGAGAGGGGTAGAGGCGGGGGGGGGGGGGGGCTGTAAGTGGACCAAATGGGATAATGTATTAAAAGGGTCTAACACTTCACTGTTGCACATTTTATGACTTTTAAACTCTGCTGGGGCTCCGTTACTGGAGAGTGTGTTTAATCCAGGGCTTTGGCTCTAGGGATACAGCTAAGTCTTCTATTAATTACCCCAAATGTGTGATCTATATTTTCCCGCCACACTGTGCTCATTGGAGGAAGAGGGGGAATTGCAAGGGTTGGGGATCAAACCTGTGATTTTCTGCATGAGGCACATGTGTATCAGTCCCCATAAATATGGTGCTTTGTACATTACACAAAGGCCAACTGATGTTTGCCCGTGAAGTGTCTTTATCATGCATTTTGTGCTTGTAAATAGCATTTTTACTTTGTGAACCGCCCTGAGGGGCGCTCTACAAATTTAATAAACAAATGCGTGCTCAAGAGTCAGTGCTAACCAACAATCGCTCCTGATGTCCTCTTGCACAATACATGTGTTGGCAAATACGTCTCTCTTGCATTCCATTTCCCATTTTTTACAGCTACACTTTAAAGATCTCAGGTGCCCGACGAAAGAAAACTGAATTTGCGAAGTGGCTTTTCCGTGCACCCAGTGTCACAAGGGCAAGCGTGTTCCATGCAGTTTGGAAACACCTGCCGCGCAAACCTGTGCATGTTCCAAAATTTCTGATCTGCACCATCATGTCTGCAACCTCATTTGTTTAAGTCAGACAAAAGATGCAACAGCCGGCGTTGTTGGCTTCCTAAAGGGAGCACATTTTCTCCTACTGACTGATTAATTACTCGGTGAATGCATTCAGCTTGAAGAGACACTTTAATTATTCAGGGGCTGCATGGATGCTAATGTAGTGTGTGTGTGTGTGTGTGTGTGTGTGTGTGTGTGTGTGTGTGTGTGTCTTTTGAGTCTGCCGGATCTTGTCACGTGAAGCCAAGCCCCTGGCTTTTGTGTATGCAAGTAAATGTTTCTGAAAGCTGCTTCCCTGGACCAGGTACCAGGCGAAAGTAGTGCAATAGCTCTAGAGAGGGAGGGCTTCGCTTATTCTTCCACTGCCTTTTGGGAACATTGAAAGGAACAGCTGGTGTGGGCATAAAACCCTCCTATGGTATGTAAGAAAGTGCCTTAACTCTGTTCATCCTGGAAAAGCAGGCATGGGGGAGATGACATACTTTAGGGTGGAGAGACAAAATTTCCCTTCCAGATTTACTTATTTATAGTGTATAAATAACGGGTGAGTAGACACGACCGTTTTCATATGGTTCACGTTCCCAACAAAAAACAGGGATCCTCCCTTAAAAATGTATTTCCCCCCACTGGGACTGGTGGGGTGGAAAGCATGGAGACCAACAGTATTGTCATTATCATTATTATTAATAATAAAACTAAAAAATTGTATACAGCCCTTCATCTGTAGATCTCAGGCAGTTCATAGCAGCAGAAAAATGCAAGATTAAAAACTCAAAAGACAAAAGACAAGAACAAAAGCAAAGCAAACCAGCATTAATAATAATTTTATTATTTATACCCTGCCCATCTGACTGGGCTGCCTCAGCCAATCTAGGCAGCTTCCAGCGTATATAAAAACATAATAAAACATTAACCTTTAAAAACTTCCCTATACAGTGCCTCCTTCAGATGTCTTTTAAAGGTTGCAGAATTACTTATCTCCTTGACATCTGATGGGAGAGTGTTCCACGTTTGAGAAGGCCCAATAACCCGTCCTCCCCCAGTAGCCAATGACAGGCAGGGGCAAGTGTTTCTGCCCCTATGCTCATCGCTGCAGAGTTCTGTAAAGACAACACTTGAGGTTAAGGACGAGTATGCCATACAAATTTAACTACGCAACAAATATAACTGTCACCTCCATTGTCTTTTAGGAGACGTTATTCTTTCTCCAAGCCTTTGAAGCAGAGCTTGCGATCCCGGTTGGTACCCGTGTTGGATTTGAAATGGGTTATAAAATGTTTTCATTGCTTTATATGTAATTGTTAAAAACTTGCTTTTACACATCCAATTGTTTTATATACATTTTTATTGTGTTGCATATTGCTTTGAGATGCCCCATCAGAAGCCATTCATTCGTAAATGAAATAACTAACCTATGTATCCTGTTGCGATTACTGAAGGCTCCCCTTCATGACATTGTAGTTTTTTATAAGGTGGGGTGCAAAGAGAGTACAGTGGTCCCTCCACCAATAGGGAGGGCATGTGTCCTACCTTATGAAGGGCAGTCCTCTATTTGAAGGGCTGTCTGGTCCAAGTCCAGATTTAAACATACCGAACCGTAAGGAAATATTCATCAGAGTACCTTGGAAGTTGTTCATCAACAGCCGCAGGCTCTCCTGCTGCGGTGTACTTTTTTTATATTGATAGGAATTGTTTCAAAATTTGCATCTGTACAGATACACTAATACATGCAAATTTTATGTAAATTTCTCTCTCTTGGCGAAGCCTACATGGCCAGCCTGTTCACCAAAGTCCAGACTTTATCACCTTTTGGAAGTGTGGCAAGACCCACCTGCTTAGGAACTGAATTTATTTTGTTCTCTTGGTGCCATTTTCCTTTCTGGTTTTGATTCTCTTCTCTCCATATGCATCCAGGGTTTGGTTTTATAAAATAAAAATGTGTATACAGATAGTGAACGCTGTATGACCACCCCTTATATAGCCAAAATAGCACCATTCGAGCATGAGGAGGAGGTAAAAGCTGGCTGTGGGGAAATCCCAAGTTTTTTCTGAAGTGCAACAAACACCATCTCTCTTTAAAAATAGGGCCAAGGGAAGTAGGAAGGGTGTGGGAACTGCAAACAGACTAGGGAGGACTGAGCATGCTCAGCAATCGTGGAATGCTAGCTGGCTGCTTGGGTGGGTGGAGAGGTGGGAAAGCAGTATATAAATACCCAAAACTAACAAAAATGGTGGTGGAATGGAATATCCTGAAAGAGGATTGGAACCCTGAACAGGAGCACCGCAAGTCCCACTTGTAAATATATATTGCTCTTTGAATACATCAACTTTTTTTTTTTAGCAGAGAGGGAGAGAAAGGAATACTTATAATAGCTGCTGAAGGAGTTGGGAGCTAATCCTGGAACACAATGGGAAAGCACTTGACGCGATTGCAGCAGTCACCTATAATTATCAGGAAAATAAAAATAAGGCATCTGACTTCAGAGGGGGCTTGTTGTTTCCTGGTGTCAATAAAGCCCAAAGTCATGGAAGTCTGTGTTGTCTTTTTTGTTGTTTCATTTTTGCTTTTATTAGCACCCGGCAGAATGCAGAGCCCTCCAGAAGCATCAATTCAGTTAAGTTTCAAAGGATACAAATGCTGCCATCTTCTGGCCCAAATAAAGGTTTACAACTGCCAATGTAAGGTCATTTACCCAGCGCAAGATGCAGCTTTTAATCATCGTCTGTTGATGGAGAGTCCACTGGCGCCCAAGGAAGTTGGTTCCATTGTGAAACAGCACTTACCTTTCAAGAAATTCTCCTAAGGTTTAGCATCATGCATCTGACAAAGTGGGCTGTGACCCATAATAGGTTTTATGGCACAACAGGCTTATTAATCTTTTGAGGTCCCTCCTGGATTCTTTGCTCTTACAGAGTAGGAGCGGCTACCGTATTTTTCGACCCATAGGACGCACCGGCCCATAGGACGCATCAAGTTTTTTGGGGGGGAAATAAAGAAAAAAAATTTTATTTCCCCCCCAGGCGCTTGCGGGGCAGGCAGCGGGGAGAAGCGCTCTTCTCCCCGCTGCCCGCCTTCAGATCAGGTCTGGGGACAGCAGGAAGACGCGCTGCGCCTCCCCACTGTCCCCGGAGCTTGCGGGGCTGGCGGCGGGGTCTCCCCGCCGTCAGCCTCCAAACCACTTCGGGAGACAGCGGGATGGCGGCGTTCCGCCTCCCTCTGTCCCCCGACCTTGTGGGGCTGGTGCTGGGGCTCTCCTGAAGCCTGGAAAGCGAGATGGGTCGGTGCGCACCGACCCCTCCCGCTCTCCAGGCTTCAGCGAAAGCCTGCATTCGCCCCATAGGATGCACACACATTTCCCCTTCATTTTGGAGGGGGGAAAGTGTGTCCTATAGGGCGAATAATACGGTATTTCCCTTCTGCAAAGCTTATTGAAAGCTAAACGGCAGTCTGACCATGTGACTCTTCTGATCTCACTTGTGCCTTTTTTGCAGGCTTTGGGGCTCAATCCACACAGCCACCAGAGGGATATGGGGAGTGAACGGGCAGTTGCTATTGCCAGGAGGACAAGATGAGCCCATTCAGGAAGAATGCTTGCTGAGGATTAAGACCCACACAAAACTAAGTGGGCCAACAATGTATTAAAAAAAATAAACTTTAAATAGCTTAACAGTGCAATCTTATGGCCACTCCAAAGCAAGCCCCATTGAGTTCAATGGGTCTTACTCCCAGGTAAATGAACATAGGATTGCAGCCCAGAAGTCTCTTTTATGCAATATTTAAAGATAACAAGAATCCAAACTGGTATCTGTGTACATCTTAAGATTATGTATCTATAAATGCTAGATCAAATATCCTGTAACTTTTCCATCAAGCAATTCACTGGATTCCAATATATTGTCTTATAATATTTTGTGTTACTGGGTAGGCCATTTTGGCAAACACACTTGGGCAATGTTATAACGTGCCTTATTTTTTTGTCTTTAGAAGAAAGGTGGGATGTAATTTCATTAAATTGTCTAAGAAGAGGAGATAAATTGGTGTAAAACAGTTCAATGCAATGCACTCTCTTCTCTCCTCACAACCACTGGGGGAGAAAGCACAGAATTAACGTAAGATAGCCATCTTACACATTTTATTTTGCTATAAATTCAAGTGACATGACGGACTGCTTTTTCTAGCAGATATAGTCTTAAACTATACCAGGGATCACAGTTATTCCTAGTTGCATATTATATATATATATATTATATATATATTATATTATATTATATATTATATTATAATATTATATATATTATATATAATATTATATATTATAATATATTATATTCACACCACAGGTCAGATTTATACAAGAAAGTCACATAAATTCAAGTTTTACTGCTTGCGACCATTCCTGTGAACCATTTCTTTTTGTCATCAAGATTACAATGTGTGGCATATTACATGGGGTGGAGGGTGGTGTGTGTGTGTGTGTGTGTGTGTGTGTGTGTGTGTGCTGGTGGGCCAGATCTTTTTATAAATGAAGGTTGTTACTTCTCTTCAATGGAAGTCATAAATTTGACTACTTTCAATCTGGATTAAGACTGGATTCTTACATACGTCAAAAGATTGAGAATACTCATTTGGAGTGCAAGATCACTGGAAAATGTGTTTCAAGCATTAATGTGCTAGTGGAAAAAACTTTTCAAAAGGTCTCAAAATTAGGTCTGATTCACACCAATAGCCGAAGAGCTGGTAAAACTGCAGTGGACTGTTTCATTTCAGACTGAGAGCACATGGCTGAACATACCTTCATGAAAGAATAGAAAAATCAAGCACACAGAAAACCAGCATATCAGAGATAAGGCTGGATTCTGATGCACAGAACTTATGATGATGATTAAGGGAAGGACATTTGGTTATGATCCATGATCTACAATCTGTCGTAGTACAGTCCACTTACCACCTCATAAAGCCCTTGTAGATCACATAAATGCATTAGAAGGCAGGGTTACACAGAGCTGGTGGTAGAGGACCTCAGTTAACCCTTGGACAGTGCAGGAATATTACCATAAATACAACCTAGAACATGTACAATGGATCACAAAGATTGGTGCAATTGTACACCACCCACTTAAATGTGGCTAGCTGCAGAAGGCCTTTGAAGATCCAGCCCAGATTAACTAGGAATACTATTTTGAATGAAAGAGCAAGGGAGCATGAACAACATTCTTTCCCCCTTTCTCCTTGCAATAAGCCAATTTATGGTAAGAAGCAAGGCCTGAATGATGAAGGGAAGGGAACGCCAGAGGCTTTTCCTCAGGCATAAACTAAACCAATACACATTAGAAAAAGCTAGGATTCAGCTTCGGTGTCTTTTGTCATGGCCGTTTCTTATTGTGACTGGCGTAGAGGGCGGTCGCACACAGCAGACCTTAAGGCAGAGCAGTGAAGATGCAGGAATGTATTGCAACAGAAAATGGTTATTTTTGGCGAAGGGAGGGGTAGGGGAAGAGGGAGACACTAGGGATGGCAAGCCTCCAGGCATTCTGCAAGTAGGGAGCCTTCTTCAGATTAACTAGCTAGCTCTGCTTTCTTACTTCACTTCATGTAGGGTGCTTGCTGGAACCACTGATCCTCACCATCACATGAAAAGTTCATTATGCAATACAGGTGTTTCTATGTGCACATTGCAGGGGAACAGCAGTAGTCCTGGGCAGACCATTGTTCATCTCTTTAACATACTGTATTTACATCTCACATTTTTCCCATCAAGGTGATGCACATGAGGTTCTCAAGCAGTCTCCTATTCATGCAGGCACTGATCAGAACGGGATCATCATGCACCCTCAGACTATGTCAGGGATAAGGATGCTTTTACACCTTTACTGATCATGGAAGGAAGCCCCTTGCTAAGCCTCCAATGAATTTTTCAAGGTGCCTGGGAAACTACAGAGCTAGGGAAACAAACTGGAGACTGTTTTGTTCTTGGCAAGGATGGAGAAGGCAGATGATACAATTTTGCACCCGTTGTTCAGCTGTGTGAGCCTTTGGGTACACATTTTTAAGCTACAGGTGATTGTCTGCCTGTTAATGTTCTATAGCTCAGTTTAAAGCCTCTGCTAGTAGTATCATGTGCCATTACTGTGCAATCCTATGCAAGTTGACTCAAAAATACGCCCTTGTAGAAGTGGGTAGAAACGTTGACATAGGTCAACCCATAGGAGGAGAGTTTAAGGAGAACCAGAGGCAGTTCCCACAGAACAAAAAACATATCGATAAAAAGGTTTAGGAGGAGAAGAAAAATAAAAACCCAGCAGTATAGTTTAAGCATTTTGGCTGCTACAGGTAAGATGACACAAGGAAGAAGCCCAACTGGCAAGCAAGGCTAGCTAACTTCTGGATAGAGAGACACCTTCCTCAGTTGAAGTTCCTGTGGTACCTTCAAAACAAAAAAAGAACAAGAGGACTCATAAGGGTGCTTATTTATAAAACTCAACTCCAGCCCTTCAAAGAGCTTAGATTACAAAGAGAATAGGGAGGCACTCCAGAGGCTAATTCATTCAACCTTGTTCCACTAGTGTCCAAGCAAACACTCAAGGAGCATGACAGCCCTGAAGAGTTGTGTATGGATAAGATTTCTACTGAAACACTGGAAAGGAGACAGGGGGGAAATAACATTTTACAGCATAAATCCTAGCACAAAGGTGAACAACAGTGCCGCTGTTTTGGTTTTTTAAAGGAAGCACTAACAAGCCTGTAGGGCTTAGAAATAACTTTGCAGACAGACTGAGCCACACCATGCTGCTAATTCAAACACTTTGGTTTAACAGGATGGCAAAAGGGGCTGGCAGTTCCTACCTTCCCTTACTCACTTTCCTTCTCTGCTTCTGGCTATGCCAGGGATGCTACATGAACTTATTGTTTATTTGCTGCATTTAGAACCTTAACAACTCAATTTATTTTACAAAATAAATAAATTTATTAGCCACAGGCTAATCTTCCCTACTGTATAGGGACTGACTCCTATATGTTTGATTCTTTAGGATATTTCTTATTTTAGTGGTTTTCATGCTGTGTTTGGGAAAATTCTACAGCTCTTTTTGAAGCCAGTTCCTTAAGAAGATGCACGACAGAGAACAACTTTCCTGAAATATAGGTTGACATTTCAAGTGATCTTCTCCCTGAAATCTGGAGTTCCATGGGAATGATAGGAGTATTGATTGATGTGGGGGGCAATGTTGATGTTCAATAGGCCTGGGCAGTGTCCTGCATGAACTCAGCACGTACTGCAGAATAAATTCCAGAATCTTTTACAGCAAGATGGAGATGTTGCTAAATAGCTGAGAACTAGTAGCTGCGCTCAGAAATTTGGTTTTGGGACAACATGGACATATCATAAATAAGCAATGTATTCTGTACCCATTTGCTAAAACACAAATGCTGTAATTTTTTTAAAAAACAGCAATATAGACCCTTCAATATAGCTTAAGAACCTTATTTAGTTATAAATCAAGCTTTCAGTGATAACTATTTTTTATATGAAATATCTGGTGTGCAAATGGGAAACTTGATTTAAAACTTCAATTTAAATCAGTCCACTCCTAGTTTTATCACTTTCATCTCAAAATAACTATGAAGGCTACAGGAAGAATCCACTCTCATTTTCTGCCTCATCCATAAAGCCAAGACACTTATTTTCAGAAAGCTACGTCAGCTAATGCACAAAATCCTCTAACAGCATACGTAAAAAGGCAATCAAACTCTACTTAACTCTGGACTTGCCCTCAAATTGTTCTCCTCACACACAAAGCACAGAAACGTAATGCAAGTGATACTCCCTGCAGGTGCATCAAAAGGTAAACAGAATATAGATTCCTGAATGAGGGCATTTCTGAAGGAATGTGCTCATATAATCAACTAAAACTCATACGAAAATAGCAGCCTGCTACCTTGTTATAAAGGTCTTTGGGGAACCAAGTTTATCATTTCAGCTCTATCGGGTTCCTACGCTATACTCATAACTTGCTCCCAAGGATAAAAACAAAGAGGGTGGTAATAAGAAAGGAAGATCTGGATCTGTTCCAAGTTCCCCTTTCAGTATGGATTTGCAGAGTGGCTGTAAATAAGTTGCTTTATCAGGCACAGACCTGGGTTCAGATACACAAAAAGGAAGTAAAGGACTGATTCATATCTGAATGTCAATATAAATCACCACGCGAGTGCCCTATGAGAAAACAGCAACCATCTCACCAAATGTAGTCAGTCTAGCAAATAAGCAGGATGCTTAAAACTGCATAATACAAACATAATGCTAAGCTTTCTTGCAAAAGCAAGCCAGAATTACAGAGTAAAAACCAGTTTGCTCCTGAAACTTCACCAACCATTTTGGAAGGAACATCAATGCTGCATGTGTCGATCGTGGGGTTTCACTAAATTGCCACGCCACTCACTAAAAAAGGGAAATATATACTATGCTCAATTTACTACACAGATAAGCAGGCGATAGCTCAGGTGAAGCCAGGGAATATTTGCTCTGCACAGGTCACACACGTACACACACCGTTGTTACCTGCTAGGGCTTCTGACCTCCACAAGATTTAACTGCAAAATGAAAGATGTTGCTTTTATAATCAGAAAGGATAAACATTAAGTCTGCAATAGTCCATTTGCAGTTCAGCAGCACACGAACGCTAAAAAAAACCCCACACACCCAGCCCTACCAAAGAAGGCATGAACTGCTAGCAGCTAAAAGTTAACTGTACATGACAACTAGAAGCAGCACAAGAGGAGCTTGCCTTGAGGAAAAGATTGAGCTGATAGTCAAAGTAATGAATTTGGCACTGGAAGCTTTTAATTCTGTATCAGTTTCACCTCTTGAGATGTTCAATGCTATCTTATTTACTGGCTATTCTGTACTGTAGTTGCATCCAAAGTACTGGGTGTATACCACACTGCCATTGTAAATACAGCTATACATAAGCAACATGCATTTCCAAGGCCTTCAGAGCAGACAATTCTGGGCTGGTTATACAAAATGCAGGGTATAATCTTGTCGCATGGATGCTGGTTCCCCAGGACCTTCACATATAGAATTGGCAGACACGTGATAAATGGCCCTATAGGAAACTATTGCCAGTATTTGAAGAAGCCCATGTTGAGGTTAAGAACCTTTTAAGCAAGGTATTGGTCAAATGGTTTTCATGCATCCTTGCATTTTGTGGAAAGTGGCCCTTTTGATCAGAGATTCCATAGAACCTATTTTTTGTTCTTGAATTCAGGCTATCTGTACCATAATGGAACCATCATAGCTCACACTTAGAGCATGTGCTTTAAGGTCCCGGGTTCAACTCAAATGGCTCTCCATTTAAAAGGACCTCTGGTAGAAGGACTCAGAAAAGCCTTTCTGTTGCAAAGCCCTGAGAGACACTGCCAGCCAGAATAGGGAATACTGGGCTAGGCGGCCAAATAGTTCAACAGCTCCCTATGTTCCTGTCCATGAAAAGGACATTCAGCTGCCAAACAAAAACTATTGAAAAAGAACAGGCCTTTCACTTGCACATCAGAGTGAGAGTTGGCCACTGAATTCTTTAGCTCAGCAGCAGACATTAATTTGTGAACAATACAAAACAAGAGACTGGTTGAGATTCCACGAAATCATTTAATAAGAGTGGTTTTAAATATTTTGCCTCTGATCCCTCAGTTCACCAGCGCTGACAACTGAAGTACTTACATAAGGTTTGGTTCAAATTCAAAACAGTTTTATTTAAATCATAGTGCGTTTTACAACATATGTGCTTACAGAAAAAATTCTGACAGAAGCGTATTTGTATACAAATTCAGCCCCCCCCTTCCATTCATTATAAAACGGAAATCGGCATCAAGCTTTTTGTAAGAAAATCCTTTGACATTTTGAACAGCAGATTCCCCAATGTGAATAAGCCTGGACTAGATGCACATTACATAAGCCTCTGCACCATTTCTACTTAGTTGTGTTCCAATGAGGTTTATCCGCCTAGCGCTATGCAATATCAGTGGAGTTAGGAATGCTTTCTCTACTTGAGGCGACACTTGGAAATAGCTGCATCTGCAGCTTTTTAAAGACACAGATTAGGGCACAGAAGTGGTCCTATTATGTGGCACGTGTATATGAAACTGTTCTTTTAGCTATGATAAGGCCCTTTCTTTTTCTTGCTACTGCAGACATGGGCACAGAGCAATGCAGAGACATCGTATTGTTCGCCCGCTATCTTGCACCCAATGACCAGGCAAGAGTTCACGGAATTACAGGCACAACAGTATTTCTACATGACACAGAGTCCCTGGGTCTGTAGTCACCTTATCCACTGTTGAATGTTAATGTATCCCAAGAGAGGGCTTGTGCTATGCAACTCTAGCCCCCTAGTGAGTCACCCACATCTCAAAACCACAACCTAGGCACAGTTTGCAGCGAAATCAGAACAGAATCATTCCTAGAATGCATCAAAACTTAATTTGGGTTTATTCCGGGATTTTTTTTGCCTTCAGTACATAGCCCGCTTACATGAGTAGAAAAATATGTCTAAGACCAAAAAAAGGGTACACATTGGCAGCAGATTAATATTAAATTTACAATTCTATGAAAAAGAAAACTTCAGAAGAATCTAAAATCACAAAAACTGACTTTCCCCAACACTCATTAGCCCCCAATTCTCAATCCGGTAAGAAAAAAAGGTTTGCTGAGAATTATTGCAAAGCACACTTTTTCTGTAGTATTCATAAAATATTGGCAAGTACTTAGGATGCAACAACTGTTTCTTGGTCCAGTGCAGGGATTTTGCTACTATTAAGAAAACTGGCAAGTCTTCATGCAAATGTCAGGCATTCCTGGGCAGCGTGGAACACACTAGTCAAAGGGTACTTTTCCAGCCCATAAGAATGTACTTTGGTAACCGTCACAGAGACCCCTGCTAAGGGTTACCAATCCAAGACAAACAACTGGAAAGAGATCAATGAGGAGGGGGCACGTGGCAAGAAAGCAGTGCTACAAGGGTGGTCTGAATTATACTCACTACTTCTTATTTCTGGGTTTTAACTCTTCAGCAGCATTGCGCAGAAATATATAGTTCTTCTTTTGCGGATTATAGAATTCATGCCCCTGCAAAAATGGTTAAATACAGTTGTATTACACAGCAGTAACAAATTAAACCTTAACCAAGTATTTTATTTAACATCTTACAAGTAAGTGGGGCTCTGGCTGCATTCGGATATTGTGCCACAATACTAGATGTGTTGCCTTCTCTTTCTAGATACAGTGGTACCTCGCGTTACAGACGCTTCAGGCTACAGACTCCGCTAACCCAGAAGTAGTACCTCGGGTTAAGAACTTTGCTTCAGGATGAGAACAGAAATCGTGCTCCGGCAGTGCAGCAGCAGGAGGCCCCATTAGCTAAAGTGGTGCTTCAGGTTAAGAACGGTTTCAGGTTAAGAACGGTTTCAGGTTAAGAACAGACCCCCAGAACGAATTAAGTTCTTAACCCGAGGTACCACTGTATTTCAGTTTAACTGAGATGCCGAATTTCTCCAACGACATCTACTAAAAGATGCTCTCTTTACGTTTCAGCCAACTCACCTTTGACCAATCGTAACTAGACGCATATGCAAATATATTGCCGTTGTGGTTGAAGGAGCAAGCAGATATTGGCTGGTCCAGCTGTTCTGAGGTTTTTAGCTTCGTCCGTGCATCTTTATCCCAAAAGCTGAATCTGCCATCAGATCCTACGGTTGCAAGGGTGCCGTGGGCAGGGTGAAAGGCGATCCCATTAACCTTCAAAGTAATCATTTAAAATTTAATTTAAGCATTTTCACGCCACTCTTTGGAAAACATTTCGAGTGACTTACACAGTATCAGTTTGCGCTCTCGGGCTTATAACCTAAGAGACATGATAGCAAAAGAGGGATGAGGAAGGAAGAGGAAAATATTCACATTCAAACACCAGTTTCAAAAGTGAACAAAAGTTTAATCAGTTTGAAAGTTAACAGCTGAACCAACACACTTTGGAAAGGAAGCAAATGATGTATTTTTAAAAAAAGTTATCGCAAGCTTTTTTAGTCATTTCAGACCAAAACAACAAAGTTCATTCATGTTAATAATAATAAAAAAGGTCTATTACTTGACAGTTTCCAATATTTCCCCAAAACACTTTATCACCCTTCCCCCACCTCCCAGTTTTATACCACTGAAGCAAACCAGACACTACAACTAGCTCTGCTCACAAAGGCAATGGTCACGGGGAAGGACTGGAGGAGGAAAGGAGATGAACTGTTGTTCTTCGGTCCTTCCTCACCCACCCCACTACACTAAGCACAAGGTGGAGTCTGAACTGCTTTTTTAAAGCTGGCCCTACCGGCTGTTATCCCCAACATCCATAGCCTCCAGGCCCAGAAAGAGGGGCAAGGCATGCTTCCCTCTTTCCAAGCCAGAAGCTCTCTCACTGCCTATGCTACAGAATCTGGCTCCTTGTTTCGGTAAAGGTGGGGAGAACTACCAGAAACAAGTTTTCCCTCCGCTGACATCTGCTAGAGCTGCATAAGATGAATACTGGTCTCTGTTCCCATGGCGTCTGCCAAAAGTGACTAGGACACCCAGTTTTAGGGGTGGGGGGGGCAGGTTTTGGGCCCAACACCGCCACGTGCAATTTTAAGTTTTCTCCCATGGAAACAAAAGGTGTGTGTGTCATTAGATCTTATGGTAGAAAATCAAGATATACACTCAAGGGATATCCATGGCCTGGTAATCCCAATATTTGGGGGGAGGGGGGTTTATCCCTCCAAAATGTTTCCCAAACCGGGTCCCATTTGCTTTGTCCTAGTTAACTCAATGGAATCTGCAGCTCTAAGTTCCAGTTACTAAACATGCTAAAGCCGAATAAAACACTAGGAGAGAATATTGGAAACTGGCTATTATATAGAGAAGTATCTGACCATCTGTCCCAAGGGCATGGGGAAATATCATTTTCTTCACTCAAGAACGTATTTTACTGGAATAAAAAAAAAAAATCGGGTTGAAAACGTAGCAGGCACAAATTCTTCAGCGACTCACATTCTGATTGTTACAGATGTCAGTTTTCTGCCTTTAGACAGAAGCGAAATTTCTCTTTAGGGACAAAATGTCAAAGAACGAAGACTCCAGATTTGACATCATATCTATACTTGGTCTGGATAACTTTCAACAGCCCTGGAGGATCCTTACTGCATGTCGTGCGAAATACTTACAGCATAGATATCCTGAGGTGCAGATGTGTTTGTGCCATTGGAACGATGACATTTGAAGGTGAAGTTGTCTTTGGCACTGGAAGAAAAAAAAGCGTTTAAGTTTGTCATTTCACATTGCACGCAACAGATTGCCTACTTCTACAAGCCCATGTTCCATGCAAGCCTAAGTGGGCAGCTTGCAGCCCATTTCAAGGTACTTACGGATTTGGTGGGTTAATGTAATGAATGGCTACTCTTCCTTCGATGCTTCCAAGGGCAAACCCTGTTGGCTTGTTCACTTTGTCTTTAAAGATAGCAACACAGCGATGCTAAATGGGGGATAGAGGTTGGGTTTTATGGCACCATCTTATACATGTCTACTCCAAAGCAAATCCCACTAAGGTGAATAGGACTTATTCCCACATAAGTGTATACAGGATTGCAACTTCAGTCGGCTAGCAAACAAGCCTAAAGCGTTAGCAGGGACAATGCAACATGAAAGCTACTGAATAGTTAAGAGCACACAGAGCATTTACTTATTAGGAGAACTCTTACAGGATTTTTAAAGATTTTGCCAAAGAATTGTGTATGGTTCAAATCCCAATGGGAAGAACAGGTCCAAATATACAAGGACCTTTGGAAAGTAGTTATTTCTCAGGCGTCAATTTCTGGCTGCACTCAGAGGATGAGGGCCAAGTTTCAAGTAACTCACTTTGGGTTTCTCAAACGGTAGCCCACCATGCCATAAGACAAACCTTTTCAGAAACTGAAGAAATTTTCAAAGTGATTTGCATTATGGCATGGAGCTCTGCGTGCCAAAGAAAAGAGTGTTTTACGATTCCATATGTGTAAGCTCAAGTTCTCTTAAACACTTGAAATAGCATTTTTGAATTCTAGATTATCAAGTTTAAATTCCTTGCAATAAGATATATGCTGGCAAAGTCATTTTGGGGGGTTCTTCTAATAAGCTATTCTTCCAACCAGTTTTGATTCTTATCCCTCTCAAAAGAACAGCTAAGAATAAAATTTAAGATACCAGTAGTGATAATGACAGTTATTTATGTAAACAAACTATTTTTAAAAGTATTGATTTAGGCACAACTTAAAGAAGGCCAACTTCCTATAAATCAAGACAAGTTAACTCAAGTTTAATTATTACCTGATGCTTAAGTGGAGAGTCTATTCTTCTAAATTCAGAAGGCTGATTCTCTAACTGATAAACTATTAAGCCTCTCTCTGCAGTAGCTACAACAGCCATGGGGTATACCTGAAACAAGATGAATTAAAGTAAAAAGTAGAAAATAAAACTTTTAAATTATCATCTGAATCAAAATTTACATAAAGTCAAAACGAACAGTAAAAGCACTTGCCTAAAATGGTAACGGCAACACTTAATACAAACTCAGCCTGTTAATTACTGTGGTAGAAAGACAACTAAACAAATGGCAAACGACAGCATGTTTTCATGCAAACACACGCCAAAAGATCTCTTACTTACTACATCAGCACAGTAGCACCGCTCAGGCAACTGCAGGGTCATCATTGGCGTGGGTGATCGGGTGTCCCAGAACTGAAAAATGAAAAACATCAACAATCCCACACATAAGGATATGTTACACACATAATCATATCTTAGCAAAACAAGACTATGCTGTCTCCATGTCCTTAACTAAGGCTGGTTTTGGAAAGCCTGTGTATTGCAAGTCAATACAACGATGAATGGGGTGAGGGGCTTTGGTTCAAAGACGGTCTCAATGGTGAACTGAGTGTATGGGGTCTGTCCCAATCTTTGAAAGCTGAAATAATAGTGACTTTACTCAAAGCATTTCAGTGCGCTTTTACACACTGAAGTCATACTAATAACAGATACTACTATATAAACAAGCACTGTATAGCCGGCTTGCATTCTTTATCATTCTTAGAGCAACCTTTTAAGGGAGGAACTGGGATTACTCCTATGATACAAACTAGGGCACCAAAGGTGTAGAGCAAGTGGACCCTTTAACAGCCATTTGTTGAGGGAGCTCATGGCCTCACACAGATTACAACCAAGCGCTTCCAGTTCATACCTCACACCCTCAAGCAGAAATGTTGGGCACACTTATTTGGAAGAAAGGCCCACTGAATGCAGCAGGGCTTGCTTCTAAGTAAACATGCATACAATTGTTGCTACAATAATGCTACAAACAAAACAAAACACGGAACTCACAATTTTCTGCATAATACATGCTACGCAAAATCTGCTGAAAACATTTTCAAACATGTAGAATAGCATTAATGCAAACAAAATATCGACATCTTACCTTCAGAGTTTTATCCCAGCTTCCAGTCATCACACAGCTATAATTTGGTGCTTTAATCCAATGGACAGTCTTTACAGGAGCTTCATGCTAAAGGACAAGGAGGTTTTAAAAGATGTCTAGAATAAGGCTCAGTCATGCATTTTAGGGTGGGGGTAGACATAACTGGAATGAAGACCGCTGCTTTTTCTTCTTTTGCCAAGCAAGCCTGGTCTCACCTTCTACCTTCTCTTTTGATGGACACAGTTAGCAATGCAAAGCAAACACTAATCACATTAGCATTCTTGCACTTCCCCCCATTTCACACAGGCATGGGAGGCTAGAGCAAAGTTCTGCCTTTTGCAAAACTTAGGGCATATAATGGGTACTGTTCAGATTTTCTCTCCTATCTTCGTACAAGCTCTGTTTGAAGCATCTATGGAGAAAATTGATAGGTGAACCTGGAGTGTACTAAGAATTAAATATATACCCCCATTTCCATGGGAAATAGGTTGTGTGGGCTTGGCCCACTTTTTAGTTTAGCCTACTCACTACTAGAATGTGAACCGACAGCTTTCTATTAAGGTAATGCAGACCATGCGTAAGAAAGCTTCCCCATTCTGATGAAGATGGATTAAAACTCTTGACATTTATCTGAATAGCACTTCATTTAAATACACTTCTATTCAGCTTTTCTATAAAAGACTATGAAAAAAATCATACCTGTGCAATTTGTATTGCCTGGTTGCTGTTGAGATCCCACATTTTGGCAGTTTTATCACAAGATGCTGTAAACACTTTACTCCCATCCTATATAATGACAAGAGAAGGTGTGGGTGGGAAATATAAGTTCCATAGTATTTTATCTGTTTCAAAAATACATGTCCAAGTGTGACAGCATATCAAGGGCATAGATCTCTTGATATTGTAGAAAAGAACATTAGAATTTTCAGGACAGGATTATGCCATTTAATGAATGCAGGTTATTCTAAAGAGGTTTATCCTTCTCCACTGAAGGAGCAGCTATATAGCCTTCAGATTTCCCAAAGAAACATTACAGATCTTTAAGAATACTTCTTGTGCAATAAAAGGACGTACGTCACTCCAGCAAACGTCTAGCACAGGTCCTGTGTGCATCTGCTGTGCTTTTGGAATTGTCTGCCCATTATCCTGGACTTCCCAACAACGAACCTGAAGTAAAGAGACAGAATAATTTTAAATTAAGATTCATTTGTACATCACTCTTAATGTACAGCTGTTCACACTGTTTGCCCTTAAAACTGTCAGGAGCTCGTCCTACACTTGAGTAGGACCCTGGCAGAGACACATGCCCGACTGGCATGTTCTCTCCCTCCTGGTCGTTTGTTCGGGAGCTTCAAGCTTTCTTCAGCCCGAACATCACAGCGAACGATGCCAACAGACACCAGCACACTTAGGGATCCGCAGAGTCTTCGCAGCTTGCGTAACAGACCTCAGCAACTCAGCATTTTGGCTAATCTACTTTATTTACATATAAACACACATGGAGCACTGCAACATAGCTCCCTCTTTCTCTAGCATCAGACAGCAAAGAGAAAGAACAAAGGACAATAGTCCCACTTCACGGAACACAGTAACACCAACATCCTGTCTCTGTCACTTCCCACTGTGTGGAGTCAAAACATACACCATCACGTGATAGACAACAATCCTATGACTGCAATCATGGAGCAGGAATTCTAACAAAAACAACCCTGAAGTCTTGTGAGTTTTCCATTTTACATCAAGACAATGGAGGTAGTGAGAACCCTTTCATTAGGTTTTTAATTAAGGCTTTTGATTTCCACCTTAGCCACTGGGCTGCAATGATTCTCAACATTACTCTAAATATTATTGGGGGGTTTTCAGCTGTTTTGAAAACACTAGGCCAAAGAACCTCCTGGTGATCTGACGCTGCTTTATGAAAGCATCAATAAATCTGTTGCTTTTAAGGTGCCACAGGACTTTTATTTTTGCTACAATAGATGCAAACCTAATCCTATGAATGCTTACTCCCAGGAATAATTACCACTGTTCAAAAAAGCTGATTAAGTATGAATAAGACTGCAGTATAACATGACTATTATTTTAGAATTTGCCTTCTAAAACAACTTCATTTGCAACAGATGCACCAACCAAAGCAGGATACCTTGAGGCCGCAATGCAATATCCACTTACTTGGAAGTAAGACCCAGTGAACTCCATGGGACTTACTTCTGAGCAGACATGTATAATAACATTGTACCATTAGAAAAGAGTGAACAATTAATGCACACAAGGATGTTATGTCAACATCTGTGTGTCCAGAGAAATGCAAGCTAAGATGCTACTCCTACCTCTATTTTTCATCAAATTGTTAATGTTTTTAACAATTAAATTATTTTGTAATGTTTTATGGGAAGTGATTCATATACAAAATAAATCATCATTAGTCTCTATTCCAATAACAGGAGATGTTCCTTGTTAACAGGACGCAACCAATATTTTTTAAAACAACATTTAAATTGTTAATGCTTTTTTATAGTCTGTCAGTATATTGCAACAGACTTGTCTCAAAGAGTGGTACACAGTTGCTTTAAACATTAAGATTATCACATTTTGTCTGCAAGAAGCAGCTGCCCATATTCAGTATGAATAGTGCAGGCAAAGTGCATGGTATGCCTCAATACCTACTTTCATTTGTTACTTACATCATTTGCCCATGATCCTGCAATGAGGAAATTCCCCGGCAATGTTGGTGGGCTGAAAGCTAAACAGCCTATGCTGTCATCAGGTGGTGAAGTAACTTCAATATCCTGGAACAGAAATCAAAGTTAGAAGTAATATATCTGCCTGGAGACATGTCTAAGAGAATATCATTACACTGCTTCCACTGGAGGATTTATTTCCAATTTATTTCACTCCCGATACCATGTGCTATCTTGAACATCAAGTCCCCAGCTCAAAGTAGCAATTCTCAACGGGTATTCTATTAACAGGCAAACACCCATATATGTACATCCATCAATTAAACTTAACCTCTTCCAACTGAACAAGCTAGCTTACAGGCTTGCTCTTAAAATCCTATTCCTCTTATATATACAGCAGCATATATAACCACAGGGGGTGCACGAAAAGGGGGCTGCAGAACACGAGGAGAGGAGGCCTATGTGCAAGGGAGAGTTGATAAAGAGAGGACGGAAGACAAATCTGAGTGAATGTGAAAACGGTGGGCACAAGGCGGGGTTGCAAAAAAGGAGGGACAGGTGACATGGGAATGGGAGTGAAGATGAAAGTGGGGTTATGAAAAGGCTGCAGAATAATGGCTTCATAACTGGATGGAAGGGGGAAAGGGTGCGTAGTAGGTGCAATGTGTAGGAGGAGGAAGATGCAGAAGGTTGCCATGGGAGTGGTCTTTATGAGGGAAGGAGTTTGCACGAAAAAGGGAGGTGGCATGGATAAGGGGGTCAGGTGAAGGTGAAAACAAAGAGATGCAAAGTGGGGCTATATACCTTCATAGGGTTGTGATTATCTGTAGCTGTGCTGCCAAACATGCTGGTACCTCCAGTTCCAAACCCTGATGTTGACCCAAACAAACTCATCTTGCCCCTGTAAAAATAATTGAAAATAATTTAAATAGAAGCATTTTCTATGCGGACTATGCAACAATCATCATCCTCATAATACAACCACTTTTCATTCATTTTTTTACAAAAATAAATTTATGCCCTGAATCACACAAATACAGTGGCATAGAAGCAAATCTGAAGGATCACCTTCTCTCTCATGACTTATCCAAAGTCCTTATCTGGGATTCTCCCTTCAGACCCATCATCTGAAGTTAGGCAGATGGTGACTGGGGAGAAGACCTTCTACAGTCAAACCCTGGTTCCCGAATGGCTCTATTCTCAAACGTTTTGGTTCCTGAACGCTGAAAACTCAGAAGTAAATGCTCCGGTTTATGAAAGCCAAACATCCGACACAGCTTCCACTTGAGGGCAGGAAGCTCTTGCAACCAATCAGAAGCTGTGCCTCAGTTGTCAAATGTTTTGGAAGCCGAACGGGCTTCCGGAATGGATTACGTTCAACAACCGAGGTTTGACTGTATCCTTCCTGAGGATTATATAGTAGTTGTTGACATGGCTTCTGCTGGATTTTACTGGTGCTACTTCTGTGACTTATATTGTTTTATGTAGTGTTTTATTGTCTGTTTTAATTTTGTATACTGTACACTGCCCTGGGAGCCTTGCACTGAAGGGTGGTCTATAAATAAACGCCGCCACTGAATTAAGCGGGATTTACAGCACAACCATACGCCTGCTTACTGAAAAGCAGGTCCCACTTTATTCAATGAGGTGTTACTCATTCTTTAAGTAAATGTGTTTAAGATTGAATCCTTCATTCAATATTCAGATAATGCCCTGCTCTTTATGCCCCAGAAAGCAGAACTATCACAATGTAAGTGGGGGCGCACTTTGTTCTCTACCTTAATGCTGGTTCACATTGTGGAAAATTCAAAATTTTACGTAGCGCAAGCAGTGGAAAAAGGTGCATCTCCAGGAAAAGCATACGGATACTCTGCACATATTCCCAACTGTTACTAAAAAGGGTAATGAAGCATTCATGCTTTCACTGCTGTACATTGTACAAGACACATCCCTGTAGCAATTATAAAGATCACTGTTTCAAGGTGACATCCCAACAGTGTAGGGCATATCTATGCTGTGCCTTGGGCAACTGCATAGTTTTTTTCTCCAGAGTTCTCTGTAGTGGTTACAACATGGGTAGGCAACCCAAGGCCCAGGGGCCGGATCCATCCCAATCGCCTTCGAAGTCTGGCCCGCGGACGGTCCAGGAATCAGTGTGTTTTTACATGAGTAGAATGTGCCCTTTTATTTAAAATGCATCTCTGAGTTCTTTGTGGGGCTTAGGAGTTCGTTCGTTTTTTTTCTTTTCAAAATACAGTCCGGCCCCCCACAAGGTCTGAGGGACAGTGGACCGGTCCCCTGCTGAAAAAGTCTGCTGACCCCTGGGTTACAACAAACCTGGACGGTAGGGGACACTGCTGGTATCCCCATAGGACCGTTAGCAAAGGTCGAGGCTAATAGAATCAGTGAGTTGAAGGGGGTTCCCAAGGGTCATCTAGTCCAACCCCCTCCAATACGAGAACCTCAACTAAAGCATCCATGACAGGCGGCCATCCATCTGCCCTCTTCTCTGCCTGTCTTTCTTTCTGAACTGCCTTGAAGAATAAATAAAGTCCTGCTGCGACAGCACGTGGGGCGGAAGTCCTTCCATTCAAGCGGCTCTACTGCGCTGCTTGAAAGGGCGGGCTACCTGCCCCCCCCCCAATACCATAGCTGGGGAAGGACCCCCACGACGCGGCCAAGCAAGGGAAGGGCCGCGGCTGAAGGGGACCGAGAGAGCCGGGGAGAGAAGCGCGAGGTGCCACGGCTCCAGCGCGAGGGCCTGGCGAGCCACGAGGCCGGCCCCGAACGCCACACGCGGGCCTGGCCGGGCGCAGGGAAGGGGAGCGTACCTCAGGCGGGCCGGGGCCGACCGTCCTCCTTCCCCGCGCGACCCTCTCCTCCTTCTCCAGCCGGAGCGCCAAGGGAGACCCCGGAGCCGCGGCAACAGAACGCAGGCCCCTCCACGCTGCGCATGCGTCACCGTAGAACTGAACTCGTAGGCGCCGGCGTCAGTTCACGGGTTAAAGGTGGGCGTGGCCTCTGGCGGGCGCTCACGTGCTTTACCCGGTCGGTCCTTTCTTTCGCAGGCTGTGTCTGTTCGCAGAAGCCGCTGTTTTTAGGTTATTGCAAGGCGGCTTCCGATGCTCGCGCGGTTCCGCGATTAGGCTATTGCTTCAGTTTAGCCAAAGGTAACAATTTTGGCTGAAGGCACGCAGGAGGGGGAAAATCTGGATTTTAAAAATTATTGTGAGGTGTTGGGAAGTTTGCTCAACGACTAATCTGGATGCATCTAGTTTTGCATTTTACCTGCTTTTGAAGGGGGTTAACAGGTGGCCAGGTGTAAGGGAATGGTAAATTTTGAAGTGCAGGAGCTCGTCGTGACGCCCCCTATAGGCACGTCTCCAAGGAGAGTTCGGTTCCTTGTCCTCAAGAGCCGTCCGAAAGAGTCCAAAAGAGCAGACAGCTAGCTGTGTTGGTCTGTCACCATTCGCGCGCGCACCCCAAACGGCAGCAATACATAGCATAAAGACCATTTTACTATATCAGCAATATTATATATCGCTTCCTGGGGAGGAAACTCTGCTAAACTCAGTGATCTTCACTCCAACTCCACTGAACTTTGTGATGCTTTCTTCTGACTATATTGGTTCAACTTGAAAAACATATTTAATAAGAGGTATTTAATAAAGATCTTCCTCCAGCTGAAATGCAATCTTTAGCATTTAATTAGGAAGTAAACAATTTTGTAGAGAAGTTTTACCATTTAAACAAGTGTACTCCGTCTCTGATTATTTTCCTCATTCTCTGACTTCCTCTACACCAGTCTTCCCAAACCTTGTTGTTTAGTCGTGTCCGGCTCTTTGTGACCCCATGGACCAGAGCACGCCAGGCACTCCTGTCTTCCACTGCCTCCCCCAGTTTGGTCAAACTCATGTTGGTAGTTTCGAGAACACTGTCCAACCACTTCCCAAACCTAGCAACCGCCAGATGTCTTGGACTAACAGCTCCCAGTAGCCCCAGCAAGCACAAATGCAGCACAGTTGAACAACTGGAGGACATTAGGCAATGCTACTCTGGGCTTCTACGTCACAACCACACTTAAAAGCCTCATAGTCACCTCATTCACATGCCAAAGCAAGGAAGATCCATCAACTACCCTGGTGTTCCTACACTGAAAAGTTCTGGCACTGCACTCCCATGCATTGAGCCACTTCAATACTACTGCAAGTGCCTGTGAAATATTGAATGTTTGCATATGTTTCCATTTTTCTAGGAAATTTTATGAAGATGGGGAATAATCATTTTATAGCTTTTTATCTTGTGGTTAATTTGCAATTGTCCTGTAAGCTGAAATAAAAGAATGAATATATGATACATCACATCTTACAGTATTTGCAACAATAGTTTGCATTAAAAATAGCAGTTTTGTATCTTGAATTATGAGAAATTAATCAAGGTTTTAAATTAAATGTTTGAACATATCCTCTTTGCCTTTCTGTAAGAATCACTTTTTATTTTTAACAATTTGCAATTAGTACATATTACGTGGCTGCAATATAATGTGGATTCATGGAAGGAAATTATCATTCTTTCCAAAAAAATTTAAAAAAAGATCAAAGGCAAAAACAAATGCACCCCAAATTGTAAAAAAAATTCTGCAGCTTTTCAATTAGGATTGCATGAAACTTTTTTACAGTGATGCATTAAATGTTTTAACAGTTGACTGAATATTCATATCCATCCACCGAACTGCAATTTATTTGGCAAATACACTCTGGAAAGATAATCAGATGAAAAATACGTCAATGCTTGAATTTCAGCCTTCATTTTGCATGTTGCCATAATATCTAGCTGTAAAGGAAAGCATTGGAAATTAAACTTCTATTAAAATTGATATGATGCATATATTACACTTACAGTGATCTAGAAGAGTAACTGTGCCACATCAGAAACAAAAGAGTTTTGTTCCAGTTTCAAGTTATTTCATAGTATAAAAACAAACCTTTATTGTATAAGAGCAGCTTTTGGCCACAATTGAATATGTACTGTGTAAGTGAACTGAAACCATTGATTTTGATTGACTTAAGAATGCTTGTGTTTGTGTTGGATTATGGTCTTGATCTCTTTTTACTTGTAGTAATTTCCTTTTTTTACATTATGCATGGCAATTTACAGCTCAATCCTATCAGCTGCTACTGCTGCAGTAAAATCAAAAGCTTGCACTGCAACAAATAAAGCAGCTTACTGTTGAGTTGTGGGTGAATATATCAGACGACACAGCGATTCTCCAAACAGCTCTTGTTTATTCACAGGTCAGAACAGAACTGAACTGAACTGAAGGGTTCAGCCAGCCTGCTTATATAGAGCTCCAGTACAACGTAACTGTAACAACTTTCTGTAACTATCTAATCCCTGAACGTCAGTTTTGATCCCTTCTTTGCATATGTGGACCTGAACTATCTACAGTATCCCCCTGCTGGCCCAGGGTGAGAACTTCAGTACATAACACTTGCTATATGAATCAAAGTTGTCAGATATATTAAGATCTGTAATGTGGTCTTTTCTTGTTTCCTGTTTGTATTTTATTTGGTGGTATAATTAATAATAAACTGTCTTTCATTACAATTACAGTCAGTGGGAGGACAGGTGGGCAATGTGCTTAATAAATCATGCATTTGTTAGTGAACTGTATTTTTATGTGGCTTTGGCTCACAGGCACATATGACTTCAGTGTAGTTGTGGTAGCTGAACTCCAAGATCACAAAAAGTCATGGACAGGCTTTACAAATATGCAGCATGTTTATTGTCCCTTTTATAAGCCTAAATACTAATTTAAATACCAATGATTTATTCTACCTGTATAAACCTGGAAGGCCTTGAAAGGACTGGCTATTGGCTATTGCTGAGAAAATAACTAATAACTTAAAAGTGATAAAAGGACAAGCATGACTGGACAAATCTTATGCAATACAGTAGCTGTTTATTCAATACACAAATGAAAGTGGTCTTAAAGATAAACCGTCTGTGATGGATAAACCAACTTTTGTGCTGTATATAACCAATAAAGGTTTTTTTAAATCCAATCTATACCTGTGATCTGTTAGTCTGCTTTTCTTTTCCATTCTCTTAGCATTCACATTAATACACTCACTCCTGTCTCAATAGTGCATTATCTGGAGGCAGAGCCATGGGTTATGTCAGTTGGTAGATTACACAAAGCTAATTAGCAGAAAACATGAACTTTGATTCAAAAGTGCTCTAATAGTTGAAAGCCCTTGCACAGTAATTTCCAGTTGCCTGACAGCCAGCTGGCTGTGGGGTTATTGGGAAATGTTGTACAAAGGATTTTGATAGGTGAGTGAGAACACACCTGTCAATAATCTGATGTCATAATGACAGCTTATCGATATATGGGATGTCTCACCCACCTGTCAAATTTGGCCTGTTGGGGTAAGGCCAATCTGGCCTGCTGAACTGGAAAAGGTTCCCCACCCCTATGCTAGCTGTTACACATGAGTTTGTGGAATAGATTTCTCCTAGTTGCTTGGATCCAAGCAATAATTTGGAAACCTAGTTCTGATTTGAGTTTGGTAGTTGATTGCAAACCATGGCTTCCTCATTAAACACCATGCTATTAAACTGTTGTTTGGGATGATGTATGAATTTTCCTCCTACTCTACACAGAAAGAATATGTTATCTCAATTAGAATCACATAATTCTATTATTCTAATTAAGGTAACATATTCTTTCCGTGTAGAGTAAGAGGGAAAATGAGTTCAAGAAGCTCAAAAAATAATAAATAGTAAAAAAATGTACATACTTCTTTTTTCCATGCTGATTGATAAGCAATATAAGGTCTTGTATTCAAACTGTCCAGTTTACTTTGATCTTGTTTAGTCAATGGAATCAGTGCAGTCTTGGGTATACTCAGTCTGAAAGGCAGACAGGTGAATATGACTACTGTATCTTTATTTTTCACACTTGTTTAAAAATATTATTTCCATCAATCACTACACACTGAAATAAAAGGAGTGGGGCACTGATTGAAAAACCCTCCCTCTTACCCTGTAGCTGTCCATGTGTATTTTATACAGAATAATCCAACAGAAGTTTCCCAGTTTTGTGGGATTTAAAGTAAATGTATTGTTGTTTTTGGTTTCATTTTTGTGAAAGAATGTGGGAAATTAAAGTTCTTATAAAAGCAACTAACCGGTCAAAATCAGATGGAAGAAGGCCAAGCCATCTTATAGCAGGAACTGTGAGGCGATGGGCTTCAAATGACATAGACTGAAATGTGAAAAAAACACTTCTCATTTTCTCAGTTCTTATGACAGTACTCTCCACTTACCTGTCTGTATCTCGTTGCAAATATCTAGATAAGCTTTATTATTCTTGTGAATGGAGCATCCCATGTCAAGTCATGTTTTGATTTTTATGTGTTTGTCTCATGAAGTTCTGTTTTGTTATTGGGGTTATATGCATAAAATTCAATAAAAATATGGTTTTTAAAAAAGAAAAATGTCAGCTTGGAAGTTTATCTGACAATAGACATTGGTGGTAGTGGGATAGACAATGGGTAAATTATAGCCTCTTTCTATTGAGATAACTAGTTTTAGATTAGTTTCAGTCCTTCTATTAAAAAACCAGAATCCTGTTTTCTAGTCACATCAATCCAGGATGAGGAATCTCCATCTAAATGTTCACAACCCATGTTCATTTTGGTAGAGATGCAGGTATACAAAGTTATAGGTTTGGGTATCCTCCTAAACCCTAGAAATTAATAAATGGTAGGTTTTTGATTATTTTGGATGTGAAGGGAGAAATACAAACTGCAGAAGAATTCCTGGGCTAGCCTATGCAAAGAAAAAAAGAAAAGAAAAAGAAAAAAAGGGGGGGGGGAGAGAGACCTGGCTAAGTCAAGGATATTAAGAAGCAATACAGGGCCACTGAGGGCCATTGGCAATTTGGGTTGCCCCACTCTGCACCATTTTTACTTCTACGATGTATTTTTGGAGACAGAGTGAACAGAACTATACAAAATACTCTAAATGTGGTTACAACATATATTTGTATCAGAACTTTATTATACAATTTCATTTTCAATTCTTTCTTTTGTAATTCCGAGCATGGGTGTCATCCTTTTCACAGCTGCTACACACTGAGTTGACATTTTCCATCAACTGCAGTCCCAAAAGATATAAGATTTTGGTCCAGAAACAATATAGACCAAAATAAGACATAACGTATTAGTCCTGCTTAAATAAACCAGCAATAGTTTTCATATATCACATTTTAGCTAGAAATGGTGCAACAGAATTTTGAATTTAAAGTTGTAAAAAACTTACCACAGAACCATACTTGTAGATACACATTATTTCAATACCTAATATAAAGATGATATGAAATGTAAATTGAGTTATACTTATTGGGGGGCAGATTTGGTTCATAGAATGCCCCATTGCACTTTTGGTTGGGGCAATAGCATTAGTCCACTGGTGGAGCGCTTCTGGGCTGGGCAGAAATATATCTCCACTTCATCTAAACTCCCCTCCCCAGCATGTTGGATAGGATTTTGGATTGAGCCACCATTGGTGTTTTGAATACATGGATGCATTTTTTTTGAAAAGTGAAAATAAATCAATGTATGATTTAGCAATGCATCTTAATTGTAAATCTTTGTATACCAAAATAGTGCTATGAATTATTAATAGATACTTTGCCTTCCCAATGTTTTCTGTAGGGCAGAGTTCCTAACTCTGCTTTTGCAGAAAACATGTCAATGTCAGGTAGGGGGCACTTGGAAGGCTGCCAACTCTGCCTGCTTCCGCAGCTAAGTTCACTTTTGTTTTCAGAAGAAAGCTTGGGAGGGATGATGGGTTGCTGGGTGGGAAAATGTTAAGTATCTCATTCCAATTTTATCCTGCAAGGGTTCCTAGCATCACTTTACAAGGGAGCCTGAGACTGAGAGAACTGTTTCTATCATAAAGTCTTATTCTGCTCTTAGACAACTCTATCTTTATAAATTATATGATGAGGAGGACTATCTTCATTCCCATTTCTCACACTTACCATGTGGATCACCATCCATGAGAGCAAAGATAGGCACATGGCATGTATCCCATAACTTTCTGACTAGAAGCCTCGTGTTGACATCCGGCACACCTTTTCCCTAAGGAAATAATGCCTAACTAGAGTTTATATAATTATCAATGTTTTGAATATATATTGAGAAATCATTGCACTACCAGTCAAATAAGTTCCAGGGTTACAAAATGTTAGTTACATACCGTAATTATTATGCATGGGGACATTTTACTGCAGAAGTTGTCATCCAGCAGTCTCTGAAAAGTTGCATCTTTTTCAACAATTAGAATAAATTTTGCTTCTGTGATCAAATCTATAAAATTAAGGCCACAAATATTGATGGGATCCCATTGTGCCATACAATTAAGTGCTAAATACTGTAGTAAATAACTTAGTATCAGAGCCAATATTTTAAAGAGAAAAAGAAGTACAAATTTTATATTGGTCTTTGTCTCTCTTTAGAAGAAAAACCCTCCCCCAGTCTACAGATAGATGTTTTCCTTAAAGGATACTTCTCATTCCTTCTACATTAGATGGTACGGATACCTAAAACAACAAAAGGCAAAGTACCAAAAATAAAGATATGGAATTTAATAATTAGATAAACAGAAACAGGAATAAATCGTCTAAAGGCCTTAACTGTTAATTTCCAATATAGTTTTCTACATTAATAATTGCTTTATAGACTCCATGTGTATTGATGAATACTGCACATGCAGAAACAACCTTCTTGACCTTCTTGATCCCTGTGAGGTAGGTTAGACTGAGGGAAGACAGTGACTAGCCCAAGGTCACCCAGCGAGCTTTGTGGCCAACTGGGGGTTCAAACCCTGGTCTCCCAGGTTCATGTTTGACACTCTAACCATGAAATCAACGTGCCCAAAACACACTTCCCAAATGATAACTTTCTTTTATGCTGAAATTTGCATATGGCCACTAGAAAGGGCAAACGTTAAACATCCTGATGACAGATGTTTACAGACACTTTAAACTGCTGTGTTTTCCATTTGTTTTATTACCTTTCAGCTATTATTCAACTCAAGTGAGATATGAGTTCCAGAGTTATGGAAAAGGTTGTTAACATTTCATATCTCATATTGGAATTTGACTCAATATGGCAAACATATGGAGAAAGAAACAGGGAAAGAGATGGGGGAGGGGAGAAATTGGCATAAATACCTATATACTGTAAGCTGTAGTGTGTGGCCTTACTGTTTAACCATAATATCATTACAGGTGTTCAAGACAGAACATCTGGACATACTAAAATATAAGGATACCCTGAGAAATATTAATCTTGAAGGAACCTTATATTTAGTCCTAGAAAAGGAAATATGTCATACTGTCAGGGGTTCAGGGAGAGAGGCACAGATGAGGGAGGAGACTGAGAGCGAGGGGGAAGAATCCCAGGACGACGAGGAAGAGGATGACAATGACTTGAGGGATTCCATGAGTCTTTCAAGTGAATCGGAGGATTCCCAAAAGGGGGCGCCTGTGGTCAGGCCAAGGGGAGTCACAGGGGGGACTCGTCAGGAGCAGGGGAGCAGCAGGGGAACCCAGAGTGGGAGTTGGGAATCGGGACCGGCTTCTCCGCCGGAACGGAGTGAAGGGGGTGGAGTTTCCAGTGTGGCAGGAGAAGCAGGGCAGGAAGCAGAGAGGGAAGGGAGATCGGAGCAAGAGATCCTCCCGGAAGGGGAGGAGAGTAGCGCAGGGAGTAGTCTAACTGTCGAGAGGAAGGTTAGAGGTTGCGAACGCGTGCCAAGTTCAAATGTGGAGGCGCGCGGAAGTACAGGGAGCTCAGAGGAGGAGCCAGGTCCCAAAGCACGCAGGAGGGGGGAAGAGTTGTCTGGGGATTCAGCGTCAGGGGAATCCAGGAGGGGCGAAACCCCGGGGGGCAGGAAGACCCTGCGGAAAAGGAAGGAAAGGAAGAGGTGGAGTAGCACAAGCCTCTTAAGCTGGTGCAGAGGAGGGACTGACTCAGAGGGGACTTCAGCGGTCTAAGCGTAACAGACGTGGGGCTGCGCGCCTCGGCTGTGGACTGTACAATGTACTGCAATAAATATCTTTGTATATGAACTGGAGTTGGCGTTGGTCTCTTGTGAGCTGGGACCTGAGGCGGCCCTGACACATACATTGCTCACATAGTTATTTTTTCTCCATTGGAATGAATGGGCCAGATTGTGTGCACTAGGGAGCTGAATACATGTGGTTCTCTGAGTGAGAAGCTTATTTTTAAGTAATGTATTCCCTCATATCTTGCACACTTGACTTATTAAAGCATCTCTACTGTGTAAGGCTGGGTGGATCCATGGTGTGGCCAATGCATCTTTGTGGGAGGAAGTGGTCCTGGTCTTCTTGAAATAGGCAGTGATTAAACTGCTTCTGAAAAAGCCCACTCTGGATGAACTGTGTTGTTGCTTTTTTAAAAATGTTTTTGTGAATGAACAAAATTATATATGGTTTGTTGTTGATATGTATTGTTAAATATTTTTGAAATGTTTCATTAATACAGTGGTACCTTGGTTGTCAAACTTAATCTGTTCCGGGAGTCTGTTCGACGCTCGGAACCATTCGTAAACCAAGGTGTGGCTTCCGATTGGCTGCAAGACCTTCCTGCACTCAATCGGAAGCCACAGAGGACGTTTGGCTTCTGAAAAACGTTTGCAAACCGGAACACTCCCTTCCAGGTTAGTGGCGTTTGGGAACCGATTTGTCAGGAGCCAAGCTGTTCAACAACCAAGGTACCACTGTAGAAATTAATAGTGTCAAAGGTAACAGCTTTAGTAAAAGGAAATTTCAACATTGACTCTGTCCATGACCCTGTTCACATGTCACAATACTGTATAAAGTATGGATTCTCAAGGAGCATACTAGCTCCTAGAGAGGATGGCAGCTAAGCAAGGTATGACTTAATGTGTCATCCAGACCTGAGACTGTGGTGAAAGAGAGATCTTAACCACGATCTACAGTTCAGTTGATGGCTTCGTTGCCCTGCTGCACTGAGCTATGAAGCCTGGGGAGGAACAAAGCAGGTGCAATCTCCTCTATGGAAGCCAGCTCATTTGCACTAAGCCATGGCTTGGCTTAGTGTTATGTGTGAATATGGCCAGTGTTAATCCATGTTTTAGTAACCCCTGAACTATGTGAACCATGTATTGCCAGACTCATGTGCCCTGGGCATATGCTTTCCTCCTTTGTGTGTAAGGTGAGGAGAAACTTCTGCTCCCGATTTCTGGCAAATCATAGTTTGCTATTTCATCTGAACCTGTCAAACAATCATTTGCCAATGGCTTCTTATTGTGGTTTGTGGGCAACTATGGCTTGTGCAAATGATCCCCTGCTAGACTTGGATTCCACAGTAAAGTAGTTTGATTCTAGCCATGATGGAATGCTTCGAATCTCCTTTCTTTATATGGGTTTAGTATTATATCTGAAACCAAGGTTTAGTGTTATATCTGAACATGGCCTTATAATTTGATAGTATTTTCATATATACTGCATGTTTTCAAAAGACATCAGGAATTTAAAAGGATTTAGAATAAATGCTATTAACTTTATTAAAACGTCATCATTTAATTTCTCTCTTCCAAAAGATCTTGATCTATACAAATAGAGTGGAACATCTTCAAATCATACATTGGTTTATGAAGTGTTGAGATTTTATATGTTTACTATTAACACGTTGCAACATCTGAATATTTTATGGATTTGGACAGGCATTCTGTTACGGTTCTAAGGGAAGCAATAGCTAAGGAACACTTGGTTTTAACCCCTTTTCTTACACTGCTCCAACATTTTCTTAGACAGTCTCTGCTGCTTAAGTTGTAGTCAAACATTAATTGCAAACTAAAATATGGATACTATATTAGGACTCCTGAGAAAGCATAGGAGTTCCCCAACTCTTGAGGAAAGGTTATAATATACAAAATGCATTGAGCAATCATTTATCTCTTGCAAATATTTGAAATCACCTCCTTCTTTATTTGCTCAGCTGCAAAACCTCAATTGCATATTTATTTATATAATATGTAAATTAATTAACCAAAACTATTCCCTTCCAACACTACAAATTCTATGATTCTATTATTCTAAGGAATTAGTAATACATACTGTTGTACTGCAGCTACAATTCACTTTTGTACCATCTTCTTCAACATAACTTAGATTACCAGCAATGCAACCTTTGCTGGTAGACAGCTGTGGAAAAGAAATTGGGAATTAGCTTGTCTGTTTTTGGGGTCAATCTGATTTTGGAAATACGTTGCTTACTGTAGAACTCCATTCACTTTCCAAGTCCCTTTTGACAACTGGTTTCCCAAAATCCTGCCATCTCACTTACAGGGCTGGCACTACAACACAAAGTGGGAAGAGAAAGGTATCTTCCTGCCCATTGTTGCAGTGGCACTCACTGTCTCTTTTTCTGACACCGAAGCAGCCCCTGTAGTTTTTCAAGGGCCACTGCAATGTCAACATGTTAAGCATAGAAAGGAAAGTATGGCAAGGGGGGGTGAGCGGAGGGAGACCACCCTGTCTTCTTGGCAGGCTACAGGAGTGCTGCCACCAGACAGAGGGAAAGATCTCACTTTTTCCTCTTCTGTGTCTTGCAGCTACCACTGCAGCCTGATGAGAGTGGTAGGTAGAACAGGTTGGGGATTAAAATCAAAGCTGGAGAAAACTTTAGAAGCTGCAATACCATCTCAAATGTGAGGTGAGGCCTATGAAACTTGTATTTCTGAGCCCATAAGTAAATGTTTTGTTGTCATCCTTAATGGATACAGTGTACCACAGAAATAAAGAATAATGTTGCATACTGTATAAATAAATAAAAGTAATGCTTATACAATTTAGAACACAGGTGTGAAATAAAAATAATTTCGTAAAGACATTATAATTTTTTGTTAGCTATGACTTCTGTGATTAGATGATTGAACAAGTAACTCTTGAATCACTAGATCTAGAAATAATTACAGAACAGACGTTGTCAAATATTCAAAGAATGCTGATGTCATGCTGTGTTTGCTTCAGAGAAGTTAAACAGTTCAATGAGAAAGCAATGAAAGTTGCAAAAGAGAAAAGTAAATAAGAATAAATGAAGCTACTGCAAATTCTGTTCCTTATAAATATCTGGGATGCTCACAATCTGAGGGCCTTGAGCTGTCAGAAATATGTGTACTGTGTTAGATATATAGAACATGTATAATGATATGAATATTATAGAAGTATTTAAAATCAAAATTGCCTACTATGCTTAGAGTCAGAACTGCCTGTCCAAAGCAGTGTAGGTAAGCAGCAAGAACCTTGCAACTATGTTCTTTAACAGGAGACTAATAGTTGGCCAGATAAGAGGAGGAAAACATATTGGAATGTAATGGTAAGGAGATAGCACAAAGAAGGAGAATTGCCAAGGACAATTGGGAGGGAAAGGTAACAGAATATGCAAGCCAAAACCTGCTGAAAAGGAATGATTGAGGATGACACCTTAATAAGATAACGGGAGTTTCTAAGTGGAAAACAACTCCAAATATGGTGTGTCTAATTGGAAGGCCAGGTAGAGTATCCACAAGCTGTTCACACATTGCTTTAGCCAATAATGTTGCATAAATGATACGGGCAAGAGGATTTCATGTATTTACCTGATAGAAGAAGAGTATATAGGAAGAGCTTGAGAGCATGTATTGTTGTCGGACCATGCTTGTGGCAATAGCCTTGTGGCTGACCATTCAGCGCTGTCTTAATGATTAATAATTCTCTGTTGAGCCTACCTGTGTACCTGACTCCTCTTTCCTTAGAGGCTTTTGGCAGTCTACTTCAAGGAAGGAGCCCTAGGAATTTTCCTAACAGAGCTGAGACACTAATTGGTGAGGTATTAAGCATTTTTTGATTGTAGCAATGTACCAAGCTTTCTTATTTCTCTCCTTACTGGCATTGTCAGCTAGAAATAGTAAGTGCAATAACTTTCTTGGCCTATTTGTGCCTTCTACAGCTTCAAATGATAATAACTTGCTGTACTTTTCCAAATGTGATACATTTTTACAGATCATGTAATAAAACTTTTTTGATACTTAACAATATGCAGACTCCTTCTTGGGATCTTGAGCATACAGGAAATGTCATTGGTAATGTCGTCCACCACTCTTTGGTTACCAAAATGTGCTGTATCAGTGTAAAATATATCTCTGTCAAGATAAAAAATATTGTCATTCAAAAATAATTGAAATAATAATAGTACCATAAAATATTGAAATATAAAATATGGCATATGCTGTGGAGAATGGGAAATGAGGAAACCTTTAAATCAACATTTCAAGGTTCACGACAAAATTAAATGACAAGGGCTATGACTTTTCACTATCCAGACACAGTGCTCATACATGCCTATTAAGTAGTTTCTGAGTTGTTTGCTCTAAAAGATTTAAAAAGTTTGAAATACTGTACTTCATTACATATATTTAGATGCCAGGCAAAAACATTCATCTTCTCCCACACCTTTGGCTAATTAAACAATCTTTGTCATTTTAAACTCTGTGTGGCAGGGTGGGGGAGGTATTGTTTTTGTTTATGAATGTTATGCATTTTTATGTTTTTATATTGTAAACTGCCACATGATCCTCAAATGAAGGGTGGCCTAGACATTTAATAAATAAATAAAATAAGTAACCCTGAGATCAGATTCTCCTTCTTCAGGAAATGAGATCTAAAACTTAAGTGCGAAGGGGAACTGGATGCAGGGCCAGTCCTAAAGCACACCCACAAGGTGAGCCTATGGTAACTGTGCCACTTTGTTGTCCTCTGACTCAGAGGACTCCATTCCAGAAGCTCCAATACAACCAGAGGCTCCCCTGCTCTGTCAACACACTGGTGTGAGCCAAGCCCCTTTAACTGAAGAGACACTTTTTAGGAAAGGTGGAGTTTACTGCTCCTATATAAGACCCTGTCTATGGTTGATTGTTGCTGAAGCAACAGCTGAGTGCTGATCACTAAAAACATTCAACCTGAGCTCAGTGCTTGCATCATAACAATACTTCACCTATACATAGTGTGCCAAATCTATTATATCACATTTTTAATTTTAAATGGTTATTTCAATTTTGCAGTTATATCCAAAGTTATTATTACCTTTTTGTTGCATAAATGTTTGTCTGCACCATCTTGTAGATAATAGATAATATTTTAAGGAACAGAGCTGAAATATAAAATAACAGCTAGTAAACATTACCAGCCATCTGAGTGTTTCTGAATAAAGATTGGTGTGTTCTTGGCTGAATTTTAAAATGTATTATGCCATTCTGTGTATATATACTAATCAATGAAGTTTCTGCAAGGTTAGAAAAATGTACTTTGCTGTAATTACAAGTATCCTCTTTTTCAAATCCAAATCTTAAGGGTGAACAGGACTGTAGTCCAATATTCTACTCTGTTCAATGCCTGAAGTATGATCCCTACTATGAGGTAAACTTTCTGTCCTAAGCTTTGATGTGTAGTAGAAAAAAATGTTCAAACCCTTTTCAAATCTTTCCTTTAATCAATTTTAGTGCTAGTATGGTGCTCATCTTACAGCTAGCCTTGTTTGTCAAGGAACAAAAGGCAGTACACTTTAAGGCTCCTGATTGTTTCCCTGCAGTTGTACCTTTACCTGCCCCACATCAGATCTCACAGTCAGGTGTGGGCCAGGTGGGTGTGGTGTGGAGAAAATTGCCTTTTGTGCCAAATTAAGTCCCCTCATGAGCCTAATTGGCCCACTTGCCTGGAGGTCCCCTACCTTTGCTCTATTGGAAAAATATAATCTTGGGTGTTCCGGGTAGCCTAAAAGTACCTTAACCATTGGGAATTCAACTCTTGATCGTGTATATACAGTGGTACCTCAGGTTAAGTATTTAATTAATTCCAGAGGTCTGTTCTTAACCTGAAACTGTTCTTAACTTGAAGCACCACTTTAGCTAATGGGGTCTCCTGCTGCCGCTGGGCCGCTGGAGCACGATTTCTGTTCTCAACCTGAAGCAAAGTTCTTAACCCGAGGTAAAATTTATGTGTTAGCGGAGTCTGTAACCTGAAGCATATGTAACCCAAGGTACCACTGTGTGTGTGTGTGTGTGTGTGTGTGTGTGTGTGTGTGTGTGTGTATTCACATGTACATTATTCATGTTAGTTTGAGCAAAGGACATACAGTATAGTTTTACAGTAAAGGAAAGGTGTTTTAGCTGAATATTATATTGGTGTCTACTGTTCCAACACATTACAAAAAGGGATATCTGAAAGAAGAATCTGTTGGGATTGTTGGACATATGTGCTGCGGGAGCTCAGTCAAGTGGTTAACTTCACCGCAGAAAACCCATTTAGCAGAGTTATCTTTACTAGGCCAAAACCAACATACAGTACTATACATAAACACACTATTTACACATGTTACAAGCAGTCTTCTCTCTCTGAGCCCAGAGAACTTCAAAGTTTTTGCTGTGTTGGAGTCCCCTGAGTGGCACTGAAGGGCCTGCTGATTCAAATATGCTCCCAGTTGGTGACCCCAATACAGAGAAAGTCGCTTTAGCATCACTGATTGACTGATAATATTGAAACTGCAGATAGATAGATAGATAGATGATAGATAGATAGATAGATAGATAGATGATAGATAGATATAAAGTCATGTTTTTTGTACTTCAGAATATTACATTAAAATAAAATAAATTAGTATATTGCTCAGTTTCTTAAACTTACCAAATTTTGGTGCTGATTTGGGACAGTCACTTCTTATTTTCCTAGTGGTACAATTACCAGTAGATGTCATCTGCAAACCTACAGAATCTGTAAACCTGTGGATGTGTAAACCAGTTCAGCTGTATGTTACTTTTCAGAATTGGTGTTATTATGTAAAGTTTAACACAAAAGAGGGTTGCTTCATGAATTCAGATAAGCAAAAGTCAAATGCTATCTGAAAGGAAGATGGATTTGGAAGAGTGTAATCAACTCTGGTTTGTCTCTCTGTTTATCATTTGTTTTCTATGTGTGTACGCCTTCCAAAATACTGTCCCCAAACTCAGCAAGAGGATTTTTAGGGTGGGATGGCAGACTTTCTTGCTGTTTGACACTGGGTGCCATTTGAATCAAAATGGTGAACCAAAACTTAACTTTGGTGTGACTTTCCCAGATTTTGGCCATAGATTCAGCTTGCCTCTGAATATATTGACACCAAGCTTGGCATGAAAGTTCCTGAGGTAAGGATGGGCAGGATCTACATTGACATTTTTGTGCCAGGGGCCTTTTTGACTCAAGATGGTGGACCAAAACGTGACTTTGGCATGACTCTGCCTTGTTTTTTTGGCATAGGTTAGGCCAACACTCAGGATATCATCATGAAACTCAGCTTGAGAGTTCCCAGAGTGGAGCGTTTAATTGATGGTGGTAGACTGAAATGTCATTTTGATATGACTCTGCCTGTTTTTGGCATAGGTTTGACTGTCTCTTGACCAAATTGGGAAGAGGGTTCCGGAGCGGAAGGGTATTTTTGTTGATGTTTAGATGCCAGGCACCACTTTGAATCAAATTAGTGAACTAAAATGTGACTTTGGAGTAACTTCACCTGTTTTTGGTGTGATAAGTCAAAAACCACAAAATTCAATAATCCATTTAAAAATCACAATATTGTTTGGTTTCTAAAAATTCCCATGCACTCCCTGCTTGTAATTATATAAATGCACTGCACATGGTTAAATTAAACTGACATATTGTCAGATCTAGGTAAGGAATTAGAATAAATAAAATCTAGAGTCATGTAAACTGCCCTGAGATCCTAAATGTGACTAATAAATAATTTATTTCAACATAATGTACTTGAAATTTGGTCACAATGTTTATTTGCCATCCTGAATATTGTACTATATTTTCTAAATCTGGTGTGCCATGGTATGTTTGTAGCATTGATGAATAACAATCATAATTAACATATTGTTGATAGGTATAATCACAATGAAATTTGGAGTGGTATTATTAGGGAAAGGTTATATTGGTTTCGTTGCGCAAATGTGACATGACTGCATTTTCACTTTTTAAATGCACTGCTTTTTACGTCCTTAAGGTGGCAGAAGACACTGCACTGTAAAGCTACAGAAAAGCCTATGATCCAGGAAAAAACCCTGACTTTTCTCTGCAGACTATTTCCATTCTTATCTTGCTCTACCCCTAGAAAAATGCCTAAAGGTCAGCTATCATCTAAATAAAGCAGGTAAGATGTACATAGGTCATATCTGAAAGTATTTCCATACAAAACATAGATCTAATTTTAGACCAATTGCACACAATCTAATCTCATGGTTTAAATTAGCATATAAAAAGTCCAAATGGGCTACATCTGAGACAAGTCATATTTCGAATATGCTTTCTTTACAATCATATCTGCAATTTCAGTTGTGGAATGTTGTGATTAAGCAACACAATTATTACATAGGAAGTTATTTTGGTTTACTGTGTAAGGTTCCTAAGCAAAACCTGTTGGGAGAGTCAAACCTTGGAGCCTTCTGCATACAGTGCATGTTTGCTATTAAATAACTAATCACAGTACAACACATTTAAGTCATCTGCAAGTTAATTTCTCAAGTGTCTCAATGCAATATACGTAAAACTTGAGATGAATTGCTCTGGAACTGTTGCTATTGGGGATATCCTTGTAAACCAGCTATAAATATGTAATTAGCTATTCAAAAACATCACTAAGAGATAATGATTACATTGATTGATTGAATTTATATTCCAACTTGCCTCCAAGGAGCTCAAGGTGATGTACATGGTGCTCCTCCTCCTCCTCATTTAATTCCCACAACAAACTTATGAGGTAGGTTACACTGAAAGGCAGTGACTGGCCCAAGGTAACCTAGTGAGCCTCATGGCTGAATGGGGAATTAAACCCTGGTCTCCCAGATCCTAGTCCAAAACAGACTACTACACCACACTGTGTAGTGTACATCCTTGTTCAACAGAAGCCCATGATTTCCCTATTACTTTGTAGTTTATGAGATACCACATATATTGGCAGTCCCCTTTTCTCTTTCTGATGTCTGTGGGTTGTATTTATGAATGGTTCTGCAGTCGTGGCTGTTTGAAATTTGGTATTGTTAATAACCATGTCAGTCCAGCACTGTTAATTTACTTCTACCAATTCCTCAACTTTCTAGGGTTCATAATAGGGGGTTTAGGGCTGCATGAGTGGTGTGCACACAGTGGGTGCTAAGCCAAGTGAGGGGCCTTCTCAAAGCCCAGTAAGTTAGGCTCTGGGTTTGGGGAAGGAGACAGAGTCCTAGAGTCTCTTATCCATCTTTGGGAATGCAGCGCAAGGGCTTGGGTGTGTGTGTGTGTGTCAAATTTTGACCTTGCACAGGGTGCCATATTACCCAAGTCCACTGAGAGGTATAGACAGTTAATTTATTTATTGCTCACTGTCTGCTAAGATTCTAATGCTTCAAAAACTTGTATTATCATCCACAGTCGGGACCTGTTCTTGGGACTTTTTTAAAAGCTGTGTAGCATTTCTGATTTTCACTGAAGCCATGGTGACCTTTAGCCAGATTGTCAGTTCATGCACTGACTGAAAACCACACACAGCAGATTGTAAGAATAAGTGTACAATTTTGTTGAAGATTTTTTTCAGGAAAACATTGTACCATGGCACAGGGCTTCATGAAACATGAAGAGGCAATGATAAAAGTTGTTAATGTTTTTGTATTTGTTTTATGCAGTACACCACCTTAATACCTGGTGTGATTAAGATGATAGTATATAATGTTATAAACAAACAAACAACATTTGTTACACACACACACACACACACACACACACACACACACGGTAAAATATACCTACTGTATATTTCCCCAGTTAGATCTGTTATTTAATATGAGAACGGGTGCTTCATTTCTGGATAGACTTGTGATAACATCTTCAATAACATTTTCAATTGCTCTAAGAACATCAGTGCTGAAACAAGTTATGACATAGAATGAAAGACTGCATCTATACCAGTTCCAAAGTCTACAATAAAATGTTGACATGCATAACTGCCTTAAGTATGTTAGATTTATGAAGCTGCAAGAAACATTTTACTGTACTTTTTTTGTTTCAAAACAAAAAAAAATTCCTTCCAGTAGCACCTTAAAGACCAACTAAGTTAGTTCTTGGTATGAGCTTTCGTGTGCATGCACACTTCTTCAGATACACAGAATTTTTTGTTTGTTTTGACTATGGCAGACCAACACGGCTACCTATCTGTAACTTTTTTTGTTTCAGTACCCCTAGAAATCTTAATTTGCTATTTCATGTGTGTACACTTCAAGCATTAGAAAGTACACTGCCTACCGCTTCTCATGATATTTCTTTTCAAGCAGCCAAACATTTGGATCAACTGGTTTAAAACTATGATTAATGTTTTAAATCAAATGATGTAATATTAACTTTGGCTAGGGTTTGACTTAACATGTTTTCAAATGCTGTAAACTTCAAAAAATGTTCAAGGGTATAATATAAGTACTTCCTCTCTACCATAGCACATTAACCTTTTGATCTGACACTTTGAATGAGTGCCTGTGGTTTTTAATTATATGTAGGTTTTGGCAGGATAACAACATTGTGTGTGTGGCGGGGGGAGATAAAGTGTGCAATGAACTGAACTAAGAACAGTAGTACTGTAATGTTGTTCCCCATATAGCAAAATAGCAGATTGTGCGGAACCTCCTATAAACAAAAGGACATTTTTGCTTAATTTTATCAGCTCCCTTGCTCTCCAGCTGTAGAGCTGTGTATGTTATACAGAGCTGCCAGTTCATAGATGTTGTATGAATTTGTTAAAACTCTACCTACAACTTGTATCCATAGCCCAAGATATATAAGCTGAGATCTGGGGGGGGGACCCAAAACGCCCTACATTAGGCCCTCACAATAACTTCCTTTAGCTCAGTGGTTGTTTTTCTACTTGAAAGTACACACCCATTACATATCACAAACCACTTTAGAGACTCTCCTCAGTTTCAAAAAATGATTTTTCATGAGAGTGGAGGTGGTGGGATAGAAGGGAGTTTGGCTGAAGTTCAAAGAACACAAGTCCAAAGTTCCTTTTGGCATACAGAAATACTTGTGTGGTTCTTTGGATCCTGACCATAAACTTCTAACTCTGGATGATCACATTCAGTTGTGGATAAGAATGTGGTCCTTTTCTTAAATGGGAGCATATTGATGATATATATCACAGTGAACCTCAGACACTCATAATATGCTTCCTCTCTATTAAGGAAGTACAGTATTAAGTGCTTTTTGAAGATGATTGTATATTACTCATAATCTTACAAAGGAGGAAACTGGAAATGTTTTTGTTTTGTTAGAAACCTAGCATTTATCAAAATAAGGAAGGGATTGATATAGGCCCACACAATCCTCAGCTTTCAGATATATTTTCTCTAAAAAATGGTTAATGTGCCAGGTTGAAAAGTTTCAGAATAAGATTATTTGATTATTCCATTTATTCAACAGAAAAGGGTCATCAGCACTGCTCATTTGCTATGTTTCCTACTGGTACTTTTTATCATTGTATTCTTATTTCTTTAGCACATTTATGCACCATTCCAGTGGCTTATTTGCAATCAATTAAAATAAGGCATCCCTGCAAGCAAATTGAAAATCTTAAAGACAGAACACAAAAGGAAAGAAGAAGAAGAAGATTCATGCACCAATTCTTAAAGTTAAAAAGTGATTCTTGTTCCAGCTGGAACTTGGTAACTTTTTACCAAATTACTTCTGATTCCTTCAGTTTCTGCAGTTGCTGCAACGATCTTTTATGACCCATGTGCATTGAATTTTATCATAGTTCTGTATAAGGCAGATAATTTAGCCAGATAGGTTTTTGTTTCATCTTTAAAAATGTGTGGGTAAGTGAGCAGTGCCAAATGGTAGATCCAGGTTTCACATTCAGGCTTATTGTCTGCTGTTTGGGGCCAACATAAGTTGAGAGTACTTTAAAGGAGAAAGAGAAGGATTTGAATGGCATTCTCATTGGAACAAATCACATATGTTCTTTCTTTAATTTTAGCTCCCACTTCTTAAAGATGAAGTAACCTTTAAGAAGAAAAAGATACATTACTGGCCAAACATGCCAACTTAAAAAGCTCTCAGCATTAATTACAGAGAAATCTAAGCTGGGAACAGCAAGGCACTGCAGATGTATCACATGAGGATAAAGCCTGTCAGCTCATTTCCAACAAGTCACAGCATGAACATTATTTTTTCTTTCTTTTTTCTTTTGGCAGCACAAATAGAAATGCACTTAAATCATTATTTCACAACAGGAATAAAACAAACAAACCAAGTTACAGATTTAATCCTATAGCATGTGTGTTAAGTGAACAGTATGCACGTAGATTAGAATTATTTTAAATTAAATTTGGAAAACCATATGTTGCTTAAGACAAAGATATTAAAGTGCCAAATTTCTTATGCTAAATATATCCAGTGCATTAGTATGATAAATGCATACAGCACCAGAAGCACACGTGTGTGTGTGTGTGTGTGTGTGTGTGTGTGTGTGTGTGTATGGAATCTGGTTATTATAACGTATCCTGCAATTGACTTTTGGGTGAAAACCCCCCAAGAAGAACATTCTACTAAATATGTATAGGTTCAGAGCCTAGAAAAATCCAGGTTGTTTGCTACATATATAGATGAAATTAATGTGAAAGAATGTGAGCACTCTAGATGTTCCTGTTTCCACTCTCAATTCAGCCATGGTCTATTAGACTGTGGGCTTAGGAGGTACCGTGTTTTTTGCTCTCTAAGACTCACTTTTTCCCTCCTAAAAGGTAAGGGGAAATGTGTGTGTGTCTTATGGAACGAATGCAGGCTACACAGCTATCCTAGAAGCAAGAGGTATTGCTGCTTTCACTGCGCAGCTGTTCTGGCTTCTGAGATTCAGAATATTTTTTTTCTTGTTTTCCTCCTCCAAAAACTAGGTGCGTCTTGTGGTCTGGTGCGTCTTATAGAGCGAAAAATACGGTATATTTTTCCCAGTCCCAGACCTTTGCCGGTAGAGTTGTCCGGTCACATCCCAGGCTGCACAGATCATGTGTGGTTCTTGAAGAGTTCCACAGTTGTGGACTCCCCTGTGATTACAGCTTCTGGGGTTTTTTAGAAAAAAGGGAGGTAAGGGGGGAAGTTCAAGCTATGTAAAATTATGCATGGTGCAGGAAAAGTGGATAAAAAGATGTTTCTTGCTATGCAGGATGGACAAAAGGAAGTACTTCTATACACAGCACAGAGGTAAACCTTTAAATATGCTTCCACAAGATTATGGACACCAGCTTAGATGGTTGTATTTCATTAATTAATTAATCATTATTATTGTAAACTTGATTGCAATATGAGCTTGTTATGTTACCTATCTTGAGGAGGGTTCCTCAGGGGAGGAGATAATTGTGGGCTAGGAAAACCAATATTCAGCAATTAAGTTGTTTAGAAAATGGATATCCTGCTTTTCAATGGAATAATCTTCCAGGTGGTTTGCAACAAATTGCAATGATACTAAAACAGGCAACACAAAACCCAGCAGCTCTCTGTCGTTTACCAGTGGGCAGGGCTTACTTTCAACTTTGTAATGCCAAATATCCAAAGCAACTTCATATTCTCATAATATAACAGTTTAGAAGCAGTTCTGTGGTAATAATGTTGTATTTTATTCATGTTACGCCTGGCATTGGGGTAGGTGCTGCCACTGGGACTAAGCTGAAGAGTCAAGCATTATTTCATTATTTCAATGTACTTTTGAGGGAAAGATCCCCCACTCTAATATCTCCCAACTGTTGGAACTAGAAAAGAGGAAGCATTAAGTGTATAAAAATGCAAGTGGTTAGGTCCAACATGTTTCAATTACAACCTTCTTTGGGATCACAGGACTGTGAAACAAAAACAGGTTTGCTCTCCAAATACTTTGTTGCAAAACAGCATAGAAGTACTACAGATAAACTGCAGTTTCCGTACAGTAAAGCTAGTTGCATGCTTGTAGCTGGGGTACAGTTTCACCACAGACTGAGCTCCCTCATTTCAGAGCACGAGTTTCATATTAGGTGATGACAGATCAGAAATCTCTTTCCCAATTCTTTGTGAAATGGCCATCCAATGGATGTCTCCCACATCGATGGAGTGAACTCTGTGAGTCTTTACCTGGAGATCTCACAGCTCTGGCTGGCCACAAAGGGGCCATGCCTGCTTCCAAGTGTTACACCAGCTGCTTCCCTCAGTGAAAGACGGTGTTTGTCCAATAAGGTGAACAAGGACCAGTTCGTCTCTCCAGGGAAGGTCATGGCTAAAAGATGGAGCGAAGGCACTAAATGGAAGGCTAAGGAAATCTGCTATTGGTTGCTCGCCCCTCTCTGCTGATCCTTTTTTCGTGGCGTTCCTGAGGCAGAGAGGTTCGCGCGCAAAACCAACGGTCTTTCCCGCCTTCTCCTAGATATTTTGGCGCGCGGTTGGGGGGGGGGGGAGAGAATGAGGTAGCGCGCGCACCTGTCCAGCAAAGACGGTTTTGTGTCAGTCTTCAGCAGGACTGAGCCAGACAACTAATCAAATTAGGAGATATAGGCGGGCTCTCCTCTCTCTCTCTCTCTCTCTCTCTCTCTCACACACACACACACACACACACACATACACCGAGTTGAAGGGAGGGTTGAAGATCTGAGGGAGGTTATGAGGGAAAGTTGCTTCGGGGATGCTTTTTTTAAAACAACAACAACAACTGGGGAGGAAATAAAGCTTCGAGAGAATTCCTGAGGGAAAGCTGCCACGAGTACCCAACTTTTAAAATAAAAACAAACAGATAAAAGATACTAGGGTTGCTAGTTGTTGCACTAAATGATTTACTGAGTAAACGTTTTGACTGGATGGCAACAAACGGTGTCGTTGTTTGTTTTTGTTTTAAAAACGGTCTCCCATCTGCCTCCGCCACAGATAAACAGAAAGTCAACTCCAGGGACGACTTGTTTAACAGATTTGTATTAGCGTTAGAAAAAATACAAACGGGGAAAGGAGGGAGAGGTGATTATTACTAGCTGCACAAACATAATAGGAAACCCTGCTGAATTCCATGGGGCTTATTCCCAGTTTAGGGCAGCCCAAGAAGGCTCCTAGTATGGAAAACTTGAGATTAAAGCAGTGCTTTTGTTCCTTAAAAAATGTTTAGGTGTACTCTCATTTTGACTCAAGAAAATCACCATTTTGTAGTTCAAATCTGGAAAAATCAATACGGTAAATGGACAAAAGTACAAAGACTCACAAAATGTTTAGGAGTATGCGTACCCCTGCATACACCCAGAAAAAAAGCACCGGATTAAAGTATTATCAGTGGCGTAGCGTGGGGGGTGCAGGGGGGGCCGGCCGCACCGGGCGCAACATCTGGGGTTAGGGCAAATCCATAGGTTAGGGGGCGCAAATCCACGGGTTAGGGGGCGCAAATTACTTGCCTTGCCCCGGGTGCTGACAACCCACGCTACGCCACTGAGTATTATATAGACTAAAGATGATGGTGCTGCTCGAAATTTGTCACACATATTTCCCATCCCTCTGTCCATGTATAAATGCCAACTGGAGCATCCGATGAAGTGAAAACTAGTCCACAAAAGCCCACATACTAAACTGGGCAAAAACATTGTCCCTGCCCTAAATTGTTTGCAATCCTGACATCCAACTGCTCTTTGTGACGATTAAAGGTAAAGGTAAAGGTACCCCTGCCCGTACGGGCCAGTCTTGACAGACTCTAGGGTTGTGCGCCCATCTCACTCAAGAGGCCGGGGGCCAGCGCTGTCCGCAGACACTTCCGGGTCACGTGGCCAGCGTGACATCGCTGCTCTGGCGAGCCAGAGCCGCACACAGAAATGCCGTTTCCCTTCCCGCTAGTAAGCGGTCCCTATTTATCTACTTGCACCCGGAGGTGCTTTCGAACTGCTAGGTTGGCAGGCGCTGGGACCGAGCAGCGGGAGCGCACCCCGCCGCAGGGATTCGAACCGCCGGCCTTTCGATCGGCAAGCCCTAGGCGCTGAGGCGTTTACCCACAGCGCCACCCGCGTCCCTTTTGTGACGATTAGGCTACCATTATTTCCAGATGGATAACCATATAGAATTGTAGAGTTGGAAGGGACCCATCTGTTGGTGCACAAGTAAGATTCTTGTGGCACCTGCAATACTTAAATACATATTATTGTGACATAAGCTTACTTATTCTACCACTGGTCCCAGTTTTCCTGCAACTGAGAACATCCCAGTTGCTATTGAATGTTAAATTGTGATAAGAAAAAAGCCAATATGTCAAGGGGTGCAGAAAATGTTAATGCTGTGATCCTAAGCACACTTACCTATGTGAGGTATATGCAAAGCCTCAGCCTATAAAGTGGATAAATACAGGGGAAAGTAAGGGGCCAGTCAATGGGAAACTCCCAAATCATGACAACATAGTATTTAGCAAAATATGGTGAATCTAGCCTAGGACCCAAGAGGTGCATGCATGTGGCTCAAATACAGTGCATGGGTTAGTACTTTATAATTCTCCTAATTTTGTTGTACTGTATAGTAAATCACTAGAGCTAACAACGTTTAGAAGCTTTTAGAAAAAGAGACAGTACTTTCCTTTTTTCTTGTTGTTATCACTGTCTACAAAATCTTTGTGAAGGAAATAGAGGAGGCCATACAAAAGGCACAACTGGGAAAGTCTCCAGGACCAGACGGACTGACGGCTAGATATTATAAAGCTTTGAGAGAAGGTCTAGTGCAACCACTAAAAGAAGTTTGCAATGAAATATTGGAGGGGAAAAAGGCACCTGAAACGTGGAAAGAGGCTTTTATTTCACTTATACCAAAGACCGAGACTGAAAAGAACCAGGTTAAGAACTACCGCCCGATATCATTATTAAATGTGGATTACAAAATTTTTGCAGACATTTTAGCAAAAAGACTGAAGAAAGTATTGACAGGTGAGATTCATAAGGATCAATCTGGCTTTCTCCCGGGTAGACACATGTCTGACAATGTGAGGAACATAATAGACATTGTGGAGCTGTTGGAAATGAACATTAACAGAAAAGCGGTTTTGATTTTTGTGGACGCGGAGAAAGCCTTTGACAATATTTGTTGGAGTTTTATGAAAAAGAATCTCCAAGGGATGGGGGTAGGCCAAGGTTTTGAAAATGGTATAGGTGCAATTTATTCTGAGCAGAAGGCAAAGCTAATTGTGAACAATGTGGTAACGGAAGAGATAGCCATAGAGAAAGGAACACGACAGGGATGTCCTATTTCCCCCCTACTTTTTATACTAGTTCTGGAGGTTTTGTTAAATATGATTAGAAAGGACCAGTTGGTTAAAGGAATTCAGGTCGGAGTGAAAGAGTATAAATTAAGGGCATTTGCAGATGACCTAGTTTTGACTTTGCAACAGCCAATCACTAGTACAAAAAGAGTTTTAGAACTGATCGAGATATTTGGTCAAGTTGCAGGATTTAAGCTGAACAAACAAAAAACTAAAGTATTGGAAAAAAACCTAACAAATGAAGAAAAAGAGACATTCCAGAATGAAACAGGTTTGGAGATAGCAAAAAAAGTGAAGTACCTGGGGGTGAATTTGACATCGAAAAATGTGAATCTTTTTAAAGACAATTATGATAAATGTTGGACAGAAGTTAAGAAAGATTTAGACATATGGTCAAGGCTGAAACTTTCCTTGTTAGGCAGAATTGCTGTTATCAAAATGAATGTATTGCCTAGAATGTTATTTCTGTTTCAGACATTACAAATAATAGACAAGATGGACTGTTTCAAGAGGTGGCAGAAAGACATATCGAAATTTGTTTGGCAGGGCAAAAAGCCAAGAATAAAATTTAAGACATTAACAGATGCGAAAGATAGAGGGGGTTTTGCCCTGCCGGACTTAAGACTCTACTATGAATCAGCAGCGTTTTGCTGGTTGAAAGATTGGCTGCTCCTCGAGAATACAGACATTTTGGACCTTGAAGGATTTGACAACAGATTTGGTTGGCATGCATATATATGGTATGACAAGGTAAAATTGCATAAAGGTTTTAAGAACCATATGGTGAGGAAAGCTCTGTATAATGTTTGGATTAAGTATAAAGACCTGTTTGAAAGTAAAACCCCCAGGTGGTTGTCACCAATGGAAGCAAAAGAGGTGAAAAAATTGAATATGGGTTCTAATTGGCCTAAATATTGTGAAATTATAGAACAAGATGGTGAAAATGTAAAATTGCAGAGTTTTGAGAAACTGAAATTTAAGGTGAGAGATTGGTTACATTATCGACAGATAAATGAAGTATTTAAACAGGACAGAAAGAAAGGCTTCCAGGTGGAGAAGTCAAAATTAGAAACAGAACTGTTAGAACCCAATACTAAAAATTTGTCAAGAATGTACAACTTGCTGTTGAAATGGAATACTCAAGATGAAATGGTGAAATCTAATATGATTAAATGGGCACAGGACATTGGGCATGACATTGAATTTGCAGACTGGGAGCAGTTATGGACCACTGGTGTTAAATTTACGGCATGCAATGCCTTAAAAGAAAACATTATGAAAATGATCTACAGGTGGTACATGACTCCTGCTAAGTTAGCAAAGATCTATCATTTGCCCAATAACAAGTGTTGGAAGTGCAGTGAAACGGAGGGAACCTTCTATCACCTTTGGTGGACCTGCCCGAAGATTAAGGCTTTCTGGGAAATGATCTATAATGAAATAAAAAAAGTTCTGAAGAGAACGTTTGTTAAAAAACCAGAGGCCTTTCTCTTGGGTATGGTGGGCCAAATGGTGCCAAAGAAGGATAGGACATTTTTTATGTACGCCACCACAGCAGCAAGAATTCTTTTAGCAAAGTATTGGAAGACGCAAGATTTACCCACGTTGGAAGAATGGCAGACGAAGGTGATCGACTACATGGGACTGGCAGAGATGACTGGCAGAATTCGAGACCGGGGGAAAGAGGCGGTGGATGAAGATTGGAACAAATTTAAAGTTTATCTTAAAAACTGTTGTAATTTGGAAAATTAGGGGCTCAGAGTTATAAGAGATAAAGAACTACAGTTGTATTAATAACTAACTGAAGTTAAATACATGAAATATATTTAAGTTATGATCAGAGGGTTGCTGAAAAATCTTGAAACAAGAATGCAGAAAAGGGGTGGTATGGGGAAGTCATGTTTTTGTTTGTTTATGTCTATGTTTTTGTTTTGTTTATTCTTTATTTATGGAAAACTAATAAAAATTTATTATAAAAAAAAAAAAAACAAAATCTTTGTGAAGGAGAGCTTCAAAAAAAGTAACCACAAAGGCAAACAATCCTACCCTCATAAGATTTTTTTGGGTGCTATGTTTTGAACGTTTGTGTTCAAGAGCAGACTTGATGCCATGATTTCCAATACAAAATTAGCAAGTTGTTACAGAATTTAGTTGATACTCACCATGTGGCATAATAATTGCTTACATTAAAAACTTTGCTAGTGTTTGCAATTGCCAGCAGCAGTTGGTGTGAGGCAATGCCACAAAAACTTATTTGTAGAGTGCTGAAGTTCACTTGGATAGAGGTAGGGCAGAACGGCATTGAGGTCAAGGAGACTAGCCAAAGGTTACCTGGTGAGCTTCATGTCTTGAGTCCTGATTTTAACCCTAGTCTCCCAGGACAAACCTGTAATCTAACACCACTGGCAGATCTTGGTGTCTCAAATTTCATTGGTGCCCTGTGCAATACCAAAATTTGGTGTCCCTCTGCCTCTCACCTTCCATTCAACGTCATAGTTGTGGTGTCCACTGCAGCACCCTTGAGGCTCTGTGCCCAGTGCAGCCGAACCAGTCATTCTACCCTAAATTCGCCTCTGCTGCCACCTGCAAAACCTGCTATTTTTGTAAATGCTGTGAACCAATTTAGAGTGGATTCCTGAGCTCCTTTCACAAAAATTGCAATGATAGATAGAAATTTGGGGCAGCATTGGATCCATGCCACAGGATTGTCATCAATTTGCCACAATTTGCCATGCAGGGGCAGAATAATTTCCTGTTGATTTCTACCTTTGGGTCTACACCATGGACATAAAGTTCACGACATTGCTTTCACCAATTAGCCTCAACTGAATTATATGAAATTTGAGATTTAGCCCACCATGATAGTGGTAACACAAATCTAAGTTTTTCATTTTAGTAAAGCCTCAGGCTCCAACATGAAAGAAACTGGTGCAATTATCAAAGAAACAACAAAAGAAGAGGGAATTAACAAATCCTTTTAAATAACACACCTTTTTTGCCTTCAGGTATATTGAGATCAAATGGAAAATACTTATGCAAACCCCCATGGCTCTTTTTAAGAACTCCATATCAAGCATCTGTGTTTCAAGGTTTATTTGATACACAGGCTGACAAGTATATGTCAGGACTTTAAATAACATTTAAAAATGAAATTGTGCACTATAGTAAGATATTTTAAAGACTCCTTTTATTTCAATGCAGCATCAAATATCCACTGCAATTAGGCTTGACTCCAAAATTGAATATCATTTCCTACATTACTCTTATTGAAAGAAATAATGATAATTTAGTATTTAAATTGCCCTTCTAGCTAAACTCAAGTATCAGAATGTTCTCAGTGAAATGGTCACCATTTGGCAAGTTCCCAACATTAGTCAATTAAATGTAGGTTGTGCTTATAAGTATTATCATTAAAAAACAAAAACAAAACACATGTGGATAGCCTACCAATGTTGTATCAGATGAAATGCCTCAGTGTACAAACAAATTTATCATCTTCATCTTCTGTGCTAATTATTTAATGTTCTAAAGACAAGTGGTTACTTCCACATGCAGCGTGTGATGCCGTGAATTACACACATTAAGAAATTAAAACTATGCTCATAATGATTTCATAATCCTTAAAAAAGTAACTTTGGACTCCACATTATATTGGTTCAATAGTTACAAAACATTCAGTTTTATTATATCCATAATTATGGGTTTAGTTTTTTCAAAGAATCTTATTGGATAATACGTATTGTCTCATATTAGACAATGCCACTTATTTCCCTTCCTCTAACAGGAACAGGTTATTTTCCTACTAAGAAACTCTCTAGAATAAATTATAGCAATTTGGTAACATATAGGAATCCAGTTGCTTTTGTTAACAGAATGAATGAATGAATCAATTTATGTCAGTCACTGACCAGAGTGTTAATAGAAATGTGAAGTAGTTGAAAGACAATATAATTGGCAACAAGAATTTTCTGGATCTGTTATTGTATCACTTCTCAGTTTCTCATGGCTGTGAGAAAATGTTGAAGAAAAATGTATTCCATGCACCAGCAGATTTGACTATGAACAAGAGCTGAGTATGGGAACCAGACCTATCACCTGCTGCTTACATGGAAAGATGTTGATCTTTTTTAATGAACAGGGCCTCTAGTATAGAAATAGGAGATGAAAAGTCATTCACAGCAAAGAGCATAAAGGGGGCATATCCTTTCTGATTTGACATGCTTTGCTTAAAGAATAAAATCCAATACGTTTTTAGCTTACATAACGTTTGAATGAGAAACACCTGCAGGTAATTTAGTATCATGGCAGCCAGGCCAGTACAATAGAGGGATTTTATTTTCTGACCATTGTTCTTTGTTTTGACTCTTTCAGCCACATATAAATCTAACAGATCCTTTATTTAGTGAGAAGGAAGCTTATGCCTAATCTCTGTCACAATACCTTTGGAATCTAACATTGAAGATATTTAGACTTTTTCTAGCGTGAGATAGGAGACTGTAACACCAAGCAACTATCATAAAGTGTTCATCACATATAATTGCAAAATTGCTTTATGGGTTTTAAAGCTTGTATCTTTTGTATTTTATTTTAACTTTATTGTTGTAAACTGCTTCAGTTCTTCTGAGTGAATGTTATATGTGAATGATGTGGTTTTAGGAAAGAACTGCTATTTTTATTTGTTATGTTTAGTATTTATTTCATGTGCATATTTTTGAACTCTGAAAACAAATATTAAAAACCACCAGTGGGCGCACTCACACATGCTGTGCACATTGCATGATTTATCTTCCTCTAGTAATATATGACTCCAAACTGAATGTGTGAAATGACTCCATTTAAAATAATTGGCTTGCATTCAAAGCTCCCCCATTCCTTCACAGAGTGGATTATGGGAGAGAAATTTTCATAGACTAGGGGGGACTTTTTTTGATAATATATAGGAAAAGAATAAATGTAATATGTGATGTTATCAATGTCCCTAGACCAACACCACTTCACTGGCTGCTCCATTTGGAAGATGAATGAAACATTCATAGAATCATAGCATCATAGAGGGACCATGAAGACTGTGATGATGTAATGTGATGTGTAACTATGTGGCTGCCACTGACCTAAATACACACATAGACATGACCACTACAATTAGTTAGAATCTCAAATGCTGGTTTTCTTTTACCCTTTGCTAGGGAACATACCTATTTCCTGGGCTCTTGTGCCATGTGATTAAGGGCCAAACTGCCCATGATGTGGGGGGGAAACATTGCACAACACTGTTGGGGGTTCACTGCACCAAGGAGAAATTTTTTATTCTAGGGGATTAATTTTGTTCCAGGTTGACTTTGTCTTGACACCCATAGCGCCCTCAGTGCTGCAAACTGGCAATACTGATTTCTTATTTTTTAATGCTATTTTGAAGGGAGGGGGAGACCCATTAGGCTATTGGGTACATAACATAATGAAACCCAACTTAAATCACCCTGAAGCTACTATAACCCATGATGGGGTGGAGCAGGAAGAGGGCTTGTATTATGTAAATACCTATATTTTCCTCCACCACAGCTAATGGGATAAGCAATTTAAGAAAGGGAAATAGCACTTGGAAAGGGGCTAATCCCTCCCAAAGTGCCAATCCAAATCAGCACAAGTGGCTGCTTTTTAATAAAAAAAGAACAGAACCTCTTGGGAGATCACAGATCATATGTAATTTGCCCCTAAGGTTATATAGTCTAAGCAAACTTTGAAATATGTATCAGTGAGGTGCCTTTCAGCGTGCAGTCTACCAAAATCTAGTCTCAACAACAAAGAACCTTCAGGAACTTGTTTTTGTGTGTGTTTGAAACTGTCATCATGCTTTTCACACACTATCTTTTTTTAAAAAAAATTCAAATTTTCAAAAAGAAAACATAATTTTTTTAAACACACACACTTATACATATACACACAGACATATACACTTATTTTCACAGACATATACACTTATTTTACATGTCCACCACATATGGTAGAATGTACCCTCCTTAACTTTACACTTCCAACATATGTTGGTTGTGTTCTTATACATTTTTACAAGTCTTGTAGGAGTCAGATACCATCTATATATCATTTTTATAATGTTTTATTTTAATGAACAACAAGCAGTAAGTTTTAGATCTTTATTCCATAACTTTTCCCATGAGGTAATTTGTATGTTATGTCCCACATCTTTTGCCCAATGAATCATTACAGATTTTACTTACTCATCTTTTGTTTCCCACTCCAGCACCAATTTATACATTTTTGACAGATTTGTTTCATTATTTTCCAACAGTTCTCTCTGCAATCTTGATAGTTCTTTACCAAAACCAGCTCCTTTATCCAGCCTTAAAATATCATTTAATTGGTGATATTGGAGCCAATCAGTTAACAAGTGTCTTATAAGAGTGGCTGGGGAAACCCAGCCAGATGGGCGGGGTATAAATAATAAATTATTATTATTATTATTATTATCATCATCATCATCATCATCATCATCATCTTCATTTTTTTTTTACTTTCAGTTGATTTTCCTCCTACTCAATTAACAATTCTCTATATGTTGCCCGTTCTTTTTCCACATTAGTTTTTTTTTACTGACAATGCTTCTAATTGTGATAGCCACCATGGTGTTTTGTTCTCTTGTATTTTTCTTGTATTTTTACCATACAGCATTTTTTCTTGTATTTTTTGTATTTTTACCATACAGCATACGACGAAAACTTTTCACTCTTTCTCAATGTTTTCCTTTAACATTTATTTATAATATAAAAATATATTTTAAACCCCACTTTTTTTAGCACCAAAGGGACTCTCCATGTGTTTTATATTATTGGTAAATAAAACTGTAATCTACCCCCCCTTTTGCTGGGCTATGGGGGGGGGGTTGGTTTGTGTGGAGGTGTTACTCCACCCAGTCCTACCTACCACATCCTGCCCATGGAATGACTTGTCACTGCACTACCATGAAGCTTTCCACTCTACCAGCTGAACTTGCAAGCCCCCAAATGGAGTATTCCAGGGGTGTGGAGAGGGAGGGACTGAACCAGATCTGCTGCCTGCCCACCCACCCACCCACCTTCCATCCAACCAACCGTGCATGAGAAACAGGGCTAGGGATGTGGTGGTGACTCCACCCTACTGTTACCAAGCTGGGATTTGGGACTCATCTATATTAGTCAAATTACAACGTTTTAAACATTATAACACCCGTGACACCAGATGGCGCTGTAGAGCTGAAACCGCAACTCAATATTTTCCATTGTGAACTTTACAACGGGTTATTCCAGAGCATTTTCAGGACAATTTTTTTTACAGCTGTGTAGATCTAGCCTTGGATTGTCCTCCAAAAAAAGATAGCCAGTGTAACAAGCACATTGAAAAATCAGACAAATATGCTGTTAAGTCCTTCAAATGCCTCTTGAGATAAAAGCCTTTTAGCCAATCATCTTAAAAACACAAGAGGGTATTTGGTGGGCCTCTTTGGGCAGGGAGTTCCATGTATGCATCCTAACATCAAAAGGGGGCCTGCTTCATGTCACTATATTTCTAACCTCACTAGGCCAACAAGCCCTCAGCAGGGAAGGTCTCAGAAGGGATTTTCTTCTCTTTAGCTGTCTTCTACTGTGGTACTTTTAAAGAATTGCACTGGAATATGAAAGGGAGTAGAGCATGTGCTTCAGGCTCTAACAAATCTGCTTGTGGTCTCCTGCCTTTGGTACTTCTGAGGAAATGACTGCATGTTACTTACTAACTAACTAACTAACTAACTAACTAACTAACTAACTAACTAATGTATCTGAAGAAGTGTGCATGCACATGAAAGCTTATACCCAGAACAAACTTAGTTGGTCTCTAAGGTGCTACTGGACAATTTTTTTATATATTTCGACTGCATCAGACCAACACAGCTACCTACTTGTAACGAAACTAACTACTCATCTTATTTCTTGTCTAATTAGGCCCATAAAACCTAAGTAGGGCCTCAACATACAGAGAAGGGCTCATATGGAGGGGAAAGCAAATCTTGTCTTATCTTCAACTGCTTTCTATTCTAAAATGTGGTACTCAGAAAATTAAACAATTATATGGTCTACCCACTGTTAATCAACACAGTGTTAAGTAAAGCAATGTATTGCATTGAAATCTCAGCTAGTGTACTGGAAATTAGCTTATTTTTCCCTGCAAGGAAAGCTTGCACAGTAGTTGCATTATATCTGTTTCCAGTTAGAAATATGATCTCTTGTTCTTTTCCAGTTTTCCATGTTAGCATAATCTTACAAAATATAATATTACTCCAAGGACCCCAAAAATAGTCTAAAAGAATTTAAGATGCAGTCTGCTTACAATTGCATGTCTATCAAACCACTGAAATGAAGGGTGTGGTGCCTTTAACATTTATGCAGTTAGAACTCAGGGTGGAATACAGGCGTCTCCCCACTTTTGCGTGTTTGACTCGTGTGCCACCATGTATACATGTGACACCAGGAAATAATTAAATAAATTTATGTAAACTGCAAAAGGACACAAAAAGTGCAAAAATGACACGAAAAGAGCGGGAAAATGACTAGCAAGTCCAGGAGCCTTTGCAACGGCAATCTCAGAAGGCTTTGCACTGACATCTGAGTTCTGTGGAGAGTTGGAGTTTGAGAAAGGAGATTTGAAGGGAGTGATTGTGGTGGAGTTTGGCAGATTTTTGTGGATTTTTGGCAGAGTTTCGCTTTTTAGATGATGTTTCCCACTATATGCAATTTCACTTACTGTATATGTGCAGTACCTGGGAACATAATCTCTGTGTATGTGGGGATAAAAGGAAAATGGACAAAAACATTACAACATTATTGCCAAAGATCCTTGATTTTATTTTGCTCATCATGAAATGCAGTGGAAGGACTCCTATCAACCTGTTATGGACCTCCATATTTTCTGTTTCTCTTATTTTGCTTAATAAGTATTTTAAATGTTTCCTCCCCCCCCCCATACAGTCTTAAAAGTTAGGGAAAATGCATGTTTTTACATTTCCATTTTTTCAGGACTCTTTCCTATGTGTGTGTAGGTCATTCTTTTCTTCAGGCTCAGAACAAGCCCAAATGAGTCGGATTGATGTCATCATTGTAAATCACATGCTGTATTTGGGTATGCAGGAAAGCATGACTTATTGCTTTGTGGTTGGCAATGGGAACTGTGAATGACCTGAGTTGAATTCTGCTTCCAAATAGCATTTCAGTTCTTGAATTATTGACTGTTCTGTCAGTGAAATTGCAAAAAGAATGATATGAAGACAACTAACTGAAGTATTGACCTCTTCCTTATTGCAGTGAGCTCAACACACCTTTGAAATAGCGAAATAGACACAGTGTGTGAATTTGCCAGGTTGTGTTGGGAGAAAATGGTTACCTGATGTATTATAAGTTTTCTTTCTGTTATAAGCTACATTTATTAAATACAATATCTACACAAGGTTTGTTTAGGACCTAGATAAACTGTATTTGTGACAGATGTACCAAAAAAGTAATCATGAGGTCAAAACATACTTCTCACAGTTCACGTGAGGCCTGAGTACCCGCTTAAGAAAAAGTTCATTCAGTAACTTTGACTTTAGTTTGAAATTATCTTCTTTGAATCCTAACCATGCATAGCTGTCAACTTTTTCTTTTTCTTGTGAGGAATACTATTCGGAATAAGGGAATTTCCCTTAAAAAAAGGGAAACGTTGACAGCTATGTAACCATGCCCAACTGAAACAAACCCATTCAGAATGTTCAAAAAAGGAGTGAAGGAAATGGAAAGTAAATTCTGACTAGAAATTAAAGGATGAGGAATAAGATGGAGCCCTTTGAGGAAGGGTATGAAAAGGCCAAACTCAGATCAATACTGTGAAGTAGTCAAGGCTGTGAGATATTACTTCTTGGCAGTATCACTAGCACTTTACCTTTTAATCTACCTAGAAACCAGATTGGTGTGTGCACTTGAGATGTGATCTGAAGGGAAAGAGAAATAAAAAATACCAGCCGCCAGGAAAACCTATTATTCTATTTTTTATATATATAAAATTTTTATTAAGATTTTTACATTACAAAATAGAAAAAGAAAAAAGTACAAAATAAAAATAGTTAAAAACAACCAATCTTTTTATCACATTATTTTTCATTTACTTGTTTCTCGGACCTCCTCGTACCTCCCTTTCTTGTATTCCAATTCAATTTATTAGCTCAGCAGTTTCTTTCCCTCTTTATTCTACCCAGATCTTTAATCTTAAATTATTATAACCTTGAATTTTTACTTATAAAAAACCTTTTTTTATATTCTCTTATACCATTGCTGCTAGAAACCACTTAATTTCAATCCAACCTCATTCTAACATTCATTAATTTTACAATGTCTCTGTAGATAGTCTTTAAATTTCTTCCAGTCTTCTTCCACTGACTCTTCTCCCTGGTCTCGGATCCTGCCAGTCATTTCTGCCAATTCCATGTAATCCATCACCTTCATCTGCCATTCTTCCAGAGTGGGTAAATCTTGTGTCTTCCAATATTTTGCAATAAGTATTCTTGCTGCTGTTGTAGCGTACATAAAGAAAGTTCTATCCTTCTTTAACTATGGTCAACTATGGTTAACTTTAACTGGTCAACTATGCCCAGGAGAAAGGCCTCTGGTTTCTTCAAGAAGGTATATTTAAATACCTTTTTCAATTCATTATATATCGTCTCCCAGAAAGCCTTAATCCTTGGGCACGTCCACCAAAGGTGAAAGAATGTACCTTCAGTTTCTTTACATTTCCAACATTTATTATCGGGCAAATGGTAGATTTTTGCTAGCTTGACTGGGGTCATATACCACCTGTATATCATTTTCATAATATTCTCTCTTAAGACATTACATGCTGTAAACTTCATACCTGTGGTCCATAACTGTTCCCAGTCAGCAAACATAATATTGTGTCCAACATCTTGTGCCCATTTAATCATAACAGATTTCACCGTTTCATCCTGAGTATTCCATTTCAACAGCAAGTTATACATCCTTGACAAATTCTTAGTTTTGGGTTCTAACAGTTCTGTTTCTAATTTTGATTTTTCCACCTGGAAGCCAATTTTCTTGTCCAAATTATATGCCTCCATTATCTGATAATAATGAAGCCAGTCTCGCACTTTGTTCTTTAGTTTCTCAAAACTCTGCAGTTTTAGTCTATCTCCATCTTGTTCCAGAAAACCTACTATTCTATGAGCAAGGGTGCAAGGGGAATTGACCCATTAACCAGAGGCCTTGGAAAAGGTGAGAAAGTGGTGATGGAGAGTAGAATGGTCCTGACCTAACAACCAGAGGCCTTGGAAAAAGTGAGAAAGTGATGCAACCTCAAGTTATGGATGTGATACTAAGGAGGGGGCCCTTATCTACAGGGATTGATAATTCTCACGTGATATTCCAGATTAATGAATAACCGGGTAAAAAATTCACTTCCATTTTGATGAGAAATATTTCAGGTAATGTCTGAATGTAAGATAAATAAATAAATAAATAGGTTAATAATACATATTTAATAGTCGTATGGTATATAGAATTATGTACAATAAACAGTTATGTATTATGAAAAATTACAGGTACTAGTATATATAAGGATATTCATGGAGTAAATATTTAATGCATAATTAAACGTACAGTATATGTATTATTTCTGATATATAGGATAATGTATATATTATTATTTCATGGGGTAAATCAGTTAATGTTCTATATACATAATAGTATGAAGATCATCACCCCTTTTTGTACATCTTGGGGTGGCTGGGTGGAGGAGGAGGCAAAAAAGCTGCTAGGGGCGGCTGGGTAGAATGGACAGAAGACAGTTTAATAAAATTGCTAGTTTTAGGGCCGGCAATGAGGGGTTGTGGCCTTCTCTTTTGGTGTCCTAGGATGATGTGTTCTCATTTCTGGCTTACAGGACCAGTGCTTTAGATTATTTAAGCTACTAGGGCTGGTTATCATTTAAGGAGTTTGTTTTCTATTATAGCGGCTATAGGCAGCAGGAGGAGAAAGATTGTGAAGTATAGTGTTGAAGCTAATTGGCTGAATAAGGAATGGGTGTTCTACAGGTTGGTCCTCAATTCATGTTAAAATGATGATGTCTGAGATTAAAAGTCAAAATAGTATTTGGGATAGTGGGCAATAGCAGTAGGTGCGTTGTTTTGATAAATGGGTTACTGGCATAGTAAGTAGGATGAAAATAAAAGGGCTAGGATGCCACCCAACTTGTTAGGGATTGAGCGAAGACTGGCATAAGGCATAAGCAAAGAGGAAGTATCATTCTAGCTTAATATGTGGTGGAGTAACTAGAGGGTTTGCGTGGCAAAGAGATCCAGACATGCAGTAGTTTCATTGGTTTGAGGGGGGGGGGGCATTTTCCCAGACTCCTGCTTTCTTAAAGGTAGTTAGAATTCAATCAGCAATTCTCATTTTCACTCTGTCTACTCCAGCATTTTAATTCAACAGTCACACCAGAAGCTGCTTTATTCTGAGTCAGTTCATCGGTGTATCTAGTTCAGTATTTGTCTACATTGCCTGGCGGAAGCTCTCCAGGGTAATTCCAGGTGGGTGTGTATTGTGACATCAGCACCCCTCAAGGCATGCAAGTTCCTAAGCAGCAATATTGTCATAAAAATGCCGGCTAATATTTCCCTTCCGCTTCATTTAAATTGGAGTTACCTTTCTGGGAGAAATCTGGGTTTGTTTGGTTTTTGTTTAACAACCTGTCTCCAACTACCCAGTTAAAATATTAAGTTGCATCTTGGAGCACCCTTAGAGACAGAGGCATACCTAGAACACTTGAAAAGGAACATACACTTTACCAGAGTACTTGAATACTTAATAAGGCCATCAGACAACATGGACGCTATGAATTGTGTCCAGTTAAGTCATACTCAGAGTAAGCTGACTGAAATCAATAGATATGCCTAACTTAATGTGGTGTGTGGCCTGTCTTTGTGTCTGTCAAAGAAAGTTCCCTTCCTTCTCTGGGTATTGTTTCCTCTTTAGTAAACTGGCAACTAGCTGAAACCTTAATGTTGCCTGCCAGCAAGTCCTAGATACTATGTTGCGTTGCTGTTTGGTTGTTCATAAATACAACTATTGAAGTTCTCCTGACTCCTGCTGTTTCCTGGTATAACGCCAGACCCTTTGCAAGGTTTCCTCACACAGTGAATATCATTCCCAAACCCACAGGATACTAAAGTTGATTAATTTCAATGGGCGCCTACTCTGTGTTTGAACTAGTTGACACAATCCATAGCATCCTAAGGCTTTCTGTATTTTGGATACTGAGATAAGCATGCAGAAGAGATTCTCAGGAGCAAGGAACCCTGAAATATTTACTTTTCTGGTATGCTTTATATCTCTACAAAACACTGAGGCATTCTAGAAATTATATATTTCTGATACCATCAGGTAAGGTGTGGGGTGAGGGGGTGGAAAGGTCAGTTGTGTGCCATGATGGTGCTGGGGTGAGTTCAAACAATGACATTTGGACTTGGCTCATAATAAGTTTGAAGGTGGTGAATTCTTTATTTCATTTTATGAGCCCCCACTTATGAACTTTTGCACCAGCTTTTATGCAGACTATGCTGCTGGATCCATTTTGTTTAAAAATTAATGGCAGAACATGACCCTAATTAGAGAGATCATATTTGCAAGTTTTAGAAGCGAGAAATATCATTTACAGTAACATTACCTTATCCATCTAGAATCATAAATGTAATTTTATTAGGTTATATTCTCTTAGGCAGAATATTTTATAACTATTTCATTTTTGGTCTTGTTCATTTCAGTATATGGACTTAATACAGTGGTACCTCAGGTTACGAACTTAATTCATTCCGGAAGTCTGTTCTTAACCTGATGTATTCTTAACCCAAGGCGCACATTTCCTACATAGGCCTCCTGCCCCTGGAAGCAGATTGCGTTCATATCCTGGGGCAAAGTTCGCAAAGTGGAACACCTACTTCCAGGTATGTGGAGTTTGTAACCCAAAGCGTTTGTAAGCAAGACTGTTCATAACCTAAGGTACCACTGTAGTTGGAAAAATGGCATCTTCATACTCTCCAACATTTGTCTGATGAAAATAGGGACGTCCCATATTCAATATGTATGGAGTTTGCTTGTTTTAGGTTTTATTCAGGATGTGTGTGCTTCAGTGCATGCATGCATGCTCCCATCTCCCATTCGTTTATCCCACTGCTTATATGTGCTAGAGAGGCAGAGTGCATAGCCTAATTTTTAAGATCTTAGCTCAGTGGCAGAACACATTTTGCATGCAAATGTTCCCAGGTTCAGCCCTGGGATCTCCATGTAGGGGAGGAAATCCCCAAAAAATGTTGAGGGGAAAAATACATAGGAAAATGCCTTAAACTGAGATCATTTATCCTTTCAGCTCATTGCCTGCACTATTGCCCGCACTATGGGTTAAGAAACGTTTTCATCCCAAGAAGTACATTCCCTCATGGGCACCCTTCTGTTGGCCACATATCATTTGGCCACTGTGAGAACAGGATGCTGGATGAGATGGGCCCATTGGCCTAATTTTAGCAGGCTGTACGTGGGTGGCTCTGTGGGTTAAACCACTGAGCCTTGGGCTTGCCGATCAGAAGGTCGGCGGTTCGAATCCCTGTGACGGGGTGAGCTCCCGTTCGTCAGTCCCTGCTTCTGCCAACCTAGCAGTTCGAAAGCACGTCAAAGTGCAAGTAGATAAATAGGCACCGCTCCGGCAGGAAGGTAAACGGCGTTTCCGTGTGCTGCTCTGGTTCGCCAGAAGCGGCTTAGTCATGCTGGCCACATGACCCGGAAGCTGTACGCCGGCTCCCTCACCCAGTAAAGCGAGATGAGCGCCGCAACCCCAGAGTTGGTCATGACCGGACCTAATGGTCAGGGGTCCCTTTACCTTTACCTTTACCATTACTTAATGTTCTGGGACTTGGGTGGCACTGTGGGTTAAACCACAGAGCCTAGGACTTGCCGATCAGAAGGTTGGTGGTTCGAATCCCCACGACGGGGTGAGCTCCCATTGCTAGGTCCCTGCTCCTGGCATCCAACAGTTCAAAAGCACATCAAAGTGCAAGTAGATAAATAGGAAACGCTTCTGCAGGAAGGTAAACAGCATTTCCGTGCGCTGCTCTGGCTCGCCAGAAGCGGCTTAGTCATGCTGGCCACATGACCTGGAAGCTGTATGCCGGCTCCCTCGGCCAATAAAGCGAGATGAGCACCGCAACCCCAGAGTCGGTCACGACTGGACCTAATGGTCAGGAGTCCCTTTACTTAATGTTCTTAATGCATGAAGCTCATAATGGTGAACAAAGATTCTAAAATACAGTACAGCAGCAATCAATGTCATTTCCTTCGAAAAAAGGCTATGCCTTCTCCCCCTCTTACTTGATGCAAGTCACTAAAATTAATGCTTTTCACATAAAGACACTTTTCCTTAGGGTGAACATGAATGACCCCTTATAGGCTAGCTAATGATGAAATCCCTGAAGGTGTTAATTAAACAGGACAATTATGATCTACCCATGATTTATAGTTATAGATTACTAGCCCACAGTGGTTGGTCTGATAGGCATTTATTGCCTACTTAACCATTTAAGGTTTTTTTTAATATTAAAAAAATCAGTGTGGTACAAAAGGTGATGAATGTTTCTGTTCAAACAGTCCATTAAGATGATTAATTAACATCACAATGAGGTCCTGCAGACTTCATTGGTGCCAGTAAAAGTCTGGGAAAGTGTGAGAGAGGCATTACCATAGGAAATTATTTGTGGCCAAACATGCACATAGAATCTAAAAACTGCTTTCCAGATCTCTCTCTCTCTCTCTCTCTCTCTCTCTCTCTCTCTCTCTCTCTCTCTTTCTTAACCCAACAAGGTTTACATGGATGCTTTGTACAACTTCATGCCTTTGGCATAAATAAGGTCTTATCTTTCCAGTGCAAGAGATACTGGAAGAAAGGAATAATAAAATTCAAACACTAAAACTTCATAGTCCTCTTTGAAGCAGTTTGGCTGGAATGTCGAACCACTGGTTGCACCATAGGAAAATGAAAGGGGGGGGGGAGAGTTAAATGCAATGAATTATGGTTAAGAAGGCCATAGCTTTATTTGATCATATGTAAAAATAAAAAGAGGTACTCTATGTGGTCATTTCAGGTCAAATAACCAACCCCCTGTAGCTGGGGGTCTCCGTAAAAAAGAAAGGGGAAGTGCCACATTTTCAAACAGCATGATTTAGAAAGGCAGCTTTTGAGTTCATTACAACTCTGAAACTGGCAACACTTGTAGGTTTTCATTCCAAGCAAAAGTATAAGAAAACAAGAAAGGAGTTTCCTTTCTTACAAACTCCTGTGAGCTGCCCTGAGTGGCATTTAGAGAATAACACAGAGTGTTTTAAACAATTTATCTGTCTGGGAAGACTGTAAGGAATTCCTATTGTAAGGAAGATTCTGACAGTAAGTGCTATTTGACAGAGGAACAGACTCCCATCAGAGGAGGTGGGTGGCCATTGGTCATGTGTGATCTAGTTGATATTCCTGCATTGCAGGGGTTTACACTAGATGACCTTGGCATCCCTTCCAACTCAACAATCCTATGATTCTATGAAATCCATAAACCAGTGTGATAAATTGGATTGGGTATCAAATCCTTTTTACTGTTCAAGGCAGTCCATATACCCGTGGTGGTGTAAATAAGCTGTGTTGTGCCATCCCTCAATGGCAGGTGGATGAATAGGGGTGAGCGCTCCATCTCCCACACTTTGGGAGCCCCATACTTGGTGCCAGCAACCACAGTTGATGAAGAGTAAGTTGGGGGAAGAGTCTGCAGAAACAACAAAAATTTTACTGGAGATGGTATCAGAGGCATATAGTCAATGCAGAGGCATAATGGGCTGGTAAGATCTCACTTCAGTCAGCAATTGGGCTGCAGCATTCTGCACTAACTGCAGTTTCTGTTACCAACTGCAAGGGAAGACTTACCTAGAGTGCATCACAGTTACCCATGCTTGGACTACTTTGGTCAAGCTATCCTGGTTTAGGAATGGTTGCAGCTGTCATACTAACGCAAGCTGGTTCCTAGTCACCAAGGTCACCTGGGCCTCCAGTGATAAGGCTGGAAGAGCAGACACACATGCATAGGATCAAGTAAAGTTTTCCATAATAATAATACCCAAGAGGCAAGTGACTGAGGCAAGTGACTGAATGTGTGTGTGTCTCCTCTGATGTGTGCAGGTCACACCTCTTTTAAAAAACAGATTAAAGGCAATTTAAAAGAGAAGAAAAGAAAATGATGACAGTAAAAAAAAAAAAGTTCACAAAACCCAATTGCTCATTTTGCCCTCGATAAATTAAAAATTCCTGTGACCTCTTCTGGGGTGGGTTTCAGAAAATAAGGTAAGGTGTTTTCAACAATTTTTTATCTGTCTGGAATTTCCAAACCATGAAGCCTTTGAAGCTGCAGCCAGCAGACTGCAGTCAGTTGTAGTCAACCGTTTATCAGAAAGACTCATAAGTACATTGCTGCCTTTTGAGTAGAAACTTTTCAAGTAACAGAGACAACATGTGGCATAGTTTATTGGTATAAAACTCTAAAGTGTGATACGTTCTTTGGTACATTTTGTCTTGCAACCTAGACCCCAAATGCATTACAAGCATATATGAATATGTTTGCACGAAGAAATCCTTGTAGGTATTATTGTTATTATTATTATTGACAGACAGCTGACAGGACAGAAGCATAATTATACAGTTTCCATCATTCGCTAAAGACTTGCTTCTTTACCCTAGCCTTTGATTTCTGTGAGACCACCTCCACTGTCTGATGTAAATTCTTTGGTTTGTTTCAAATCTTTTTATGGGATTTTAATATTGTAACCTGCTCTGGGGCCTTGGGGTAAGAAATCTGTTAAATAAACAAACAACCTGATCATTAAGATCTTTCCATCCAGTTCCATCAAAAACCACTAATCTTGAATGACACCTTCCCTTTATTACACACCTTGGGCCCCTCGAGACATTCTTTTTATTCTGCATTCACAGTGATTTGTTCTCACGATGGTATTGGGGTGGTTAAATGAAAGGGACCCTGAGGGTCATCTAGTCCAACCCCGTGCAATGCATCCAAAGAAACCTCCAAAGGACAGTCTACCCCCTCTTGTGAGAGTCTGTTCTACTGTTGAACAACCCTTACTGTCAGAAAACATACATCTAAACTTTAAAGCACATTATTTTCCCCAAAGAGTCCTGGGAGTTGAAGGGTGCTGGGAATTGCAGCTTTGTGAGGAGTGAACTACAGTTCCCAGAATCCGGAGGGGGTGGCATAATTTGTTGGAAATGTATGGTGTATACATGTATGGTCAGTGAAGCATAACTTTGTTTGGCTTTGATGGGAGAAACTGTTTTTCACAAAGACCAGGCCTTGGTTGAAGGAAATGTTCATTTCTAGGTAGAAAGAATTGGAGTTAAGTCAGGTTGTGTGTTCTAATATAAACTTAGCCCTCACCAAACAACTGTCGGGAACTGGATCACAACAGTTCACAAAGCTCCTGACCCCGTTCTGAAAAGGCTTGGCAGATTTAAATCAATGTCAGTCCAAAAACCATCCACACGAAGGGGTCCTATTATCAGACCAATCACCACCTCCTAATTATGGGGAAAGAGGCAAGGAGTTCAATGCGTGCATTTTCTTTCCGATTGGATTTTGGCGGAAGGTTGCCTTTCGCATTGTTCAGAAACATTTTGGGCATAAAATAAAAGAAGGGGACTAAACCAGGAAATGATTCATAACCTCCTTAACCCCCAGTTGTATAAAGAGACACTTTTCTGACAGCTGCTTAGAAGTACACAACATCTTAGGACAGGCATTTAACTTGCAGGCCACTCTGAAGCTTTGGGTTTTGACAGGAGCTAAATAGCTTAAGGTTACAAGTTGTGCTGCAGTTTTTCCCTTCGTGTAATCCTTTAAGGCCATGTTTTCCCCAAGTACACCAGCTGTGTGTCTCATTTTCCATCATGTTCCTCTAGACTCTTAAGAGCTAGTATGGTTTACAAGGCACTGTATGAGAATATAGTAGAGGGACCTGGGTTCAAATTCCAAGGAAACCATGCAGGTTACTAGGTAACCTGACTCTGTTGCTTTCTTTGAGTCTAATCTACTTTTCAGGCTTATTGTGAGGACAAAGTGGTGAGAGGAAACCATGTAGACTGACCTGAGATAGGCACAGGATAACAATGTAATAAATGGTTTCCTTCCAGAAATATTTCTGTTTGCACAGCCTACATCGTCACATGGCATGCATTAATAAAACCTGGATTTGGGCTATTGTACCTAATTCACAAGGAAAGAAATAAATTGGCCCAAAGAGACAAGTGGATGTACAATGATAAGGTCCTCCACTGAACATAATGTTAACCACTAAATCACACTGGCTATAGGCCTGTAAGAATGAAAGCCTAAGCACATTAATGACAGTAGAGAACATAGGAAGCTGTGTTATACTGAGTCAGATCATAGCTCCATGGAGCTCAGTATTTTCTATATTCAGTGGTAGTGGCTTTTCAGGGTTCATAGAATCGGAGAGGGTCAACTAGTCCAACCCCATTCAATGCAGGACTCTCAACTAAAGCATCCATGACAGTTGGCATTGAAACTCTGCTTAAAAACCTCTAAGGAAGGAGAGTCCACAACCTCCCAAGAGAATTTGTTCCACTGTTCAACAGCTCTTAGTCAGAGCCATAAGGTACACATCTCCTTTCTTGTAACATAAAGCCATTGGTTCGAGTCCCATGCTCCAGAGCAGGAGAAAACAAGCTTGCTCCATCTCCCATGTGACAGCCCTTGAGATATTTGAAGACGGCAATCACATCTCCTCTCAGTCTCCTTTTTTCAAGGCTAAACATACCCAGCTCCTTCAACCATTCTTCATAAGGCTTGGTTTCTACTCTCTTGATTTTCTTGGTTGCCCTCCTCTGCAAATATTCCAGCTTGTCAATAACCTTTTTAATTTGTGGTGCACAGAACTGGACACAGTATTCCAGGTGTGGCCTGACCAAGGCACAATAGAGTTGTACTATTACTTCCCTTGATCAGGACATTATACTTCTGTTGATGCATCGAGGGATGGCAGGGCCTATTTACACTGTCAATGTCCTAACTTGGGCTGCAGCTCCTTGGGTTGCAGGCATCTTTCTGAACCCCACCTGAAGATGCTGAGATTGACCCTGGGATCTTCTTCTGCATGCAAAGCAGATGCTCAGTCACTGAACTGTAGTCCTTCTGCAAGGATAAATTTGGGAATATTGCACTGCAAATGTTGTTCATTATGCTTATCTTCCTTTTTTAAATACATAAAAATGTAAGACAATGATCACGCAGTACTCAGTCAAGGATTTGTAGTGGTGTATCACAAGCTTGTGTTTGCATGAAGTCAAGGTGGGAGGATTCTTCCTGTTTGAAAGGCTGGCTGGATGAAGTCGAGAAGGAGGAGCCTTGAAGCAGTCCATCAGCAGTTTGCAGCTGGACAGCAGACTGAGTAGGCACACAGGTCACAGTCTTCACTACCATGAAATATACAGTATTTTTCGCTCTATAAGACGCACCAGACCACAAGACGCACCTAGTTTTTGGAGGAGGAAAACAAGAAAAAAAATATTCTGAATCTCAGAAGCCAGAACAGCAAGAGGGATCGCTACGCAGTGAAAGCAGCAATCCCTCTTGCTGTTCTGGCTTCTGGGATAGCTGCGCAGCCTGCATTCGCTCCATAAGACGCACACACATTTCCCCTTACTTTTTAGGAGGGAAAAAGTGAGACTTATAGAGCAAAAAATACGGTATTTCTATTTTAACTCATAGGAATGATTTCTATTCCTAGTTAATTTATAGGAATCAGTTATATACTTGCACCTATACATATAAATTAGCAGATGCAAATCTGTGTCCGCTTTATTTTTTCTTTTCTCCTTTTCTGTGACACATAAGTGGGCACCCTTAAAGTTACGGAGGGTTCATTCACCCCACCCCTTCTCTCTTGCACACATTTCCACGAAATTTCACAGGTCCTCACTTGCAGTCTCTGATTTGAAAATGAAATGAGGCCCCAGAGCAAAATTCAAACGTGCCTTGCTATTTCTAAGATGATACGTCATTTTTCCATCTATTTTTGCTCTTGTTTTCTCCTATCCCCCCTTTTCTGCAGTCAGACCACCAAGGTGGTGCGAAGAGCCAGCAACTCTCTGTGAGTTTCTACTTCACGTTCTGCTCTGCTTAGCCTTTTGAAAGGGGTCTCAATACAGGGCCTTGTTGATACCTCCACTGGTGCCGCTGTTGATACAGGGGATCATTAGGAACAGTTTAGCCTGAACAAAAGACTTTTTGTTTCCATTGTCCTCCTTGCAATTTGATGTCTTAACTGAAAAAATCATCTTAATTGTCCAACAATATATATTTGCCTACGGGGTTCAGAAAACCATAAAGGGGGGTGGGGGTGGGGATCTTCCCATTGACTGCTGAAAAGCGGGGTAATTTATGCTGGAGAGCTCTGCCATATAGGGAATAGAGTTTTAATGTATATCATGCTAAAAATCTATTTGAGCTTTGCAGTCAAGATTATGCGTTGCGGTTGTGCATTATTATCGTTATTAATAATCCCTCATATAAAAAGCTCCTTGCATGAAGTAAATTTGCATGTTAAGGTAAATGTTGTGCTAAATCTTTGTCACTGATGTGTTAAGGTTTTTTAAGCTGCTGGGGCCAAATATGCCCCAGCCTAAAATGTTATATACATTTGCAGGGATGTTTTCACACAACAGTTTTCAAATACAGTGGAAGCTTGGTTCTCGAAGTTAATCCGTTCTGGAAGTCCGTTCAACTCCTGAAACGGTCAAAAACCAACGCGCAGGCACCATGGAAACAATAGCCAACAGCTGCATCAAACGTTTGGCTTCTGAAAAACGTTTGAAAACCAGAACACTTACTTCTGGGTTTTTGGTATTGGGAGCCGATTTGTTTGTCAACTAAACCGTTCAAGAACCAAGGTTCCACTGTATGGGTCTGGCATAGCACACTCCAGTCTTATCACCTAATTACAGTGAATTCCACAAAACTAGGCAGATCCAATGTCTGGTTTCAACATGAATTCTGAAAGAGTACAGTGGACTGCTCCTTTCTTTTTTTTTTTTCATTTTCTTTTTTATTGAATTTTCCCGTAAAAAACTCTAGTCATTTAATTTTACACATCACATATTCTATTTTGTTGAACTTCCCTCAACTCCCCTGAAAATCATCCAAAGTTATTCTCTTATCTACACATTCCTTATTTCAAGTATCGCTTATAAATAAAAAAATTTATCCTCATTTACCATCTTGCAATCTTCCTTAAATTTCACAAAGCTTCTTTAAAACACACTAGCGTTATATTCTCCTCACATACAGTTTTCAAATACTCTCTAAATTTTCCCCAGTCCTCCAAAAACTTATGATCTCTTTGAAGTCTGATTTTTCCAGTTAGTTTGTCCAGTTCCGCATAGTCTGTTAGTTTACTTCTCCATTCGTCCAGGGTCGGTACTTGTTCTTGTTTCCACCTTTGGGCTATCAGTGTTCTTGCTGCTGTAATTGCGTACTGGAAGAGTTTAAAGTCCCTTAAAGAAAAAAAAGAATGGACTGCTCCTTTCTAAGCTGCAAATGGAAGATGACATTTTCTAATGTGCCCATATTAACAACAACAACTCTATGCAAGTAAAAAAACCTAGTACATCAGGGAGAAATATTCTACCTCTTCACCTCCCCTTCCTTTTGTGTGGTGCCTTTTAGATTGCAGGGATCACCTTCTTTTTAATTCTGTGTGCAGCACTTAGCAAATTCTGGGCACCATTCAAGTGGTATGAAATAAATAAGTAATTAAATAAATACTGCAGTAACTGTGTGTTACTCAGCTCCTTGATAACTATGTACAGGATTGCTCCCTAGAGACATGAGTGAGATTTGCTGGTTTTTATGATTGACTAAGCAGAGGAAATGGGCAGACGCATCTAGGTAATCTCTCAGTCCCTGAAAATATAGTACAGCAACATGGTTGTGGGTGACAGGAAAAAGACTGAACCGTGGTTTTGGAAGTTTGGGGCAATTGTGTAATTAATAATGGAATACAAATTAATCAATGCTTGATCCCTGCCAAGTAATTACACAGGATATGGAAGATTTCCCTTGCTAGTCAAAAGCACAATAATTAATTAACTTTATTCCTCCTGCACCCTGCCCACGCACTGCCTGCACAGATTGCATGCTACTTTCTATGTAGCAAATTAGTGAATCAGAATGAGCGCCAGGTTGATCCTACACATGCAGCAGAAAAAGAGAAGGGTCCTGAGGTGAAACGAATGAGCATTCCTCTTCCTGCTGCCAATGTGCAAAAACACTTTTGAATGCTTCTAGGTCCATGGCGAAAGGCAGCTCAACAGGTGAGCAGAGCCCATAGGTCAGAGGCAGGGGGCACTGACGCCTCTTCCAAATGACCACTTGGGGCAAGGGGCTCCCATTGCCTAATGGATGGGCTGGCCCTGAATGCTCCCACCAAATAATAAACTGTAAGAAGAGGAAAAAATACCACACTAATTGGAATGGTTCTCTCCAAGCTCTACGTGCTAGTTTTCTACCTGCAGGAATTTTGTCTTTTTAACCACAGAGCATTCAAAAACATGGTTCCTCCCACATGCTGTTTGATTGGACAAGTCAATGCCCCCATTTCAGCATTATACTACCTTATTCTGCAGCTTGTGAAGCCCAAGCCTAAATCTTTCTTCCTGGTGTTCTAGTTTTCTACATACTGGGAATGAGTTCTTCTATTAGGAAGAATTTGAAAAATTCAATTCAGAATCAACCCTCTCACTCTGTGCAAAGTAGCTGAACTGTGCCCTTACCTAAACGGTTTGGAGCAAGTCACTATTTCTTGGCTTCAGTTGCTCATCCGTCTATGTTTGTGTATATGAGTGGGATGTTCCTCAACATCATTCATGCTATTAAAGGAACACATTTCAGTGATCTGCCTTTCTGTGCTTTGCACTGCAATGAAGTTCATCTTGGGACATGTCTTGCCTAGAAATACAAAACGCTACAGAAATGTGGAAAAGTTGTAGTTTCATTTAATGCCAATTATGATTTCTACCTTTCCCCTGGTTGTGCTCCAGTGCCCAGCAGGAGCTTGACTCATAGAAATTTATCACCTTTCCCCCATTTTTTTCTTTTTACTTGCATGCCAAGAAAAGCTTCAAGTATTATTTGTTTGTATTTATTTCAGATGTGCTACTTAAGAGAGGCACAGGAGCCTCGAAGGTGTAAAAATAAAAACAAAGATGGCAGCCCTATCTAGAGTTTCCAACATTTTTCAAAAAACCAGTCCCTGCTCCTTTAACAGCACCTTGGCATGCTGGCATTAGCACAGAAAAGTAGTAATCTCATGCTGTGACAGCTTTACTTACTGATTTCTACAGATCACTAATGGCTCCAGAGTGTGCCAGGCCAGGTTTTTTCAGGTCAGTTGGCAACCTTACCCATGGCAGATTTTCCCACAGTACAGAGAGCTACAAGGGGATACCGTTCTGTAATGAGTTGCGGGTGTGTTATAAACCTGCTTAAAATAATTATGTCGTTACCACAAATCTCTTAATTGTCATAGAAGACGCAAGACCCATGCAGATTATTTCCTACACGATTGAGGTTGCCAGTGAAAAACAAACTATCTGATAACTGTAATGTAGGAACCAGCCCAGGGGTAAAAGTGGAGTTTCAGTTTCATTTGGAAAAGGACTAAGTAAGAAGAGTTGGGCGGCTTCGTATCCAAAAATATAAAAACAACAAGAGGCTTATCTGACCAAGTTGTGCAAGTTTACTTGCCTCCATAAGCCTGACATCAGGACTGCAGCCTTGGTGGTGATGACCAGGTTCCCATCAGGCATATTCCAAACATCTTCCAGTGCAAATGTCACTAATGGATCAAGGCAACTTCAGCTGCCAGGAGGCAAGGCCTGATCTCAGATGTGCTTTCAGATTAAATGGCCAAGTAGAAAAGCATTTTGAGGGAATTTGTTGCTGTTACTCCTTTGTCCTTCAAAATAACCATATCAATGTGCTGAATGCAGGTCAACAAGTCCCCTTTAGGAGCCAAATTACCAGTAGATATTGTGTCACAGAACTGCTCTAGTCACGGAGAAAGGGAGGGCAGGGCAGGAGTCTGATTTTGAAAGCAAAAGGGTCATGCAGGTGAGGAGTGGGGAACCCTTACCTTGCCATAAATAATCTCGCTCTAGCCTAGCATTCCTCACCTCCACACCATCTGGGACTTAAAAGTGATGCTGGCTGACATTGTTTTTTAACTGCTCTCCCTTATTCTGCTTTTCTTTTTAAAACCAGATTCCCTACATCTTCCTTTGGGGAACAGCCTAGTGCAGGGATGTCCAACTTTCAAGAGACTGTGATCTACTCCCACTATAAAAACACTGGCAGTGATCTACCCTTTAACCAAAGTTGTTGAGCTTTCTTGGGGAGCCTTCACCAAGCATATTGAGCTTTTTGGGGGAGTCAGACCCAAAGTTGTTCAGCTTCCCCCCTTTTTGGGGGGAGCAATACATTAGGATCATGGGATCAACCACAAACGACCAGGAACACCCCACAATTGACTGGTAGATCACGATGCACCTGTTGGATATCCCTGGCCTAGTGGTTCTGCATACAGAAGGTTCAAAGTTTAATCCTCAGCATCTCCAGTTAAATGGTCAGGTAACATTTGGTCGGGATGTGGGTGGCGCTGTGGGTTAAACCACAGAGCCCAGGACTTGCTGATCAGAAGGTCGGCAGTTTGAATCCCCATGACGGGGTGAGCTCCCGTTGCTCAGTCCCTGCTCCTGCCAACCTAGCAGTTCAAAAGCACATCAAGGTGCAAGTAGATAAATAGGTACCGCTCCGGTCGGAAGGTAAATGGCGTTTCCATGTGCTGCTCTGGTTTGCCAGAAGTGGCTTAGTCATGCTGGCCACATGACCAATGTATGCCGGCTCCCTCAGCCAATAAAGCGAGATGAGTGCCACAACCCCAGAGTCGGTCATGACTGGACCAAACGGTCAGGGGTCCCTTTACCTTTAACATTTGCTCAGGTTGGAAAGACCTTGCCCGAGATTCTGGAGAGTTGCTGCCAGGCAATACTATGCTTGACAGACAGATGACATGCAAGGCAACTTCTTAAATCTCTGTGCAACTGGTGTGGCTCTGTGCTTAGAACACACAGAACTGCTGCCATCACATCTGGCTCATCCCTATGCATACCAAAGGAAAAAAGATTTGCAGAGCTAGTTTATAGGCCTATTTAATTGCTTCTAACAACAGCCACTCCCTGTATAGAGATGCTAGGAGCCACGCCGAGGCTGGTGCAAGAACCTTGAACCTGTGCTCCAATTTTTTTATTATTTGGTAAATTAAATTTCCTTTACATATATTAGACTGTTTGTATTTAGGTTTCACTCCTTCAGTTATTCATACCCACTCTTTTATTTTTTTAGCCTGGGCTGCAGGCCTGTGTAGCATCAATCTCTGAGCGCTGAGCTCTTCTTTAGACCCATCCTTTCCATTGGCATTGGAATTTAACTTCTTTGGCCCAGAGTGGGGTTGGTTGAGCTCCACAGCCCCTGCCAGAAGCTTCAGAACACTGATCCATTTGTGGCCTCCTTTGATAAAGTGGGCCGATCCCACTTTTGCCTAATCCCCAGATCCATTTACTGCCTTTGGAGTTAATTTTGCATGCAGATGACCTTAATGAGCCTCTGGCATGTGCTTCCTCAATTTGCATGCATAGTATGCATGACAATTCACCGCATGGGGATGGGCAACTGGTTACTTTGCTTTTAGGAAGATTCTTTTTTGGGGGGGGGAGGGGAAGGCCCAGGCTTCTCTTCCTCAAAGTGCAACAACAATTAAAAAAGACAGAAAGAAGTAGAAGCAAACCTGACAAAATGTATGAAAAAAAACAACAAGAAGAGATGAGACTCTGGAAGACACAACAGCAAAAGTTGCTGATCTTGTCATATGACCTAAGTGGAATTCTGCGGGAAAGAGGCACCCTGGGCTGGATGTTTATCTCATGGAAGAATCTGGAGAAACAGCTGCCAGCACACAGGTTGCTTCATCCTGGAGGAGAGGAGAGAGGGCCAAAAGGAAGGCAGGAAAGCAGAAAAACTGGTTTCTTTCTGCTGCTCTGGGATGAGATCATGGATCTGTAATATTCCCAGCAAACTGTTTTTATTACATGGGAGCTTAGGAGCAAGGTGCATTTCCCACATGGGTTATTAACAAACGTGGAGGTGTTCACGCAAGGTTGCAAACAACCTGGGAAAGATGCAAATTAAAAATAAACAAATGTAGAAACATAAGCCTTGAGGAGAGGGGTGCACAAGTAATATTTTCACAAACCTTCTCTTGGTTATACATTAATGTGACCATTCTATATTACTTAAAAACGATTCAAAGAATACGATGTGTCAATTCTGAAAAGTTTAACAGGGCTGTTGTAAGTAATAGCTTTATAGTTGTTTTTATCTTTTTTAAAATCTTTCTTGAGATGTAATGCACAGTGTCTGTAACTAAAAGTATTGTGTGGTGTGGAATACTGAGTGAGACCATTGGTCAGCCTAGTTCAGTATTATCTACTTTTGGCAACTCTCCTAAGCTTTAAAACAGGGTTCCTTTTTAAATAAAAAATATTATTCAAACAAACAAACAAACAAACAAACAAACAAACAAACAAACAAACAAGGCTCCTTTTCTGGAGATGCCAGGGGGCAAACTTAGGATCTTCTGCCAAAAAAGCATGCGATTTACTGCAACCCCTCCCTTATTAGTACTTTTTGGGTAATAAACTATGGTTATCACACTCCCTTTCAATGGTCATACACTGCTACATGAGTGGCAGTTCAGTAGTAATATTTCCAAATGATTGGTCATGACTACGGCTGCTGACTTCTTTTTTCCTTGGATGGCTTTTGTCATACCTGCAAAACGGGCAACAAAAATGAATAGGTTAAACTCTTCACATCTGCATCTCTGTGCAGAAAAGAAAAGAATTATTGTGGATTCCACACTCTCCAGCCCGCAGTTGTTAACCAGAAATTTGGGAGTGGGGCAAATGGTATGTTGAACGTTGCAAGTCAATGGAAACCAACAAGACTGAAGGCAAGTAGCCCAATGTGATTATAAAACTTAAACCACATTGACAACCGGTTATCAATCATTCCAGTGCATTTTGTCATTGCCATAAACTCTGGAAACAGGAACGCAGAAAGTGCCCTAGACCAGCAGTGGTCAGCAAACTTTTTCAGCAGGGGGCTGGTCCACTGTCCCTCAGACCTTGGGGGGGGGGCGTACTATATTTTGAGGGGGAAATGAACAAATTCCTATGCCCCACAAATAACCCAGAAATACATTTTAAATAAAAGCACACATTCCACTCATGTAAAAACACGCTGATTCCCGGACTGTCCGTGGACTGGATTTAGAAGGCGATTGGGTTGGATCCAGCCCCTGGGCCTTAGTTTGCCTACCCATGGACCAGATCATGCACATAGCTATCAACTTTTCCCTTTTCTTGTGAGGAATCCTATTCGGAATAAGGGAATTTCCCTTAAAAAAAGGGAAGCGTTGACAGCTATGATCATACCACTGGCTCATTTAATGTCTCCTCTCAGTGGTGGCTGGTGTCCACTGCGGCTGGTTGGGTGTAAGGCAGGAGGCCAACAGTAGGTGGAGACAGAGCCAAGGACAGGTGCAGCTATAGCAAATGACAGGCAGATCCAACTAACTCAAGTTTTGTCTCCTTCTTCTTCCCTTCTGAGTTATACAAGGGGAACACAGACTGAGGTAGGGGAAGCTGACAGCCAGTGCCACCTGCAGGACTGGTTGTACATAGGAAGGCAGGAATTGGAGACTTTTGAGAAATGAATCCTGAAGACAAAGGGAAGAAACATACCCAAAGGGTCGGGAAACACCTGCCTTTAACCTTGTTTAAGCACAGGTGAGCCCTGTCAGCAAACCGCTTGCAGCCTAGTCATGACCTGCCAGCGAATCACAGGAGTGTTTTGGCTGGGTCACCATCACCAATAATGGCTGTATAGGGCAATATGGAACACAAAGTGGATTTGCTTCAAAGCCTGGGACATGAGCCAAGAGATGAACCCTGAATAAAGACAAACTGTCAATGGGTGTATCTTTGGCTTAGGGAAAACAGTATGAGAACTGCTAAATATGGGTACTGACTATGGCTATCTTTACACAATTATCTCTTGGAAGCTATTTTGGCTAGGGAGCTGTTAGCAAGCAAATCAATATTCATCAAGATCATTAAAAAGGTCAAGGCAACCGTAGTAAAAATGTTCAGTTGCTTTGGGGAATTGTGTGGCTTTTACATTCTTGCCTCATCATGTTTTGTCTTCTTTTCCCATGCTGAGCAAAGATACTATAGCCAGGTTAGCTGGGAATAAAGTCAGCAGCAACTTTTATACTGTGATGGAGGTCTATTTGCCAGCTTTTTGCTCTGGAGGGCCACTCCAAACTGTTTTTATCTTTTTTTGCTGGGTATTCTGAAACATGTCCATGGCAGAAAAGTAATACATTAGTGGAGGACTTATACTAGACCACCCATCCATCATTCTGCATTATTCATTGTTCTTCTCAGCTTTCCCCATGCTACCAATAATAATGGGGAAAATAATTGTAAAATCCCACTACAGTGGTACCTCGGAAGCTAAATGGAATCCGTTCCGGAAGTCCGTTCAACTTCCAAAATGTTTGGAAAGCAAGGTGTAGCTTCCGATTGGCTGTAGGAAGCTCCTGCAGCCAATCGGAAGCCGCGGAAGCCCCATCCGATGTTCAAGTTCCAAAGAATGTTCGCAAACTGGAACACTCACTTCTGGGTTTGTGGCGTTCTGGAGCCAAAACGTTTGACTTGCAAGGTGTTGGGGATCCAAGGTATGACTGTACTTTTGCGGTATTAAAAGTTATGGGATTTCAACAGGAAATTATAGGATATGCACTGGTGGGAAACAAAGCTATACAACCTTCCCCAAACTTTTGCAGACATGAACAATATTGAAAATTGGATTGTGTATGACTGCTCCAGTAGCATAATGAGCACAAATAATCATGAATACACGTAAGAAAGCTGTCTGTAGAGGCCTCTAGACTCTAGGCCAGGCTTGTCCAACTTCCAAGAGACTGTGATCTACTCCTACTATAAAAAAACTGGCAGTGATCTATCTGCTGGATTGACCAGTTGTTGTTTTTTTAGGAAGTAAAAGTTGTTGAGCTTTCTTTGGGGAGGTCAAAGTTGTTTTCGCGGGGGAGAGGTCCCAAGATCTACTGTGATCTACCACAGGCACCCCACAATCTACCAATATATCGTGATCTACTTGTTGGCCATCCCTGCTCTAGGTCTTAGAATTAGATGCTTAGTCAGTGCACCAGTAGTGCAGACCTTTGGGGACAAACGTTGCTTAATAAAGTAACGCAACTTTTTGAGGACAAAAGAATTAGGTACACCCATGATTCTATTAATCCACTTTCATAAGGGAGCTTGTTATGCCAGATAAACGTTTCAGCTTCCACCACCTGTGACCTGATTCTGAGCTTTCGAATTGCAGCTTAAGAAGAATCTTGGAAGGTTGCGGTGAGACAAACCATGTTTTAGCCAATGAGCAAAGTCCTGCACACAAGCTTTCTGGGAAAATAAGCAAGATATCCCACTAATGGGAAACATTAGGGAATGAGAAGATTCAAAACTATGTTGGGGCGGTGGCGACGGGCCACGGAATCCCATTATATAAAGAGCAGTTCTGCATAAACACAATCAGGACCAGGCTGTTAAATGACAACCTCAACCTAATCAGTGAACAGTTTAAGCATGTTTACATGGAAGTCTCACTGTATTCAGTGCAAAACAAAAAAAATTCCTTCCAGTAGCACCTTAAAGACCAACTAAGTTAGTTCTTGGTATGAGCTTTCGTGTGCATGCACACTTCTTCAGATACACTGAAACAGAAGTTGCCAGATCCTTCTATATAGTGAGAAGGTGGGGAGGGGTATTACTCAGAAGGGTGGTGGGAATGGGTGATTGGCAGATAGCTGTGATGAGCCTGTTGACGACTCTTAACGACTGCAATAGGTCTTACAGGGAAAAGCAAGGGGTGAGAAGGTGAAAAATGGCTTTGTCATGTATAATGAGATAAGAATCCAATGTCTTTGTTCAGACCAGGTCTCTCCATGGTTTTAAGTTTGGTAATGAGTTGCAATTCAGCAGCTTCTCTTTCCAATCTATTTCTGGAATTCCTTTGTAGTAAAACAGCTACTTTGAGATCTTGTATAGAATGTCCTGGGAGATTGAAGTGTTCTCCTACTGGTTTCTCTGTCTTGTGATTCTTGATGTCAGATTTATGTCCGTTTATTCTTTGGCGTAAGGTTTGGCCTGTTTGTCCAATATAGAGAGCTGAAGGACACTGTTGGCATTTGATGGCATACACAATGTTAGACGATGAGCAATTAAATAGTCCCGAGATGGTATGTGTGATGTTGTTGGGGCAGTTTTATTCAGTATTCAGTGCAGTTTTAGCTAGCTTCTAGCTAGCAGTTTCTTGTGAAGTCGGTGCTACTAATGCATGCATATTCTAAGCAGTGTCCGCACAACAACATCAAAATGCTGCCCCAAATTGCTTTCCCATTCAGGCTACATACATCATATGCAGTGAAACCTTTGTCAAATTCACTGAAGTCAGGCTCCAGTTTGTGGTAGAGCTGACAAGATGGTGGAGAGACTCTATGCAACTAGTTTCCCCTTCCAAAGACCAGCACTGGCGTGCAATGAAATACTTGCTCTTTTTAAAAAAAGCAACAACCTGACAAGGCTTTTCTCCAGTTTGGTCAGCTTCACCTGAGTACAGAGAAGGGAAACAGTAAAGGAAATGGCCCTGTCTCAGAAATCCTGTTGCAGAAAAGGAGGCGTAAGGGAGCCACACTTGCATCCAATAATTATGACCAAAGAGAGACTTCCATATAGGGGTTGAGAGGGAAAGTGGAAAAAGAGACACTCTCAAATGTGTATGACTGTATGGAAAAAGAGGTAGGCAGAGGATTAAAAATGCTCTTTATATAGGAAGTAGGCAGTTGGAATGTAATTGTAGCCCCACCTTCCTGCATGGTGAACTAAAACAAAGTCTGCAGATAAGCATTTCAAGAACTGCATCCATACAAACAGTGATGCTCATGGCCTCTCCAGATGTCTTTTGTATTGTGCATTACTAATTATTTGTGCTCATTGACTGTGTTGGAGCAGTTATCCATGATCCTTTCTATTTTGCTTAATGTATGTAGGGTTTGGTGTCAGCATTGCTTGTGTAGGTTCTCTGCTGTTCACTTGTGTTCCTTTGGTGGTGAGAGAGGTTGGGGTTGGCCTAGGGTGTGGTTGTTGGTTTGTGATTGGCTGTGGTGATCTTTGTTTTCATGTGTGAGTGGTTTGGGTGGGTGTTTTGGATCAGGTTAGCCATATTGATTTGTATGCTGTTGGTGGATTATTGTCATTGTCTTGTTGGGCTGTGTATGTGATAAAGGGGAGCCGTACTGGGGTAAAGGCATCTTCTTCTGTTTGTCCCCATGTCAGTTTCAGTTTATTGGTTAATTTTTCTAGTAGGGCTGTTTCCCATAAGGAAAAGTTGGCTTTTCCAGATTGTGCTCCTGCTCCAGTGCTCTCAGAGTCTATCTCTGCACCAAAGAGGAGGAACTCAAGCACCTAATATCACATCCAGAGGACCAGTAGCCCCTGTTTTATGTAATCATGGCACAGCAGTTGCTTGACCCGGTGACACAACCTCTCACCCCTGTAAGCAGCGAATAGTGTTTTTTTTAATGCACTGTGGCATCCCATCAAAGCCCAAGTCAGAATCAGGTGTTGTTGCTTTTTTCCTGTGAGGCAAAGATTATATATGATAAGGCAGTTGGATCATCAGGTTTGTCTATGCTAAAATTGAAGACAAGATACAACACGTACACGTGGGTGGGGAGGCCTGGATCAAGAACTGTTAAGATCATGCTGCAACATAAGCTAACAATGATGGTATCAAGCTTATTTCACTATCTTATCAAACCACAAGCTGGCTCTGCTTAAACATTTTCATGACAACTTTCCTTTCCCCTTTTCCACTGGGGAAAAGTGATCTTTGGCTGTCTTAGCCCACATACATGCTAACCTGTTTGTAGCATTAAAAAGTGTTTCTCAATATGCAATCGTTCATGCTTATCCTCAACATGCGCCTTTCAATCTAGAGCAGTGGTTCCCAACCTTTTTTTGGCCATGCCCCCACCTAAGGTAAAGGTAAAGGTAAAGGGACCCATGACCATTAGGTCCAGTCGTGACCGACTCTGGGGTTGCGGCCCTCATCTCGCTTTATTGGCCGAGGGAGCTGGCGTACAGCTTCCGGGTCATGTGGCCAGCATGACTAAGCTGCTTCTGGTGAACCAGAGCAGCACACAGAAACGCCGTTTACCTTCCCACCGGAGTGGTACCTATTTATCTACTTGCACTTTTATGTGCTTTCGAACTGCTAGGTTGGCAGGAGCAGGGACCCAGCAACGGGAGCTCACCCCGTCACAGGGATTCGAACCGCCGACCTTCTGATCAGCATGTCCTAGGCTCTGTGGTTTAGCCCACAGCGCCACCTGCGTCCCAATGCCCCCACCTAAGCATCTCTAAAATCCTGATGCCTGCCCCCTCTCCCCATGACATATAATTCTTATTATTCAAAAAGTGAATTCCTATTCACGCGGAGGCAGCCTAAAAGGCCATTCACGGTTAATAACTCATTCTAGAATTTCCCCCATTAAAAATAAAATTGCCCCCCTCTGGGACGTGTGCCCCACATTGGGAACCAGGGATCTAGAGTGATTCTAGATCCTGCCATCCACAAGGGTGAGTGTAGTTACTTGATACAACTTGAAAAGGTTACTCACACCTTTTCCTCCCTGCACATGTTTCAGGTGAATGAAGGAGAAAGTGGTGACACACCCACCCACAAGATCACTGAGCAGGTGTGAATACGCCCGCCTCCCATTCTCTAGTGAACCGTCAGAGAAGCGGTCTCCTCACAAAGCCACAATTTTCAAGAGTGCCCTGGCAAGAGGGAATCATTGTTAAACTTCTCTGATAATTGTTGCTCTGTGGGGAATAGAGGTCCCCCAACAGCTGTCAGTACCCTTAACAAACTACAGTTTCCAGGATTATTTTGGGGAAGCCATGTGTGTTTAAAGTGCTATGACACTGTTTCAAATGTATAGTGCAGACCGAGTCCTTGAAGAGTCTCTGGCAGAGTAGGCAGTGGATCAATTGTCTGACTTGGTATAAGGCAGTTTCATGTGTTCACCCTGACTTGTATGCTGAACATTCTCCAGGACGTGGTGAACCACAATGACTTAGTGGGCATTGAGAAGACCAGTTGCTATGAGAAAAAGAATAGCTCACAACTGCTCCATCATGCAGTCATCACTATGCTCTTCAATCTGAGCAGGCTGAAAGCAAAGAGGAAGGTTACCGTAACTTCCGTCATAGAGCTTCAGTATGCTGAGGACAACGTAGTGTGCGCATGCTCAGAGGATGACCTCCAAACCATCCAAAATATCTTTGCAGAAGTTTACGAAAATCTTGACCTATCACTCAACATCCAAAAAACCAAAGTGTTGTACCAACAAGTACAAAATAACCCCTCCGCAGCGCCACAAATCCAACTCAATGGTGTAACGCTGGAAAATGTAGATCACTTCTCCTGCCTAGGCAGTTATCTTTCCACAAGGGCCAACACTGATGCCGAAATCCAGCATCGCCTGAGCTCTGTGAGTGTGGCTTTTTCCTGATTGAAGTGCAGAGTGTTTGAGGACCAGGACATTTGCAGAGAAAGCAAAATGCTTGTTTACAAAGCTATTGTACTACCAACCTTACTATATGCTTGTGAAACATGGACCACTTATAAACACCATCTCCAACTCCTCGAAAGATTCCATCAACGGTGTCTCTGAACATTTTTACACATCACTTGGGAAGACAGGTGAACTAATACCAGTGTACTGGAAGAAGCAAAGGTCACCATTGTTGAAGCAATGATTCTTCAACATCAACTTCATTGGACTGGTCATGTTGTGTGGATGCCTGATTATTGTCTTCCAAAGCAACTACTCTATTTTGAACTTAAAAATGGAAAGCGTAATGCTGGTGGTCAACAAAAGAGGTTTAAAGACTGTCTCAAGGCAAATCGAAAAAATGTAGTATAAACACTGACAACTGGGAAACACTGGCCTGCGAGCGCTCCAGTTGGAGAACAGCCTTTACCAAAGGAGTCATGGGCTTTGAAGACACTCAAACGCAGGTCACAAGGGAGAAACGTGCTAGGAGAAAGGCACGCTTGGCAAATCCACACTGTGATCAACTCCTGCCCGGAAACCAATGTCCCCATTGTGGAAGGACGTGTGGATCCATAATTGGCCTCCACAGTCACTTATGGACTCACTGTTAAAACTGTGTTTATGAAAGACAATCTTACTCGGCCATGAGTGATTGCCAAAGAAAGAAGAAGAATGTAAAAACAAGTGTGTGAATCATCCTTTTTTTTTCCTAGCTCCAACAAAGGCTGTAGTCAAAGATTTTCTGAAAATCTCAGTGATTACTATCAAATTGATATTGGCTGGACAAATAAAGAAATAATATAGCAAAATTATTTCTGGACTGCAGATAATAATAATAATAATAATAATAATAATAATAATAATAATAATAATAATTTTTTATTATTTATACCCCGCCCATCTGGCTGAGTTTCCCCAGCCACTCTGGGCGGCTCCCAATCAGTGTTAAAAACAGTACAGCGTTACATATTAAAAACTTCCCTGAACAGGGCTGCCTTAAGATGTCTTCTGAATGTCAGGTAATTATTTATCTCTTTGACATCTGATGGGAGGGCGTTCCACAGGGCGGGCACCACTACCGAGAAGGCCCTCTGTCTGGTTCCCTGTAGCCTCACTTCTCGCAATGAGGGAACTGCCAGAAGGCCCTCGGCGCTGGATCTCAGTGACGTTCAGTGATCTGAACGATGGGGGTGGAGACGCTTCTTCAGGTATACAGGACTGAGGCCGTTTAGGGCTTTAAAGGTCAGCACCAACACTTTGAATCGTGCTCAGAAACATACTGGGAGCCAATGCAGATCTCTCAGAACCGGTGTTATGTGGTCCAGGCAGCCATTCCCAGTCACCAGTCACCCACAAGATGGGATATTGTGTGCTTGACTATTCCTCCATGGGAATGGGGAAGAAATAATCAAAGGTTAAAAACAAACACACACTAGAAGCCATCTTCTTGACTTCTAAATTTCTGTTTTGGGGTATTATTTTAAAAGTGGAGGAGCATTCAGTCATGTAATTCCCCACGCAGCTGCAGTCTAATGGAAGTCCAGTTACATGGACTTCCTGTTATCTGCTACTGATGGGCTGGGTTTTTATTTTTTCTTATCTATAATCTGAACTTTGTTTGACTTTCTGCTTTATTAGGTAACTGGTTTTTAACATTTTGTATGAATTGCTGTGAATCTTTCAAATTGATGTGTACTGTATTGTGAAGGAAAAATGACCCCCCCCCAAAGAGGAAACGTGGAGGTGCCCTGCAAAGTACGGTGTGTGTGTGTGTGTGTTTAATAATGATAGGTTCAAATATTTTAAGACAAGTCCTTTGCACTGGGCCCTAGATTTCCACTTTCTTAAACATGAAAAAAGTTTTTGAAAACAACAACTTTGCATTCAAGGCAGTGATCAAGCTGCAAAGTGCGAGCCACTCACCGTCTTAATTTGCTCAGAGATCTAAATTTGCATCCATTCATACACATTAGCATTTGCAAAGTCTATGCAAATCTGCATCATGAGCCTGTTCCGAGAGTCCTTTTAAAGACCTAGCAACGCCCTTACTTACGTAGTACTGTAGCATAAAGCTGCGGCGATTGAAAGGAAGCAGTATCGAGCTTTATTTTGTTTTTACCTGCTTGCTGTCCCTGCTTTGAATTGCGCAGCTCCTTGCTAAGCCCTATACATGGAGAACAGTATACCAGAAGTACAGTCCCCACTTCACAATCCCTCCCCCCAAAAAGGTGGTTAGAAGCTACACTTTAGAAATAAACGCTGCGGTTTGATTCCCCCGTCCCAGAACTTTGGCGGGGCGTTGCTGTTGCCGGAACTGCAACAACTTCACTCCGAGCCGCAGCCGCTCGCTTTGGGGCTCGTCGGCCCACGTGAGATCCTACCTGGGGGAGCGAGCCCCGTCGAGCAAAAGGGGGGGGGGGCTCGCTCCCGCGGAAACGCGCCGCGTGCCTGCGTAAAACAAGTGCCTCGCTTTCCCGGTGCCAGATGTGGAAGGCCGATGCGCACGCCGCGTGCGTAAAAACCTTTATTTCCTAACCTAACCCCACCCCCAGGGTCCGAGCGTTGTTGGGGGGGGGGCACAGAGCCTGGATCGGCGGGGGAAGTAAGCGGCGGACCCGCGCAGCCGGCGAGGCTGGCTTTTCCTGTGGCTTGACTTGGGACACTTCTCCCAGTTGGGCGAGGGAGTGCAACGCGCCGAGCTCCGCCCCTTTGCGCGAACTCCCGCTGCCGCCTGCTCGGCTAAGCCGCCGCTCAGAAGCCTTGCGCTTGGTGGCGAGGCGGGCGGGCGAGCGAGCGAGCGAGCACATCCCCGAGGGAAGCGGCCAGGTCGGAGCCCGGGGTCCTGCCCTCTCTCCGCGTATGGCTCTCGGCAAGTAAGCGCGCTCGCTCCTCCCTCCTTCCCGGGATCGCCCGGGCTATCATGCGCGCCTCTCGGTGGGCTCTCCAGGGCAGCTCGCCGGCCAAGTGATCGGTCCCTCCGCGGCGCGCTCGGCTGCCCCTTCCTTTTTAATGCGCGGCTCTTTCGGCCGGCCGCCTCTCCCGCCGCTGCCCAGCCCGCCGGCTCCCTGGCTCTGCCCCCCGTGACGGAGATGCGCGCGGCGGGGTGGTTCAAGCGGCGGGCGGCGGAGGCGGCTGCCGCCCGGCTGCTAGTGTGGCTCCTCTTGGGCGCCTGGGCTGTGGAGCTGCGCTGCGCCCTGGCCGACTTCACGCTGGAGAACGAGGTGCACTCGAGCTTCATCCACCGGAGGCTCCGCAGCCAGGAGCGCCGGGAGATGCAGCGGGAGATCCTCTCCATCCTGGGCTTGCCCCACCGGCCGAGGCCCCATCTGCACGGCAAGCACAACTCGGCGCCCATGTTCATGCTGGACCTCTACAATGCCATGTCGGTGGAGGAGGAGGGCGCCGGAGGCAGCGACGGCGGAGAGGGCTACTCCTACCCTTACAAGCCCATCTTCAGCACCCAGGGGCCGCCCCTGGCCAGCCTGCAGGACAGCAACTTCCTCACCGAGGCCGACATGGTCATGAGCTTCGTCAACATGGGTGAGTCGCTTGGCTGGCAGGGAGAGGGAGAAGGGGCTTGGGGAACACTTGGGAGACGGAAGGACACTTCCTCGTGGCCTCCGGGAAGCCAGGAGGAACCTGCGGGATGGTGAGGCCATGTGGCTGGCCCTGGCAATACAAGGGCATAGCAGCCCAGGCCTGGCATCCTGGGCAGTTCCTGTGGCATCCATGTGCCACCCTGTAGGGTCTGTTTGGGCAGACACCTGCAGCAGGCAGGAGCCATTTCCCCCAATGCCCCCCCCAATAGTGGTACTCCAGGGCATTGTGGGAAATTGCAGTGACCCAGTGGGTTGGCCCCCCATGAGAGGACATTTTGCCAGACATCTCTTCAGACATGGAGCTAATCTTTTTTTAAAAAACAACAACCCCGCTTGAACTCACCTGGAAGTATTTATTACTATCTCTTCAGTGCTTGTCCTGGCTTAAGATGCTGCCCCTTCACCCAGAAGTATTAGACTGGGCTTTAAAAATATTAAATCTCCACTTAAGCACCTTTTGAGGAACCCTCTAGTTACACCTATGAGACAGCTGTTAAAGGAAGGGTTTAGTGCAGCACTTCTGAAGTGTTTTGATCTCCACCCCCCATAAAGTTTATTTTAATTTCTGGGATCCCCCATCCTTGCACCAACCATCAGGACAGCAATCCTTTGTGTGCCATTCTTGTGTGCCTGCAGCCAGCTGCTGTTAAAGACCTGTTGATTGGGGTTCTGGCATTTGAAAAGGTGATGGTGTTTGAAAAGCAGATTTATGATGCCTCTCAGATCTGCAAGCAGGGAAACATCGGAACAAATTAGTGGGTCTTTGCTAATTGGGTTGGATGGATGGATCAAGTGGAGGAACTGCTATCCTCACAAATCCAATGTGAATCAGTTGTGATCCTCTTCTAAGGGACATTCACCCTACCAGTGTGTCTTGAATGCTGAGAGAAGGATGGGTCCCTCCTCAGGATCCTGTCCCTCCTTATAACTTTCTATCCCCCCTAGGGCTAGGTGATCCATACTCAACAAGGGCTGTGGTGTCCCACATCGTGAGAGCCATTAATTTAACATATAACCTGTCAGTGCTGAGTGATCTTCAGATATGTGCTTTTGCTTATTACTGAGTGTTTCTAGGATAGCCCCCTGAAATACTTTTCCAAGGCCAAAGGTTTGGGCCATCGGCCGTCTTCAGCCCTTTCCCTGCAAAGAGAGCACTCATAGATTCACTTTAAGGCTGCACACTAACTTGGGAGTGAGTGGTGCTTGAATGCATAGGACTGAATGGCAAAGGCAGATTAACCACTGAGTAGCAAATAGAGGCCTTTGGGTTCCATGCTTGCAACAGCCAACATGGATTGCAAGCATCAACTGAAACCTTCAGCAATGAGTATGGATTTTTAAAAGATGAGGAAATTGCATCATTTTACTGTGTACAAGTGCTTAGAGCCTGGAGGTTACAGAATCTTGTGTATGGGCCCCTAATTATACTTTAATGTACATGTTTTGGTACCCAGTTCACAGTAGGGGTGGGGTACTTGTCTAGCTCTTTAAAAATCAAGTAAAACAGGGAGGGGTATGGTGCTGCTATGGGGTAATTTAACCTAGAATAAAGACCTTTGTGACTAATTTAGGATTGTGAGAATAATTCCATATGCATGTGCTGAAAGAGTAATAATTTCTTTTCTTTTACTATGGAAGTACTGTATGGACAAAGTGTTCTTATGGAAAACAGCTCTGTATCAAGAAGTCTTGAGAACTAGCTATAAAAAGGTGGTTCTCAGTTGTAGTTGCCACTGTGATGATTGATTATGTGGTGTTGTTAATTGTGGATTAATTAATCTCAATTAGTGTCATCTTGTAAATGCACTTGGGAGCTGGCTCAGAGATATCTGCTGTGGCGACTTAGAACTCCTTGCTTCGCCTCCCAATCTTGTTTTGTTGTCTTTGCTGCTGCCTGAATAGGAATGCCATGATGTCCATCTTTATTTCTTTGCTTTAGCAGTGTTTGCCTGCATTTTGCCATGAGGCTAGTTCAGACTTGGGAACCTGAACTGCAGCAGGCCACAGACTGCAACGTATAACAGATGAAGGGGCTTAAACCACCTTTGAATAACTGCAACATTGCTGGTGCTGCTGTAAATGGAGAAGTCCTGGTGGGAAAGGAGACACACACAGGCAGTATTTAAGCTTCTCCAAAGAGCCAGTTTTTGTAGGATTGCTTGTGGGATTTCATTTCTTTTTCAGGCTGCAGTCCCCAAACCCTTTACTTTAGAGGGATCCTATTTAGACCAGTGGGAGAAGTCTGCAGTAAGTGGGTTGTGATCTTAATGACCCCAAGAAAGGTTCTCTAGTAAATCCTCATTTGCTGTTCTTTCTAATGAGCTAGCCTGGGTTGCCAGCCCGTGCTCTTTTGGTGAGCACATGTGGATGGGTTTATGCAAATTAAATGGAAGTTGTCACTTTTCGGATTGCGGTTGGCTGAGCCTTTTTAATGGGATGTGGTCCTCCAATGGGGATTTCTCTTTGTGTGCTATGGGTCAGAATAAACTGGCTGGGTTTGAGTAGAACACTCTCAGGGGCAAGCTGTCTATTTAAAATATATAATTATAGGCACCAGTTTTGCTGTATCTGTTTTTAGCCTGCGTCACATGCATCTGTGAAACCACCGCATGTACAGATTGCAACTCTGTGAATCCAGACCAAATCCAAACAGAAGTTCAGAACAGCCAAGAGCTTTAAACACAGCCCCAGGCTCCCCCCACTGCCCTCTACTCTGCAGCTCACATGTAAAATAAGAAGGGACTCCCTGGGAATTGGAAGGGACACACCCTTTGAATATGAAATGATAATCTGACTCATCTTTGTTGTTGTGTTAATGGGCTCTTTTGCTTAAGATTTCATGATTGTCTAAATGACCACAAAGTAAGACTGCTGATGATAAAATGATGGTTTTGGAAGAGTCTTGTGAATAGTCTGCAAGGTGCAGCTGCTGGGAGATAAAAGGCTAAAGGGGTGCCACTTCTAAGTAGACCTGGGTTGGGGATGTCAAATCGCCACCCCCAGGCCTCTTCAGGACTTTTCTGAGGTCACACCTCTTATCTCCAGGCCAGATCCTTCAGTAACCCTGCTCTGTATTGCCTAGGTAGAATGTTTCCTTTAACTGCGATGATGCTGGCTTGGATCAATGGCAGCAAGATCGGTGTGGGTGTATGCACTATACAAAAAGTTAGAGGCATGCCCACTTTTGCCTCTGGTCCTGCGTGTCACTTGAATGTGGCCCCCAGAAGGTTGCCTATGATAGTATGTGGCTCTTGGGCTGACAAGCGTTCTGCGCCTCTGCTTTAGACATTGCCGTTGAACCCGTATGGAACTCCATTGTTGGGAATCCTTTGTAAAACTTGGGTTTGGTAAGGAAAAACCCCATACTGAGCTGAGCGTCTGAACCAAGATTATTCTTCTCTGTACAGAGATCAAGTATGCTAGTAAAAGAGAATTGCCAGGAGCTTGTCATTTTATGTATGTCATCGTTTGTACACTGGGTGATATACATCTGATCCTTGTAATCTTTGATGCAGAAGGATCATGGCAACTGGGTGCATGCACACAGGCAACCATGTGAACCTGCACACAGTTGTTTATAAACATGGTGTGTGTGGGTGTAGATACATGCTCATAAGCACAGAGAGAGCCAAAATGTTCAGGCACACTTTCTAAATCCAGGAAACCAGGACGAACTTATAAACAGTGAAACGCAATTCATAGACTCATAGGATAGCTCAGTCTGCAGAGCATGAGACTTTAATCTCAACCCAATCCTGTGCAGGCCTACTCTGAACTAAACACTGCTGTGTTCAGAGTAATGTGGTCCCACATAAGTGAGCAAAGGATTGCAAGACTTAAGAGCTGCTTTGCATATACACATCCGTCCCTTGGTGGCTGCAGCAGCGTCAAGCAAGGACTTGTTTGTGTCATTGTTGAAGACCACAGATAGAACTGTAGTATTCCATTCAATCAATGCCTTGCCTTTCCATGGAACTGCTCAGCTGTATCAGATGGTTAGCAACCAAGAGATGCAAATGAATGAATGAAATAGCTCACATTTTCCATTGTTTATCTCAGGGGTGGGGAACCTCTTTCAGCCCAAGAGGCACATTCCATCCTGGGCAGCCTTTCAGGGGCCACATACAAGTGGTGGGCGTGGCCAGAGGCAAAGTGGGCATAACAACAGGTGTGACTCTTACCTTTGTAGGCTATTTTCCAGCATGCGAAAGCCAGAGATTTCTGCATGCACATACACCCCCCCTCAATTCTCGGTCTTACACCTAGGCAAGCAGAGGCATTAATGCAGTTCAAGTATACCGTACATCCCATCTTAGGAGGATCACTTGAGGTTTCAGGGCAGGAACAGTGTGGTGTGAACCATAGAATTGTAGAGTTGGAATGGCCCATGAGCATCATCTAGTCCAGCTCTCTTCAATGCAGGAATCTTTTGCCCAACACTGGGCTCAAACCCACGACCCTGAGATTTAAGAGTCTCATGTTCTACTGACTGAGCTATCCCAGCAGTTAAGTGTGCAGCTTGAGGAGAGGGGATGTAGCTTAGATAAAGGTTATATAATAGTAAGAACATAAGGAGAGCCTTGCTGGATCAATCCCTTTCCCAATACTGTAACTCTTAACGTGAAATTTGTCCTTTTACAGTGGTACCTCGGGTTACATACGCTTCAGGTTGCAGACTCCACTAACCCAGAAATAGTGCTTCAGGTTAAGAATTTTGCTTCAGGATGAGAACAGAAATCGTGCTCCGGAGGCCCCATTAGCTAAAGTGGTGCTTCAGGTTAAGAACAGTTTCAGGTTAAGAACGGACCTCCGGAACGAATTAAGTACTTAACCTGAGGTATCACTGTACTGCCCATTCACACAGTTTGGAAATATCATTTTGGAGCTCATTGCAATCCCCTTTTCTTTTAAACTACTCTGAATAAATTGGTATCAACAGCAAACTTTGCTACCTCTCTGCTCACCCCTTTAACTCTAGATCATTTATGAACAAGGTAAAAAGCACAGGTCATAATACCAGTCCTGGGATGTGTGTATGTGTGTGAGAGAGTTCACTTTCCAAATCTCTCCAGCAGTAGAAGTAGATAAACACAGGTGGCAGTTCCAGAGAAACAGCATGCATTATTTGTTTCCTAAAAAGCTAGCTGACTTTCCACAAATGTCTTAGAATCCTCATCCATGATCTCTATGTAAGCAAAAGCTACAGGAGTCTTGTGTTACAGTTTGAAATAGTTTAACAAACCATTTCATTTGAGAGTTTTAAGCAATATCACAAAAATTGTAGCCCAGAAAAAAGTGTAAAGCTTCATTTGAAATGCTGAACAGAAAGCTCTTCTTTGTCAGGTCCTGACAAAGAAATCACAGCTTACATAAAAGCAGACAACATGCTTCTACACTGTGCAGGTTGATGGGTTGAAGTTAAGATAATTGCATGTACAGTGTACCTTGAGTTAAGAACTTAATTCATTCCGGAGGTCAGTTCTTAACCTAAAACTATTCTTAACCTGACGTACCACTTTAGCTAATGGGGCCTCCTGCTGCTGCCGTGCCGCCGGAGCACGATTTCTGTTCTCATCCTGAAGCAAAGTTCTTAACCCGAGGTACTATTTCTGGGTTAGCGGAGTCTGTAACCTGAAGCGTATGTAACCCGAGGTACCACTGTAGTTAAATATTATTATAACCTGAAGCGTCTGTAGCCTGAAGCGTATGTAACCCGAGGTACCACTGTATTATATTGGGTCCAAACCCAACCCCTTCTTGGGCCAGCATATGCAATCAACTGGGTTTCTGTGCCCCTCCTTGAGCTGCTTAAGGTTCGATGAAGGGGCTGAGCACCTTTGTGTTGAAAAAAAATCCCTGCACATAGAAAAATACCATATCAGGGAGAAGGCAGTTTGCTTTATGGCAGAGCACCCAGTTGCTCCCATGCTGCCTGCTGATTGTAGAGACCAGTCTAATGCTATACTGCAGGAGATGCTCTTCAAGAAATCATGGTGCTGTTATAGTTCTATTGTGTTTGCCTTCTGTTAGCATGGTCTGTCATTAGTAAGATGATAGGCAAGATCCAATCGTTTTAACATAGACAGGTGGAACTATTAGCAACAAGGCACTTCTGAGAGTTTTGTCTGTATGGTTTTGTTCCCCTGTCAACAGTGCATGCCAGGACGAGTTTAAGAAAGGACATAGATCCATAATAGCTTTCTTCATCCTTGTGCACACCTTTCATCCCATTGTAGTCTCAGTTCTTTCATCTCCATGGGACAAAGGCCAGCTTGTTTATAGACTTCTTAATGAATTAGACTAGTTGCTAGCCAGCCTATATAGCGAAGCACAGCACCTGCTTTCAGACATACAGATTTCTATTGACAGTGGAAATTAGAAGATCTTTTGTGAGGTGGTGTCCCCCCCTTTAAACTGAAGGGTTTCTATAGCGATCTTTTAAAATTGCAGCCTGTATTAAACTGTGTGCCTTGGTTTTGTAAGAGATACTCTTGTGGGCATTGTATTTCCCAGGTAGGGTTTTGTTACATACGTCAAACTAGCGCAGCAAGTGCCATAATGCCAGAATGTGCATTGCAGCAGAGAAGTGTCATAGCACTATGGAAGCCTTTGCAGCTCCTTTTCCTTTTTTAAAGTAAGTTAAGTACAGAACATAAATAAAATAAATGCAGCCCTCAATAATTGCAACATACTGACTTCCTAGCAGTTTTCTACCTACCCCTTTGCGTGTCTGGTCATCGGGAGAAGGAGTTTTTCAAGGAGGTGCTAGGTGGGCAAGCTTTGCAAGGATGGCGGAAGATCTAAAAGATTTTGCATTTGGAACAAATGATCCTTTATGAGAAGACAGAGTGGCTTTGTAACTTGCAAGGAAGCACCGAAAGATGGAGAACCAGCAAATGACACTTATTCTTTTCTTTTTGTGCTCAATACAGTAAAGTGTAGTTGGGGAATGTGTGTGATGAGCTGTGTATCCTCCGATGCATAGACAGCCACAGAGGTGAAGCATGACTTTCCCCTCTATTGGTTACACTGGAATTGCAGAGAGAGAAAGTGCAATGGTCATATGCTTCCTTGCAATGTGCAAAGCCACCTTGAAAACAAACTTTAGTTATTATGGAAACCACAACAGTTTACTTGTCGTGACTCACACTGGAGAACCTGGGCTTTTAGCTTGATGTAGGTATTGAAACTTCACTGTTAAAGAAATCCTGTCCTACTGAGTGACAGTTCCCATAATCTGCAGATCATTGTTTAGTGTGCACAATTCTCCGAACTGCCATCATAAGGGCAAAGGAAACGGGAAATACCGGTGTGCATTGATCTTTGCTATTCTTTCCCCTAATATGGCAGTTCCGGATGCAAGTCTCTAGCACTAGCGTGCCAGCAAAACAGTGCAAGTTGGGTTTATGGGAGTATTGACCCTGCCTGCTCTGCCAGTAACACCAGAGCACCGCATGGCTGCAGCAGCTAACAGCTCTTTTTCCAGCCCCTTAAACAGATGTGGAATTGAAAAACAGCAGTGATTTGACAAACCACGCAGAGGAAGGCTTTCCAAAGGTGTGGAACCACCACTGACAAGACACTGATTCTTTAGGAGGGAGGGTACATTAACTGAAAGGAGGCAGGGGAGTTGTTGATGTTTGAAGTTGAGATCCCATCTGTTACACTGTTTGTAGCCCTGGGTAAGTTTCCACCTTGCTGAATATTCGTAAGCCCATCAAATGCCTTTGAGAAGCTTACAAGCAGGTATGAAGTCAACAGCCCTTCCCTGTTCATGATGGAAATGTTGGCTGTTAGAGGCACCAATTGCTCTGGGTTCCTGAGGGCAGCTGGGACATAGAGCAGAGGAAGCCGCCTTATACTGAGTCGATCAGAAGTCAGTCTATCTATATCTATCTATCTATCTATCTATCTATCTATCTATCTATCATCTATCTATCTATCTATCTATATCTATCATCTATCTATCTATCTATCATCTATCTATCTATCTATCTATCTATCTATCTATCTATCTATCTATCATCTATCTATTGTTTACATGGATTGGCAGCAGCTCTTCCCACCCTTACCTGAAGAGGGCAGGGATTGAACTTGGGAACTTCTGTGTGCAATGCAGATGCTTTACCCCTGAACGGTGCTCCTTACCCAAAGCTGGTGGATGGTTAAATCAGTTTTAAGTTTGTGGTGTAATATTCTCTTAGCGTTACAATTTTGGCCCTTATTACTGCTTCCTCTCTTCTCTTGTTCCTTTTCCTTGGTTTTTCCTATCTGGCTCTCTGCTTGTTGTTGTCCCTCCTCTTTTTCACACTCGCATATTCCAGATAAAGCATATTCCGACACGCATTTGAAGCACATTACTTCCCCAAAAGAATCCTATAGTTCCCCACCGACAGAGCTACCATTTCCAGAACTCTTAAAAAAACTACAGTTCCCAGCAGCCTTTGGGGGAAGCCATGCTCTTTAAACATGAATGGAATATGCTTTAAATGTGTAGCGTGGAACTGTCCTCATTCATTCCGGCTCCCTTCCTTTCCTCTGGCTCCCTTCTTGGTGGCTGAGACGCACACCCCATTGTTGTCCTGTTCTGGGCTGAGCAGCGCTGCATCCTCAGGGAGGTCTTCCTGCTCCATCCTTCCCTTTTCAACTGGCTCACCTTCCAGCCAGACCTCCAACACCGCCACACTCTGGAGACTACTCCTCCCTGAACTCTCATCACAGTAGCTTAGCCATGAAGGACACTGACAAACTGGAACGTGTCCAGAGGAGGGCAACCAAAATGGTCAAAGGCCTGGAAACGATGCCTTATGAGGAACGGCTAAGGGAGCTGGGCATGTTTAGCCTGGAGAAGAGGAGGTTAAGGGGTGATATGATAGCCATGTTCAAATATATAAAAGGATGTCACATAGAGGAGGGAGAAAGGTTGTTTTCTGCTGCTCCAGAGAAGCGGACATGGAGCAGTGGATCCAAACTACAAGAAAGAAGATTCCACCTAAACATTAGGAAGAACTTCCTGACAGTAAGAGCTGTTCGACAGTGGAATTTGCTGCCAAGGAGTGTGGTGGAGTCTCCGTCTTTGGAGGTCTTTAAGCAGAGGCTTGACAACCATATGTCAGGAGTGCTCTGATGGTGTTTCCTGCTTGGCAGGGGGTTGGACTCGATGGCCCTTGTGGTCTCTTCCAACTCTATGATTCTATGAGGGATTGGAACCTGGCTCTCCCCGGACTCTAACCATTGCACCACACTTCTGCTGCTTTTCCTCAGGTGTGCCGCTTGGGAGCTGTGGTAAGTCTAATGGGAAGTAGGGAAGTGAACACCATTACAACCACCTGTTCCTTTCGGCTTAGTTAAAAGCAGCAGGCAAGGGCTTGGCAGTTGCCCAGCCGCCACCAAAGGACTCCCTCCCTCAGAATAGGGCCCCCAGGCCAACTTTTAAGATTGATGGTTTCCCTAGATCAATAGGTAAGTGAAACCCCAGTATTCAAGGAGAGAACAATACCACCCCACCTCCCTCAGACATGCAAAATAACCTGAGGGGTGTGTGGAGATACTTGCCTTCTGCTTTGGAGGATTGCATTTGAAACATAGCCATCCCAGGGTGAAACTCATTGTCTTTCTGTTGCAAATTGAGGAAGGACCTCGCCCTTTAAAACAGGGGTCAGCAACCTTTTTCAGCCGTGTGTCCCTCAGACCATGTGGTGGGCCGGACTATATTTTGGAGAGAGAAAATGAACGAATGAACAAATTTCTGTGCCCCACAAATAACCCTGAGATGCATTTTAAATAAAAGCACACATTCTACTCATGTAAAAACACGCTGATTCTTGGACCGTCCACGGACCGGATTGAGAAGATGATTGGGCCACATCCGGCCCCCGGATCTTAGTTTCCCTACCCCTGCTTTAAAATGAAGAGTAAATCTTTGCTGCTGCTAATGAGACTCAAAAGGCAGGTGGTTGTTTGTTTGTTTTTTAATATATTTTGTTAAGGTTTTTGGACGTCAGTTTAAGATGGCTTTAGAGGAGGATTAGGCTGTGAACGTCTCCTGGTCACCAGTCATGATGCATGCTATCTCCAGGATCCTTTGAATTCCACTCACTGGGGAACAACGCCTTCAGAGTGCTGTTGCTCTTGAGTCCTACTTAGCAGGGTGCCTGGTTGGCTGCTGTGGGAGTCTGGGTTGCTGGACTGGATAAGGCTCTGGCCTGGTCTAGTTCAGCATCTGGTTGTCACAGTGCTGTGGGAAACCTGCAAACAGGACCTGAACGCAGCAACACTCTCCCCACTTGTGGCACCCAGCAACCGGGAGCGACACTTTTGCAATCCTTATGCCTGCCCCACACTAACCGATGGAGACTGTTTTGTGCTTGGTGCAGGAAGGACGGGGCATAGCCAAGTAGCAAGGGAAGTGCTGTAGTTGGTTCAGTGCACCTCCTTTGCATGCAGCGGCTCCCTGGCATGTCCAGCAAGAGCTGGGAGGGACTCCTGGTCCGAAATTGTAGCTAGCCACTGGTAGTACGTGTTGACAGTACTGATCTAGTTAGACCAATGGTCTGACTTGGTTTCCTCTGCACATTTTCCCAGACTTGTGTGAGGCTTTGCACATGCCCTAGCCCCTTGTCTGTTTATAGTGGTGTGGTTAGGGAAGATACTTTGTTTGCACTTGTTATTTGGGCATATAAAGCCATGAATGGCTTGGGAACCAGGTACCGGTAATTGAAAGAGCACATGCCCCAGTATCGGCCATCTTGGACACTATGATTGGCAGACGAGGCCTTGTTGGTGGTGATGCCACCAGGGGCTGCTTGGCTGGTGTTGACCTGTGACAGGCCCTTTCTGGTGGTGGCTCCCTTTTTGTGGAATGCCCTCCCTCTCCGGTGAGGTGTATCTTGCTTTCAGAAGCAGTTTGAAAGCTTTCCTGTTTATAGGCATTTGATGGCTGAAGGATACTGTTCCTGACAACCCTGAGACCACGAGATGAGAGAATGCTTTTAATTGTTTTTAGAATGTCTCAGTGATAACTGTTTCTGGTATTTTTAACTGCATTTGTTTTTAGAATGCTCCATGATTCCAGAACGGTGATACCCAAATTGGATATATTTCTGTTTCAGAGAACTGTTTCCGTATTGATTTCTCTGTGGACCTGCTACAAGTGCTTTATAGGTTTCAGAGTATTTTAAGGTACGTGCTGAGCTCATAGGAAACACTGGTCCAGACTATTGGGGACTGTTACCTCATGTGAACTCAGAGGCACCCCTTCCACCCTGATCACAGGAGATCAGGAATCCAGCTGTATTTCTGAGATGTTTGTCCATGATTATTTATCTCATTGGTAAATCCCTTCGGGATTCCTTGGAACAAGGTTTGAAAAGCACCTCTCTAGGCTACAAAGGAGACCATGCTGCTTCTCAGTGGGGTTCTGTGTGATGCTTGGAGACGCAGCTGGACCTTTCAGTAGTGAGAAGTGCAGATTTAACTCAAAGGTGGCCAAGTGATTTTATCTTCTATGCATTGCTTTTTGTGCTCAGGCAATGGAGCTGGAAACTGTGACTCATAAATTTTATAAATAAAAAAAACTACAAGGGCATGAACTCTCTTCCAGTTGTGGTTTTGGTGATGAAGCAGGAATAAAATCATAGCCTGGGCACATTTGCAATGCATTTCATTCTGAACATGATTTTAGCAGGCTTTGCAGTAATATTTTTTATTTTCTGCAAATTCATTTTCATGTGAATCAAAAGTGCATCAGCATGGAAGCAGTTTCTTCCTTCCAGCGCTCAGGTAGCCCTGTAATCGACATTGGGGTGTGCTGTCTTCAGGCTAACAGAATGTAGTTCGTTATACACAATGTACACTGGGATAGCTCAGTTGGTAGAGCATGGGACTCTTCATCTCAGGGTCGTGGGTTCGAGCCCCAAGTTGCACAAAAGATTCCTGCGTTGCAGGGGGTTGGGCTAGATGACCCCCGGGGGTCCCTTCCAGCTCTACAATTCTATGATTTACTAGAGCAGCCTTTCTCAACCTGTGGGTCCCCAGATGTTGTTCAACTACAACTCCCATCACCCCTAGCTAGCAAGGCCAGAGCTCAGGGATGATGGGAGTTGTAGTCCAACAACATCTGGGGACCCACAGGTTGAGAAGCGCTATACTAGAGCATTGAGATCCACCAGTCAAAGCCAGGTTTAAAACAGTGGCCAGAGGGTTGGGGCCAGGTACAAGTTTGCCTCTGAATACAAGTTCCTGGGGAGTGCCAGTGTCTCTCTTAGATCTTGGGATGCAGGCTTCCCATCTCCTTTTGGTTGGTTACCACGAGAACAGAATGCTGGACTAGATAGGTCTTTGGTCTAATCCAACAGGGCTGCTCTTACCTTCTTAAATGGTACCTTGTGTGGCTCCAGTTATCTCCTGCACCCCAAGAGGCCACCCACTGAGTTAACTTGCATAGGCAAGTACAGATCTACATCTGAGTTGCTGCAGATCATAATTCCTATCACAAAACTAAAATTGGCCAGCAGGGCTGCACTAAGATGAGGTCAAAAGCAACTGAAAAATACACCTATTTTACAGGTGAGGCACACTGAAGCCGAGAGATAAGTGATTAATAAACGGTTAGCCATCTCAGAGATTTTTCTTTTAAATAACATTTTCCATTGTTCAACTACTGGAAGTCAGAAACCCTTGCAGATATACTGCAAGTCACTGAGTAATCTGCCAGTAGATCCTACTCTTATCTTGGGCTCACCCCTGATCTGAGCGGTCTTAGCAAGATCGTCGCAAACAGCAGAGTTGTCCCACCTGCTAGGAACAGGTTGCTGAAAATATTTGCTGGTCAGGGTGGCCGTTTTTGTGTTCTTCCCTCTTCCCTCTTGGGCTCAGTATGAGTGTGAAATGCTGTCAGCTCCAGTCACCTCACTGACAAGTATAAAATTGTGGTTAAATGCTTGACAAAACTGAAGGAGAGAGAGAGGGAGGAGGGGGACAATTTGGAAAATTACTCATTCTTGGAAAGAGTGCACAAAAGTGACTTTTGGTTCATGTAAGCGAAGATGCTGAGGAGACCTCGAGTTTCAGTTTACTTCATACCATCTGGTGGTGTTCTCCCCCCCCCCCCCCAATTTCCCCCCTGACAAGTATTTGGCACCAGAATATGCATCCCGTTGCCCCCCTAGAATAGCAGGCTTTTAGCACTGTAGGGCATTAGCGGTTTCATTCTGAAGCAGTTTAAGGGGGGGGGGGGGACGGACTTGTAGAGAATCCTCCGTTGGGACTGGCTTTGTGAAGTGAATGCAGGGGGCAGGCCTTTGCAGCTGTAACCTGGCTTGTGTTAAAAATTGGAAAGGCTGCTTTGCATTCCATCTCGCTACAGGCCTTCCTTGGTGTACAGCCAAAGGTTAATATAGATGTCGCAAAGTTTCTCCCTCCCCGCCCCAACCCCCCACTTCGGAGAGCTTCAGATATAAGAGTATGTGTACAGCTGTGTTTGTAGTAACCCTTTCATAATCACACTTCTTAAACTTGCATTTCCCGGCTTGTATAAATGAAAAGAATTTCTGAAGGGATATTTGACCTGCGTTTGAACTTATTTGATCTTCACGTATTTCCCACTTGAAACAAAACAGATTAAATCTTGGCCCTGAGAAGGCCTGTCGAGGATCACATGATGTGGTCCATACATCAGGGTAAATACACTTTCCCCCCCCTCTCTTTCTCCCTCCTTTTTTAAACGTCTCTGGCTGTTTTGAGAAGCGTGTGCATTGGGTCATTTTATGCTGAGATTTAGAAACCCGCCCAAAGGCTCAGAGCAAAGCAACACTAGTGTTCCTTAGGGACCTTTAAGAATAGCTCCCACAACAGCAATCTTAATAAGGATGTGCAAAAAGGTACTTCTGTATGTGAATGTATAAAAGTGTTCAAAATTGCCTGTCAAATCGTCTCTTGTTAAAAGTTTGCTAAAAAAAAAAAGCTGCAAAGTTTTCTTTGAAGATGCTTGTGCTTTACAATCTCTAGATGTTCTAGAAGTGGGAAGCAACCATTGAGAGACTCCCTCTTCCCCTGCTCCGTCCCCCCAGCATTTTAATCTGATGTACTGTATAGGCAGCACCGTCAAGCATTGAATGGACCATAGAAATTGACGTGGGACACGGCCTGGGCCGATGGGTTCTATAGCATGTGTGTCAAATAAAAATATCAGGTGGTGTGATGTTTTTCAGCAAGGTGGAAGGGTGATTATTTATAGCGATACGAAGGATAAAGGGGAAATGGAAAACGTATGTTCCGAAATCCAGATCTAGAGTGGTCTGTGTATGTGTGTGTTGCAGGTGGGGGTCTGCGTGCTTTTAGTTACGTTCCTGAAATATCTCCTTTCTCTCTAGCATTTCGCATCAGGAGGCTTTGAAACCTCTTTGGGTTGGGAAGCATTCAAACTACTTGACTTTTTTTTAAAGGGAGCTGCATATGTGCATAGGCTTGTAATTAAAGTACCAGGACAAGTGGTTAAGTGCAATAGGCCTCAGGAGGAATATTGCAGAGGGAGTTGTTTTCAGGCTTGCAAGCCTGCTTTAGTATATCATCGCTATGCACGAGAGATTCGGAACAGGTCCTCTAGCACGTGTATGTTATGTTGTGTAAATATGATTGACAGGGGATGTTTTATTTAGTTATTTTTTAAAAACCAGTTTCCTAATCGGGGACAAAATCCAAAGCAATTCAGTTGGATTCGTCTTAGGATCTCCTTCATTCTGAATAGCAAAGTGTTTGGTTAACAGTTGTATTTAGGAACCTCTACCACTGAAAGACACCCCACCTTTCTGAGCCATTAATGCTTATATCTGATCTTTAGATGATGCTATAATATTTTGGTATGTTACAAGGGGTGGGGGCAGAGGACATGTAATTTATTTGTGACATATTATGTGTTCTTCCCCGACACAAACAATTAAAAAAAGTTAAGAGTGGTCGCCAACTAAGTTTTACTCGGAGTAAACCCATTGAAACCAATGGACCTAAGTTAGGGAGCAATCCTAAGCTCAGATCTGCTGGGATGAGCAACTCCAGATCTCATGGCTGGATCCTGGTTCAGCTGGGCAATGCTAGAGTAAGCTCCTGCTGAGCCAAGACCAGCAGATTGTAAGAATTATAGGGGAGTGGGGAGGATAGGAGTGAAGTGGGGGGGCACCTTATGTTGGATCCTAAGCCTGTTCATCTTGGTCACGTGACTTGACAACCTAGCATGAGTTCTGTCAGCAATGGAAGTCCATGGGGAGGCTCTGCAGAAATCTGTAGAAATTTCAGTGCAAGGTTGTGGGGCACCTGGGGACTGAATTCTGGGGGGCGCTAGGCACTCACTGCTGGGTGGAGCAAATGCGAAAACTGCAAAGGCAACCCTTGGGCGGCAGCACAAGACAATGCAATGACACTGTGATGGCCTGGGATTCGGAGTCTGATGCTGAACCTGAGGAATCCCAACCTGCACAGGATTCCCCGCCTTCAGAACCAGCTGAGCCGGGGCTGGGGCATGAGCCTGAAGGGTCCTCACCTATGCTGGATCCTCAGGTGCAGGCACCAGCTGAGGCTTCTCTGGCTCCTGAGGTGATGGAGGACCCATTGCCTGCAGGTGCTCCACTCTCAGCCCTGTCAGAGGAAGTTGAGGTTGCCTCTGGGTCCGATAACCCCCCAGCGTCTCCTGGGCTGCAGAGGCTTAGGGCAGAGAGGCGGAGGGAACTAAGTTCCCTCAGGAGGAGTGCTTGCCTCCAGGCCAGGAGAGGCGAGTCACCAGAGGATCAGGGCCACCCTATGCCTCGGAGCAGACAAAAGCCAGCCAGCCCCAGTCCCTAGTTGCGGAAGCAACGTTGTTGGTCACCAGTTCCTGCCTGAACCCTGCCTCAGCTTTTACGGACTGCCTTCATATATCTCCTTCGACCTCGGACTGGACTCGAACCTTGCCTCTCGATCTAGCCACGGGACCAGCACACTCGCTTCTGCAGAGTCTCGACAAGACAAACCCTGCCGGGTTCCCAACCCCCTTAGAAGTTTGGCCTCCCCCTCGAAGGGGAAACTTGGGAGGTTGCTGCATTTCGCTGGTGGCACTGGAGCAGGAAGGCACTTCTCTCAGGCCTGGCGGCGGAGCGCAGCGACCTCGGGGCCACTGGTGACGGGGGCGTGCGCTGGGTGGATCTTTGCACCCTGTAGCGCATATGCTAAAGACGGCCCTGCCTTCAATGCTTCAAAAGAGCACTCAGGATCCGCTGTAATTCACGGCAAATTGCACAGTGGCAAAGGCAGCAGGATATAAACTGAGCATGCTCCAGCTGCAGCTCACTTCAGTTTGTGCTTCCCGCAGTGCAGCATGCTGCCTCAAGAGCGCCTTGTGCAGGGATGTTGCACTCGAGAGAGGAGCTCTGGTCAAAGGCACTTTGCTCCTGGAGCACACTGCACAGGCACAGGGCACTTGGAGCACTTGTCGGAGACCACACTCAGAAATGGGGAATGGACAAGGCCTTCGTGCTAACAGCTCTCTCCCAAGCTTCTCTTCCCAGCAGAAATGGCAGCAGAAGTAACTGCTGCACCCTGGCAATTCAGCACCTCCAGCAACCACTCACAGGGAGGAGCAGCCATGGAGACAGAAAACCAGGTCAGTCTGAGAGGAGGACGCACTACCCTGTTCCCTATTGTGGTTTGCAAATAAAGACTGAATGTTTGCAACTGTCTGCTCTGTCTCTTGTTTATTCACATATATTGATTGCTACATTAATTGGCAGTTGCTGTCCAGGGTTTCAGACACTGCTCTTTTCCAGCCCTATCCGGAGATGCAGGACTTTGAACCTTGGCTCTTTTGCATGTAAAACTCAGTCTTTTCTTATGAGCTACGGACCCCTCTTCCTAGATGCTAAAGGAGAAGATGAGGTATCTTCTTGCACAATAGCCAATGATTCTTCTTTCCATAGCCAATGATTAATGCTTGACCCTGGGCTGTTACTCATTTTGCACAATCTCAGTATATGGCTGGGTCAACTGTTATGCTAAGTGCTCTGCAGAGTAGGGCCCTATTCAAAGAGATACCCTTTTTGCCTTGGTGAGTCATACATATCATTGCTATCTTTTTAGCTGCTGGGCATGGTAAGCAGAAATCTGTAGGAAGGTAGCTGAAAAGTAAGACAAAAAAAGCCTTATTTGCTAGAAACAATAGCAAAATCCTGTCCAGATTTCTGTTTGCGCATGCAAAGAGACCAGTATTTACACTGATGTATTTATCTAATGTTCTGGGTTTGTAACCAGCAATGTAGCACCTGGCTGATGCTCCACTAGCCAGTTGACTCTAGTGCATTTTGAATCAAGCTATATGGTCTGTTTGGAGATCTCTCTCCCTCCACATTCCCCTTTTGTAGCCTCTCCCAGCTCAAGGCCTTGGAGGAAAAGTGACTGCTTGTGACATGTTAATGAGGTGTTAATAGCTCCAAGTGAGGTGCGAATAGTTGCTGAAATAGTCTTAATGGCAGCTGCTTGGACCTTATACTGTAGGTGGGGAAGAAGAAGAAAAAAGACCAAAAGGTCTTTCATTTCCCAGAAGATGGAAGAAGCAACAAGGGGAGCATCTTTCTTGGACCTGGTCTTCTCTAACAGGGAGGAACTGATTGGCGAAGTACTGGGAACCTTGTGAGGAAGTGATAATGTTCCTTTGGGTTTCATTCTATAAAGGCAAGGGAAAGCTGAATGTAGTTGAACATGCACTCTGGACTTTAAGGAGACTTCAAAAAGCTTAAGGAATTACTGGGTAATCTCAGAGACTCTGTCTATCATCTTTGAGAGTTCTTGGAATACAGGTGAGGTCCATCTTCAAAAAAGGTGAAAAGAAGACCCAGGTAACTATCAACCAGACAAGGTGGTGTTGAGACCAGGAAAGGTCTTTGAGCATATAACTAAACAGTCTGTCTGTGAGCACTTAAAAAAGGATGCCTTGATTACTAAGAACCAACATGGGTTTCTAAGCCGCAGCTACAGAAGTACAGTGTCCTGAACAAGGGAAGTAAAAATACCACTCTGTTCTGCCTTGGTCAGGCCACACCTGGAATACCTTGCCCAGTTCTGGGTGCCACAATTTAAGAAGGATATTGACAAGCTGTGTCATAAAGAGGAGGGCAACCAAGATGATCAATGGTCTGGAAACCCATGGGGAATAGTTAAGGGAGCTGGGTGTGCTTAGCCTGCTAAAGAGGAGACTGAGAGGAGATGTGATTGCCATCTTCAAATATCTCAAGGGCTGTCACATGGAAGATTGAGTAAGTTTGTTTTCTCCTATTCTGGAGGGTAGGACCCAAACCAATGGCTTCAGGTTACAAGAAAGGAGATTCCAACTTAACATCAGGAATAACTTTCTGATGGTAAGAGCTGTTTGACAGTGGAACAGACTCCCTCAGAAGGTGGCGGACTCTGCTTCCTTGGAGGTGCTTAAGTAGAGGTTGGATGGCCATCTGTCATGGGTGCTTTAGTTGAGATTCCTGCACTGCAGATTTGAAGTATAGCAGCTGATAGGAAGTGGAAGTTACAAATATAATGGGTAAACTATAAGTAATATAGCAGCTTAGTAAGGTAAGAAACGAACACCATGGAAGGCTGGATGGGAAGTCGATGCATATGAGATACATGTTATGACGGTTGTTTAAAAGAATTTGAAAAGCTAAAAAAAAAAATGTTGAAAAAGAGTTTCATGAACTTCAGGGGGTTGGGCTAGATAACCCTCGGGGTCCCTTCCAAGTTTACAGTTCTATGATTCTTTAACAGGAGGGCATGTGCCACTGCTGTTTACATGGAAGATGGCAAGGAGGAGATCCATTGCACATGCCTTTGGGGCACAGAGAGGCATTACCAACTCATTGTTGAGCATCCAAATGCACTGAATACTTGATTTTGTGAGGCAGTTGGGCAATCAGATCTGGCCAAAGGTACTTTCTAAGGGAATTCCAAAAAGTGTGAACCTGTCAACTTCGCTAGATCACCAGAAACCAGAGCTCTGGGAGCAGGAGCTGCTACAGAGACCCTCATCAAGGCCTGTAGTTTAAGAAGCCCCAAAGCAAGTCTTGCAATGTACAGCCCAAAAGGAAGGCCCCTCTTGAAACCCACAACATGTGTTCTTACGGTGCGGCCATTGCTGTTGACGAACAGCATACATTTTGACATCACTGTGTGTGCATAAGCGCAGCGGCTGTCTTTGGAGAGTGTGGGTAGCCGGAGCAGGTTGCTCTTAGTCACTGCAGTGGTGAAGTGACTGTTTTACACCAGTTTGGGGAGCAGTTTTATTCCAAGATGCACAGAGGTCTAATTTGGCCGTTTTGTTCTTCTCTCCATTGTTGCTTGTTCAGCTGCTTTTAAAGCACACGCGTGCACACACACACACACACACACACACACACAGAGAGAGAGAGAGAGAGAGATAACATTCTGCCTTTTCTTAATAAAATTGCATCCCATTTGGGACATCTTGTGGGGGGAATGGAATAGGGTGGAGAGGTGGAGAATGAATTCAACTGGAAAGATTAATTTTTTAAAACACTTCTAACTATTAAAGCCTAGTCAGGGGCTGTTGACAGATGCCTTTTTAAACGGGACACTGTTATGCTTTAGTTTAATATATTCTGGCAGTGTCAGCGAGGTTAAGGCTAATACAGAGTTGTGCGGATCCTGTCAGGAGGAATGTGGGGATTACATTTAAAAGGGGGTGGGTGGGGTGAGCCGCGCAGCTGTGTACACTTATTACAAAAAAGGGGGTTAAGTCCCACCGCTAGAATCAATATATTAAATTGCAAGGGCCTTTGTTTTTAATTAGTCAAAATAAAGTATGCTGTTATAGCTGTTATGGCTTCTCTCCTTGAACCGCAGTGAGGAAATGCTAATATTTATACTGAAACTGTTAATTTGTGGCTAAAACAATAACATGTTTAGTTTTTACACAGCTCAGTGCGTCTTAATGCACACGATGCCCAAGAGTGGCTGAGATGACAGATTGGAATCAGCTGAGTGAAGGAATAAGGCAGAGTGTTTAACAGTGGCCAGGTGGAATATTTTAGCCAGTAATGCACCACATTTGGCAATAATGGTATATCTCCCCCCGCGCCACCTTTCTTTTTTCCTAAACCCTTCCTGTCACACACTTGACTTATTTCAATAATGTTCATCCGGGATTGACTTAATTGTGTCCGTTTTAGTCTTTCAAGAAACAAACGAAGGGACCGCTTTAGAAATAAATTTTTTAAAAATCCATTCTACGGGACTTCTAATGAGTAACACATACATGCACAAGAGACTGCATCCCTCTAAGTTTTACTCAGAGTAGACCCATTGAAGTGAATGGACTGATTTAGTCACATCCATTCCTTTCAATGGGTTTTCGCTGAGTGTTCCTAAACCCAGGATCAGGATGCGGGAACTGATTCTTTAACTCAAGGGTGGGGTGCTGCAGATGTTTTTGGTTCCCAGCAAGGAGGGCCAGTAGTTGAGGATGAGTTGCAGCCCATCAACATCTGAAGGGCCACATGTTCCCCCTCCTGGCTTCGGTGTTGCTTTATAGTCTGCAAACTCATTAAAAGTTAGGTAAGCACCTGACTGGAAGAGCAAGCACCATTGCTCATTAGCAGCAGAACGAAAACTGACCTTGACTTTCGTTACACAAGCATAAATCCTGCAGTATTCTAATTGAACCATATTTCCACCCAATACAACTGGAGTAGGCTACAGCCAAGATCCTCACAAGGAAAAGGCTAGCATGTGGTAGCTTGTTGTTAGGGTTAGCCTCGGATTAAATACCCAGCGAAAGAGTGCAACCTTGGGCATTATTTTGAAATTCAGGCCGAGTGAGATGGCAATGAGAGTGGACCATTTCACTTAATCATGCTCTTAGGTGTCTAGAGGAAAGGAAAGATGTTTTATGTTTGTGCATACCGTATTTTCCACCCCATAGGATGCACCAGCCCATAGGACGCACCAAGTTTTTTTGGGGTAAATAAAGAAAAAAAAATTATTTTCCCCCCAGGCGCTTGTGGGGCCGGCAGCAGGGAGAAGCGCTCTTCTCCCCGCCGCCCGCCTGCAGACCAGGTCCGGGGACAGCGGGAAGACGCGCTGCGCCTCCCAGCTGTCCCCGGAGCTTGCGGGGCAGGCAGCGGGGAGAAGCGCTCTTCTCCCTGCCGCCCGCCTGCAGACCAGGTCCGGGGACAGCGGGAAGACGCGCTGCGCCTCCCAGCTGTCCCCGGAGCTTGCGGGGCTGGCAGCGGGGAGAAGCACGCGTCTCCCCGCTGTCAGCCTCCAAACCACATCGGGAGACAGTGGGATGGCGGCATTCCGCCTCCCCGCTGTCCCCCGACCTTGTGGGGCTGGGGCTGGCACTGCGGCTCTCCAGGCTTCAGCGAAAGCCTGCATTCGCCCCATAGGACGCACACACATTTCCCCTTCATTTTTGGAGGGGAAAAAGTGTGTCCTATAGGGCGAAAAATACGGTAATTTGGTGTTACGGTAGTAGTTTTCCTGTTCACTTCTGAGACCTCTTTTGTTTATTGATTCATATTTGGTCTGCTGCATCCCCTGTGCCACCTCCTGTACTGTCCCAGTTTGGCCCCAACCTTCTGGAGCAGTTTTTTGGCGTGTGCAGGGATCTAAATGGGGAAATGGGCAAAAGTCGCCTGCCATTCCGCCGGCAGGAGTAAAGTCCTGATCCAAGCCGTAGTAGCTATTTGTTGCATTGAGATACATTATGTGCCTTTGCAAATTGTAAGTACGAAAATCAGTGTGTTAAGGAATGGTTGACGGTGATTAGTTTCGGAATGGTAGATTTAGGGATGATGTAGGGATGATTCTCTCTACGTTGGTCTGACAAAATAGTTCTTAGGTATTTTAACATGCCGATGTGCCTGTAGTTTTTAAAAGAATTACAGTGGTACCTCGGGTTAAGAACTTAATTCGTTCTGGAGGTCCATTCTTAACCTGAAACTGTTCTTAACTTGAGGTGCCACTTTAGCTAATGGGGCCTCCTGCTTCTGCCGCGCCGCCGTCCTGCGATTTCTGTTCTCATCCTGAAGCAAAGTTCTTAACCCGAGGTACTATTTCTGGGTTAGTGGAGTCTGTAACCTGAAGCGTCTGTAACCCGAGGTACCACTGTATGTGCAGTATTTTCTTGACTTTCTTGTTTATTTTTAAATAAAAATGCATGTTATATATATTTACCAATGTGCGCGAGGCACGTGCAGCCTAAGTAGTTCACGATGCTTGCTAAAATGAAGCTCAGCTATCACTCAGAACTCTTAATTGTTAGTTCTTAAAGAGGAGGGCTTTTCCAGCTGGCATAGCCCTTTCCCCTGGGGCAGAGTGGAATAATTGTCTTTGCAGCTGCCCCAGGGAAGTCAGCTATAAACGCAGCATGAAATCAGTCCTGTTGCCGAATCCCCAGAACATATATCAGTGCAATCCCTCTTTCATAATGGCATAGGAACAAAGGAAGCGGACTTCCACTGATTCAGACTGTTTCTCTGTCTTGTTCATTATTGTCCGAACTGACTGGCAGCAGCTCTCTGGGGGTTTAGGCAAAGGTCTTCTCTGGCTCTACCTAGAGGTACTGGGGATTGAACCTGGGGTCTTCTGTATGCAGAGCAGATGCTCTACCCCTGAGCTATGGCCCTTCACTCTGCAGTCTCCACTGGCCTTTGGTCTGTGCTGAAGTGCCACGGCTACCTGGGGAAAGGAGGGTGAGCTTCCATCAGCATAGAAGGGCCTGGCCTGGATGAGAGCCAGGAAGAAGTAACTCTAATATGATCTTCCAGTTAGAACTTCTTCATCACTGAAGCTTTCCACTCCATCTGGGGAACAGACCAGAAGTCCTTAAATGCTTTGGGTTAGGGGGCTTCAGGGTCTGGTTGTAGGTAGTTCTGAGCTCTTGTAGTTCTCTTCTTATAACCACAAATCCCTATTATGGAGTCCAACACAAATTAGAGCCCCACATTCTCCTTTTGGCCTTTGGTACCTTCTTGCTAAGTGGAGCAAAACCACCAAACAATGCCTTATCTAGTCGCTCAGAACAATTATGGTCTGCAGTCCTCCTTAGGACTGGGACATTTCAGAATGTTGCTTCAAATGCCTAGGGAACATGGGAAGGTTGCTTATACCAGGTCCATCTTATTCTAGTACTGCCTAGCATTGGGGTGGGTAGAAGGTAGATTGGGAATTTAGAGTAGATCTTTGGGTGATTTGCTGTAGGTCGGCTGGACTTTTGGTTTCCAGTTGTTGGACAATAGAACAACAAAGTAGACTTCTGAAACAAAGAAAGCTGGGGCAGGAGTGGGAAGTGTGGACTTTTCTGTTCAAAGACTAGGAGTCATGGGATCATAGAGTTTGAAGGAACCCCGAGAGTCATCTAGTCCAATCTCCTGAAAAGCAGGAATCCCGACTAAAGCATCCATGACAGATGGCTGCCCAACCTCTGCTTCAAAACCTCCAAGGAAGGAGAGCCGACCACCTCTCATGGGAGTCCATTCCACTGTTGAACAGCTCTTATCATCATAAAGTTATTCCTGTTTAGTCGGAATCTCCTTCCTTGCAACTTGAAGCCATTGGTTCAAGTCCTACCTTCCAGAGCAGGACCTCAGTTCTAGGGCCAGAAACAAATTATATGACAGAGCCATGTGCTCCAAAGTAGCCCACACCAGTTCTGTATCTGGCTCCTGAGCCACTGTTTTTCACTTGGGTCTGGTTGTTGGCTTTTGAGGTTCTAGCAGAAACCAAAGTAGATTCTGTAATCCTGAAATCTCTCTCCCACCCACTAGGCTAGCAGCTGCTGTCCAAACTCTCAGGCAGAACCTTACTGTCTGAAATAGCTCTTACTGGAGATACCCAGGATTGAGTTCAGGACTTATAAAAGAATGCGCTCTACCACTGATCCATAGTCTTCTCTATGAAAACCTCCCCATGCCTAGAAATGTTAGCATGTCAGGCAGAAAGCTAGACATGTTTCCCATAACGCTCTAGCTTTCCAGAGGCAGTGTTGTTGTTGTTTTAATATGGAGATTCCCCACAACTATAGTTTGCTGCCCCGCAAGGTCTCTGAACATGTAGATCAGGTCTGCGTGCTCTAAGCTCCAACTTCCACTGTAATTGCCTTATTGTTTTGGAACCAAGATGTTTATAATCTGGTTCCTGTGCAAACATGCTGAATGTGTGTTAATGTGTTTCAAAACCAGACCCCCTCAGCAAAATCTCTGCTTTTCATTAATTGACATCAGTAGCACATGGTACAGTATTTCAAAGTGCCGGCCAAATCTGAGCTGTGTTTCTAATTTCCTTACTTTCCTGTGTTTGGAATGCCAATGTTAATTTGTTCCCATGGAAGAGCGAGCGCTGCCAACCATCGCTTTAAGTAAATGGTTTTGCAGCGCGGGGCTGCCAATGCTAAATGATACTTGGGGGAGATTCCTTGGCCGAGCTTGCCAGATTTTGTACCCGGTGCTGGGAGTGCAAAGCAAGGATAGGGTGTTTACAATATTGGTTACAAGTCTTTGCTTTGAAAGATTTAGTACAGCATGCTTTCAATTTTAATGAATAATCATAATAATGAAAAGGGTCGGATTAGCTCATTTAACGAAGGACAAATGCAAAAGATTTACTGTTTGCACACATTCCAGGCTGCATCCAAAGGCAGTGAAACCAATGGACGGATCCCTCCCCACAGTTACTTGCAACCTGATTTCAGTGGCACTGTCTGCAAAGGAAGGGTGTTTGGGGCTTCCACCTTAAAAGGAAATGACTACCCACAAAAATCAAGTCATTATTATTTTAATTCATGTTTTACATCTATACACTTCCAAGAGCTTTGAGGTACTTGATTTTACTTGCTGTGGTATGCTAACAGGTTCTCTCTGAAGTCACCCTCAGGCATGCATGCAGATCCTTCTTCCCTCCCTCTCCCCACAGTTATCAGGCAGGTGACCCTGTACATTTACTCAGATGTCAGATGAAGTCATTAATGTGCAGACCCCCTCCCCTGAAGTTTATATGTAAAGCTGCTATTAAAAGGTAAAGGGACCCCTGACCATTAGGTCCAGTCATGGCCGATTCTGGGGTTGCGGCACTCATCTCGCTTTATTGGCTGAGGGAGCCAGCGTACAGCTTCCGGGTCATGTGGCCAGCATGACTAAGCCGCTTCTGGCGAACCAGAGCAGTGCACGGAAACGCCGTTTACCTTCGTGCCGGAGCAGTACCTATTTATCTACTTGCACTTTGACGTGCTTTCGAACTGCTAGGTTGGCAGGAGCAGGGACCGAGAAACGGGAGCTCACCCCGACGCGGGGATTCGAACCGCCGACCTTCCGATCGGCAAGCCCTAGGCTCAGTGGTTTAACCCACAGCGCCACCCGCGTCCCTAAACCTGCTATTAGGACCATGCTAATTATGTAGGGAATAGTGTCTGTTCCTTCTTAGAGTCATTTTCCTGCTAGACTTTTTTCTGCCTCCTGTGACCCTTTTACTTTTTGTTGTGACTTTTAACTATTATTGCTTTCCCCCCTTTATGGCCCTTTGAACCACAAGGGGCCCCAGGGTGCAGCCTGAAGCCACATTAGACCACCAACTTGCTGAAGCCAAGCATGTCTTGGTCTTATCTATACCTGAATGAAAGACCACCTGGGAAGCTCGCATGTATTGCACCTTGTGTTCCATGATGGAAGAAAAGTGGGATATAAATGTAAGAAAATAAATGAGAGTTAACTTTTCAAAAGTTATCTCACAAAGAGGGCATGTCCACTCTATGGACTGGTTTAACGGTCATTACCTTTCCCTGGAACAGAAGCTAGAGATCTCTGAGAGTCAGTGTAGACATTGCTGCAGCCAGCTTCTCCTCCTCCTCCTCTTCCTCCTCCACCTCCTCCTCCTCCTCCTCTTCTTCTTCTTCTTCTTCACCCTTCACCAGTTGTGAATCTCAGGAAGGTTCACAACTCTAAATAATTGCTTATTTATAGTTGCTAGGGCAACCCAGTCAGATGGGCGGGGTACAAATAACTTTATTATTACTATCGTTTCAGTGGTTTACTCATGTAAAGATCGGGCATTACAAGAACATCTCAGACTCCCTCCTTCTCCTCTGACAGAGCTGCAAGGAGGAGTCTGGAAGCTTCCACTTTTGTAAACCATATCTTGCACAATGGCGCCCAGGCTGGGACAGACTGTGTTAAGGTTGACCAGTGATGGTTGGAAACAAGCTAACTGTAGGCCATAGTTTATGAAACTATCTTGTTTTGATTAGCCAAAGTTAAGGGTTCAAACAACAGTTGATCAAATGGAAGCAGGAACGTCCGATCTCCTCATAGCCATGTCCAAAGAGGAGGGCAGGAGTGGGAGTGCCTAGCCTTGGTAGAGGCTAGATTCATTCTCATAACACAAAATTCTAAACCATGGTTATGTCCAGGCACACCTGTTTGTAGCATCTGAAGTGAGATGCTATTTCTGTGCATCTTGGGAGTTTTCCTAACCAATGCGTAAGAACTACACCTTGAGATGTTTCATAGATGTGTTGCTGCTGTGATCCTCTGAGGGAGTTCTCATGTATATATAACTGACAAACAGGAAACCTTTCAAAATGCAACATTGACATTGACCCCTACAGAGAATTCTCCGCATCTCCACCAAACTACAATTATTCCAATTGTCGGGGGGAAGCCACTATTAAAAGTTGGATGAAACTGATTGGAGTTTTGTAGTGCAGATATACATGTTTTTAAAAAGGTAAAGGACCCCTGACAGTTAAGTCCAATCACAGACGACTCCGGGGTTGTGGCGCTCATCTCGCTTTACAGGCCAAGGGAGCTGGCGTTTGTCCACAGACAGTTTTTCCGGGTCATGTGGCCAGCATGACTAAGCCGCTTCTGGCGAACCAGAGCAGCGCACGGAAATGCCGTTTACCTTCCCGCCGGAGCAGTATCTATTTATCTACTTGCACTTGGACGTGCTTTTGAACTGCTAGGTTGGCAGGAGCTGGGACTGAGCAATGGGAGCTCACCCCGTCGCAGGGATTCGAACCGGCGACCTTCTGATCGGGAAGCCCAAGAGGCTCAGTGGTTTAGACCACAATGCTACCCGCATCCCATATACATGTTTACTTATAGGCAAATCCCACTGTGCCCCGGCACCCATCATCTCTGATCAGGTGGGGCTGATAGGCGTTGCATTTCAGCAACATCTGCAGAGCACCAGAGGTTGGCTGCTCTTGCCCTAGTAACTGTGTTTATGATGACTGTGCTAAGCAACACTTGAAGGATGCTGTAAGGTGCAGATGGCCAAGCTTTGCCATGACATAATGTAAAAGAAAGTAAGGAAATTGTAGAAGCTCATGGTTAGTTTTCGTTGTGTGCGCCATCTCTCTTTTAAAGATCCAGAGCATTTTGATTTGATGCATCTCCTTAAATGCTTGAAATGCAGCTTGACATAAGCAGGGCCACTTCACCCACTCCAGCCCTTCTCTCGAGGAGGCTTTTCAGAGCACAAGCTGCCTTCGGTTTCATGCGGCTAATGACACCAAATGGTTTTGAATCTCCTGTTTTATTGGAACAGGTGTAGCGCCTGCCATCTGCGCCAATGCCTTCCTTGGCCTGCAAGCAGAGCACTGTTTTGGTTCAATGGATTTAAAAGTCTCCTGAGAGCAAAGCAGCGAAAGAATGCAGAAAGCGTCTGGCAAAGGAAAAGCACTTTAAGTAATGAGCTTTGTCACTCAAGGCTTCTAGTAAATTGCCTTCAAATATTTCCAAACTATTTTTGGGGTGGAGGTGGGGGGTGGCAGAGTTGGGGGCTGGAGATGTGGAAGGGAAGAAAAGAGAGAAAAATGCCTGCAGAGTTTTAAGTTTCTGTTGCTCTGTGAAATCTTCTTTATCTTCTTGCAGTAGCTTCCAAGTGAGTTTGTTGGCTGGTTGATTTCAACCTTATGCTGCGTCCGTCAGCTGTGTGTGTGTGTAGGAGGAGATACTTTTAATACTTTGATAAGAATATAAAACTGTTGCCATGTTTCGGTGATGGGAATTCTGCTGATAAGAATAGGAGAAAGACCAAAACAAGATTCTTCAGAGCAGTTTAAAAAAAAAAAGGAAAAAGGAAAAGGTAATTTTGCAACTCTAACAGACAAAGATCATGCTGAGTCTGCGGTTAGAGAAACCACCACCACCCTTCATTGTGTCCGACCTGGCAGGGTTGAGTCAATGTGTCTGGAACACTCTTAACAGCTAAAGGGCCTGAGGGGTGGGAATGGATATTTCTCCTTTAGTGCACAACCTTGTAGTATCAAGTCTGTTTGACTTGGGAAGCTAAGCTGGCTTTCTGGAATGGAAAATCCTCTTAGTTTTATTATGACAGGAAACTCTTAAAAACCTTTAAAGCACTGTCCGCTCCTCCCCCCAAGTTGGCACGCCTTTACTTGGAAAGCTTTAATGAGAGAACAACCCTCAAATAGATAGTTTTATATAATTATGCAGGTGCTCATTAAAAAATGTCTTGTTTCTCCCTCTGCCCAGCTGGTTTCCTTTCTCTTTGTCCCAGTGGAGACTTTTATCCAATCATGTATACAGTAGCAACACTTGTAGAGCTGAGGTTGAAGATGATGAAAAGCAATAAGGAGAAGTCCCTGAATGATCCTTCTCTCCCCCCCCTCCCGCTTTTTCCTTTGCCTCTTATTTTCACCTTGCAGTCTGAGTAGGCAATACTTCTATCTGTGTGTCGTATGAGTCAGAAAAAAAGGAACATTGTGTCTCCACTGGCAGAGATAGGATGGCCTTTCATGTCCGGCGAGTTCGTAATTATGTGATTCGGAATGTAAATTGTATGGATGTATTACGAACTCAGGCCTGGATTCCCACAGAAATTCTCCTCCAGCTTGGAATGTAAAACGAGGTTCTGTACATAAACCTCTGGTAAGTTACTAAATGTGCATTTACAGATTGTTATTATTAGTGCATTTCAAGGTAGAAAATAACATCTCTGGGAATTTAGGCTCAGTTTGTAATGCCTCCAAATTCTAGGGCTTCCAGGTCGCAAACCAGAGATCCGTCTGGTGCAGCTCAGTGTCTTTTAACATTTCCTGATGTACCAAGAGTTGGACTGGGTGTACCCTCTCCTGTCTGTTCCTTGCCCAGTCCAGACATTTCTTCCCTTGCTCATATCCCAATTTGCCTGCTGTAACAAGCCGGACTCAAGGTGTGGCACAATGCAAACGGAGAGGTGAATTGATGACAAGGTCAGAAGGAAGAGCTGGCTGAGATAAAATACTAAGGGTTCAGGGCAGATGTGGGCAGATGTTTTGGCTGCACCCAGGCGGCTCAAACCATTGTACCCAACAGTGGCCTTTATACTTGCAGATTTGTCAATTGCCATGCAGATCTCCCATGTTAATTCCACATATCTCTATACCTTCTGGTTTACTTTGATCATTTTCTTGTGATAGGGAACATAGGTAGAAAATGCCCTTGGCCACAGACAGCTGAACTATAGCAATGAAAACAACAGGATGCATATCTCACCTGTTTTCCAATTAAAAGGATGGGCTACTTTCCCAGGTTGATAAGCCCCACCTTCCCCTCACCAGTCTGAGTCTACAGCATGTGCAGAAAACGCCTTCTTGACTCTTGGACCCACTATTGTCCATTCAATCCACTGTAGCCTGTCTTTGCATGCAGGGAAAGCCGCTAACTCACAAACCCTCACCCGGCTTAGTCTGCCAGTCAAAGCCATTTTCCTGGGTGTGGCTGCTGTTGCACGCTGGCAGCTTCTAGGAGCCACAGCTGAGAGCTGAGTGCAGGGTGGGAACAAAAGTGCCCATACATATTTTGGATGAACAATAATATGTTAGGTTTTTTTTTTTCTCTTTGAATGGTTATTGCTGAATTTTTACAAGAAGTCAAAAGTCACAATTTTATACTGGATAATAGAACTTGGTAGTCTGGGATGGCGTTATGCCTTGAGACATTTGTGTGGAAGGTGATTAAATAATAATAATAATAATAATAATAATAATAATAATAATAATAATAATTCCTTAAAAACTGTGTGTGTTTGTATGGGGGTGAAGAGAGAAGCCCCTTCCTCTCAATATGTTTAAAATTAACTCTGGTTATTGCTTTTTTTATATATCCAAAAAAGCACCATATTCACAAAAAATGGACCTCAGAGAGTTTTATTCTTGCACATTTTCATTTTATTTTAAAGTATGGAGCACTTTTAAACTATAAAGTTATAAGCCCAGAGGGAACCTTTGAGGGTTAAAATATATATTTTGCCCATCACTTTTCCTGACCCCAGTGTGGCCCTATAAATATTTGCATGGGAGTTTAAGTTCCTCTTTTTGATTATGAGTTGGGGGGGGCAGGCGGGGTTGTTTCAGAAGGGTGATTGGGGTTATTTTAAAGTGGAAAAATGTAACTTTAGTTCCATGATCTGTTAAGTACATGGAGTAATAAATGTTTATTTGAGGCTGGGAGAACCTAAGCTAGTAGTGGTTGGCTGTTTCCTTTTGGAGGAAACTATAAATTCACCCACTTGTGTTTTAACTACATTACCACTGGGGCCCCTAATTACCCTCATGCATATAATAAGCTGCATTGGAGGGGAACTTGATTTTTTTTTATAAAAATTTTTTTTAGCATCATTCTGTAACTAACCTACAGCACTAGACGAGAATTTTATTTCACCAGTAATTCTTAAATGTCTTGGTTATTGCAGGCCACTGTGGTGGTTTGCTAGTATATGGACCACCAAAACCCTCGCCTTTTGACCTTAAGAACGGAAGAAAAAACTGCTGAATCAGATCAAGGGCCCATCTCATCTAACATTTTGTCCCAGCAATGGTCAAACAGATTCCTTTGGGTAGCCTACAAGCAGGAAATGAGGACAACAGCTTCCTCCTCAGAAACTAGTATTCAGGGTGTTCTGGGAGTGTCATGCCTGGTAGCCTTTGGCAGCTTTGTCTTCTATGAATTTACCCTAACGCCCTTTTAAAACAATCATTTCCTTTTCTCTCTCCTGAATCTTCCACCATTCAGTTCCACTGAATGACCCTGGGTTCTAATATTACGAGAGAAGGAGAAAAATGGCTGTCTGTCCGCTCGCTTCACACGCATGCATAATTTTACTCACCTCTATCAGATACCCCCTTTTCTTCATTTTATCCAGAGCTTTCCTTCATGGGGGAGTTGCTGAAGCCCCTTCATTTTGGTTGCTTTCCCCCCCTACCCCCCCAGCTTTAGGGGGGCACTTTCTGAGGTGTGGAACAGGAGAAAGTGGCTTTTATTCCATGTAGCGTTAAGTAATTTCCCCGTCGGTGTAAGGATTTCCTCTTGCAGAACATGACTCCTCCCGTGCAGCTTGTATCCTCCCCGCATTTGCTGTGCAAAGTTGGGAGAACCCCCAGAAGAGATTTAGGCGGCACTTGGGGAGAGGAGAGAGGGGAAACTCCCATTGCACCAGTGGAAATCTTTGTGGTGATGGGACAGTTACTTAGCACTACAAAAGTTCGAATCTCCCGTCACTCTGTCCCAGCTCCTGCCAACCTAGCAGTACGAAAGCATACCAGCACGAGTAGATAAATAGGTACTGCTGTGGCGGGAAGGAAAACGGCATTTCCATGCGCTATGGCTTCCATCCCGGTGTTCCGTTGTGCCAGAAGCAGTTTAGTCATGCTGGCCACATGACACAGAAAGCTGTCTGCGGACAAACGTCGGCTCCCTCGGCCTGAAAGCGAGATGAGCAACACAACCCACTAGTCACCTTTGCCTGGACTTAACCATCTCGGGGTCCTTTACCTTACCTTACTAAGCACTCTGTTGGATACAAGCCAATATTCCAAATGTGGTACAATGTAGAGTTGTGGAGGGGTCTTGTAGTTATTTCTGCTATCCCTTTCCTAATGATCCCTAGCATTGAATTCAGGTCTTTTCATCTTTCATATGGGAGGCTGGTGGTTCTGGGGCTCCATTTATCTATACAGCTGCCAGAAGATGTTGGGCAAAAACTCCCATCTAGTTACTAGACAGGAGATTCTGACTAAACACCAGGAAGAGCTTTCTGACACTAAGAGATGTTCGACAGTGGAACAGACTCCCACAAGAGGTGGTGGACTCTCCTCCTTCAGAGGTTGGATGGCCATCTGTCACGTATGATTTCGTTGAGATTCCTGCATTGGAGGGGGTTGGACTAGATAACCCCTGGGATCTGTTCCAACTCTGCAATTGTATGATCATTCTTGACCCTTTGTTGGGCTGGTTGGAGTGGCTGGGAGCTGCGGTCCAAAATATTTGAAGGCCACCAAATTGTGGAAGGTGTGTGTAAATGATAATTAAAAATGCAGATAGTAGGGAATGCAGTGGGCGCTTGGGTTGCGAACGTAATCCGTGCGGGATGCACGTTCGCAACCTGCAGTGTTTGCAACCCACGTCTGTGCATGCGCAGGTTGCAATTCGGCGCATGCACGACTGCCGAAACCTGGAAGTAACCCGTTCCGGTACTTCTGGGTTTCGGAGGTCCGCAACCCGAAAAAACACAACCTGAAGCGTCTGTAACCCGAAGTATGACTGTATGGAGTTTGTTCTGGAGGGATAAAGAGTGCAACATCTCAATTTTTGCATACCAAAAATTTGGTTTGTAGGGAACCACTGTTTAGCATAATTTCTATACCAGCCTTTGTGTTTCATCTCTCCCTACCTGAGTCTTGCCATTTTCATCCTGAGCATGGATTCTAATTGCACGCCTCCCAGACGCTTTTGGATTCGGATGAGAGAGTCAAATTGCGCATGACGCAAGAGACCTGTGATTAGCCTCCTTGGGTGTGTTTGTTGCACTCAAATACATTCATAGAGGGTTCTGAATTCATTGGAAGAGCATGTGTGCAAGTTATTCTCTGTTCCTTTTTACCAGTCAAAACCACTCTCCTACCTGCAAAAGGGAAAAGACACAGGCTCCACATCCCCCCCCCCCTTGGAGGGGGGGAGAAAGCAGCTGGACAATAATTTATTCTGATTAGAAAAACAGTTCTAATTCCCTTGGGCTTCAGTAGATTCACAGACCTCTGTTGGCGCAGTTGAGGGGTGTTGGGTGTTTTTTTTAATCCTCTTCCCTCCTCAGCTCTTCTTCCTTTTATGCCATGTCTTTTAGATTGTAAGCCTTCAGGCACAGGGATTCTTTTGTTTCAGTTGGTTGTGCATTAGCATTAGGCATTTTATTGGCTGAAGTGTGGATGAAAGCTGTTCCAAGTAAATAACTGGGAGATTAATCATGAGTTTCTCACATCACATATAGTTTGAAGCTGCAAAGACAGAAAAATACTATGAACTTGAAAAATAACAACAGAGCAGGTGTTTCAGAGGTTGACAGGGAAAAGGCATGGGAATTATATTAAGAAACTTTTGCGGGATAAAGAGCTTTGTTTTCCCAAGACAACCATCTAGTCAACAGCAATCTAGTCAACATTCCAGCGATAGCAATAAGCCATTAGAAGATTCCATCACCTAATCTCTTTCCTTTAAGTGTTGCCAGTTGATGGATGTATGGGTTCTATATGCTTGTGCTTTTGAAGGACTTTTATTCTGAACTCAAGATGTGGATCTTATGGTATTAAGGGAAACAGAACAATCCTTTATTTAGCTGCACCTGCACCTTAATGCCTAATGAGTTTAGTTTGATGGAATCCAGACCTCAGGAAGGATTATAAATTCTCATTTGATTTCATTTACTTCTGAAATACCTTAAACCAGCTGTACCAGCCTGCAATCCAGTTGGCTCTTCAAGACTTTTTCTTCTTCTTTTTTTGCAAAGGCCTGTGAGCCTGTTGCATTTGTAACTTTAACTTTCTAATGCGCACACAGTAATAAAGAACAGGAGGCAGGTTTGAGAAGGGGGGGGGGAATCTACTGGAAAGATAAATTTCAACTTGCATGAATTTGAAAGCAATCACCTTAAGAGCAAACGTCTGCCCGCCCTCCCCCATCATATTGAGCATGAAAGGAAGCATTTGACAAAAAAATAAAGGAACACACCGTCAGACTTGTTCCAAGCCTTTGAAAAATTAGAGGAAGTGAATTTTTATGGGTGACGTTTGAATTGCCTTTGAGCTTCTCTCACATGGTTCATGTACATGAATTTCTAGCGGTTCTTAATGTGGAAGAGGGACTTTTCTTGAGTGTTGATCAGTTTCCTGACCATTCTATGTTTTAATTTTGTACTGCAAACCAGTTGAAGCAAACTCACTCAAATAGGGTTACCATATTTCCAAAAGTAAAATTAATGACACCCGCAATTTGTTGAGCTTTTGGGGGGAAACTTCTCTCCCCCCCCATAGTGATTTTTTAACGCCATTTTTACACCCCAAAACCAGGACATTTCGGGATTTTTCCTGATGTATGGCAAGCCTACACTCAAAAACCACCAACAACACAGCTCTCCTTTTAAGGCTGTAGTATGGTCACATCCATACTATACATTTAAAGCACACTTATGACACATTGACTGTCATGGCCTTCCCCAGAGAACCCTGATAATTGTATCTGACCCTCACAGTGCCTGGAACCTTCAATAAAATGCAGTTCCCAGATTCTTTGGGAAAAGCCATGTTATTTAAATGTGCTTTAAATGTTTGGTGTGGATGTGACTAGTGTTGCTGCTGCTGTTGTTTAAAAGAAAGGAAGGTCAAAGGGGGACACAGATTTACAGAAAACAGGCATATGCTAATTGGTGCAAATTTAGGAATAATTTGTATAATTTAAATGAAAATATCATAGGTCTCACTTTATTATTATTCTTTATTATTATTATTATTATTATTATTATTATTATTATTATTATTATTTAGTGGGGAGTACTGTGACCAGGTCTATTGTCAAGATGTTGATGGGCATTTTCATGGCCCCTAGTCTTCAACGTTAGGTTTTATAAATATCTTTAAACCAGACTTGGGCAGGACACAGCCCTTCAAAGAGGGGACTTTCCTCTGTAATGTAGGAGTCAAGGCCACCCAACATGGTTAAACAGGGAGTAAGTTCCATTGGATTTCTTCTGAGTAGGGATGCATAGGATTCAGTTGAACATATCCTGTTAAAATGCTTGATGGCCCCAGCTGTACTTTATATATCCCCATCTTCTCTTTCTGACCAAAATGACACATTAGATATAGTTTTGTATAGCAAAGTTGCATAAAACGAAGCACTGAACAGGTATGTACACAGCTGCATCTCCTGACAGTCTTCATTTTCCACCTGTTGCATTGGCACGGCAAAGGAGCCCCATCTCTTGTGAGAGCTGGCAACCTCAAGACAAATTTGTTCTTCCCCATCTGTATCACATTGGTTCTGTTAGGCAGTGGTGTTTTCTAGTGTTCTTCAACCTTGCATTCCCGGATATTATTGAACTACAACTCCCATCATCCCTGACCATTGGCTAAGCTGGCTGGGGCTAATGGGAAACTGGTGTCCAACAACATCTGGGAGCCCAAGGTTAAAGGACACTGCTTTAGATTCAATTGCGTTGCTGCTTCTGAAGGACAGTAGCACAATGCAGCAACAACAAATTTAAAGAAATTTAAGTCCACATGACAACCCCGGGAGGAACAAAACCATTAAATGACACCACATAACCACAAAGACAACAAACTAACTTTGGAAACTTCTCACCCCCCACCTAAAACTGAACCCTTACAGACATGGCTAAATATGGCTTAAGGGAAATAGCAAATTCCCTCAAACACAGCACCAACGACGACAAGCGGAAAATGAGCAAAAATTGTTCCGCACGCCAAATTCTACACCCCAAGGCACTTAAGTCACACACACACACACACACACACACACACACACACACACTGCATGCATACACACGGAAACAAGATTGTGGTTACCTCTTCCAGATTAATATAATGCTTAAACTTCTCCAGTGTGGGCAGCAACTGCCAACAATCCTCCCCTCTATTATTGAAAAGCCTCATTTGTTCCCCTGAACCGCCTTGCAGTAAAACCCTTTCAGGCAGTCTTGACTCTGTCTACAATTAAAAGGCCTTTCCTAACCTCCAGTTAAACAAAGCATTTCTAGAACTCATGATATTCCTTTATCATCTTTTCCCTCTTCGCTTGTCTGATTGTTGTTTTGTTTCTGTCTTAAAATGAAGTGCTTAAACCTGGAGAAGAGATGCCCTTTGCTGCAGGATGCCACTCAGTGCAGCTTGGCCAAACCAACAACCTGGAGCTGGGTATGCGTGGTTCCATCTTCAGTTGTGCTTGCAGTTCTTTTCAGTTTGCTTTATCTGCCCTAACATCTAGCATCTCATGCCTTCCTCTTATTCATGCGAATGTCATCCAACTCAAACTTTTAATAGAGGTTCTGACTTCCTGAGTAACAGATGGAATAGCAGGATGTGGTCCTTTCCAACCTTATGCAATCTCATCACTTCCTGTAGCTTCAGGAAGGTTCTTAGTTCCTGGGTGATGGAACAAGGTCCTTCTGGGTGTAAGCTTGGAAAGGCATGTCTTCAATGGCTACCTCAAGCTCGCACAGACTAATTTTCTGGAGTTGGATTCCGTCTGAGACGAGCACGCGACAGCTTGAGAGATAATTAAATCCATCTTCCCTGAGCTCCGACTTCTTGGTGTCTCCACAATGGTACCATTGTTCATGGCTTCATGGCACACATGTTGACATTAAAGTGTTTAATCTTGTACTACAGTATTCAGGTTCTCCCTCCCCCCTCAACATCTGTATATGATAAGAAATGGTTTGTATTAAGAGGATTTGTTGACAAAGTAATAGCTAATGCTTATACATGTGTAGATGGAAAATGTCTCCCCCCCCCCCATTCCATTCAGCAGGAGGGACGTTCCTTTACTTCCAGTCTGGCTGCAGATGTGATATGCCACATTGCTATTAGAGATTTTTTTAAGAGAAGTCCATTTGTGATGGAAGGAAAAGGAAAGCCTCGGCTCTGTTTCAGGACAGATGATTTGGTTTTCAACAGCATTATTGTGATGAAAACTTACGCCGTAGGGAGTGGGTCCGGAGCTAGCTTTACACTTGTGAAAAGTGCTTTTGCTTGAATTTTGCACTTGATTTTCACTCATACCCCCTATATTTACTGCAGTCCTCTGCACATACTGTTCTGGAAGGTCCGCCATCCTACAGCAACAGTTTTTCCGGGGGTGGGGGAGGGGAAGGGAGCTGCAGCAATTCAGGGGATTGGCAGAAATTCAGTGTCCTGCCGTGTATAAGCAAAAATAATTTCCACCAGCACAAAGCCATGATGGCTGGCGACTAGCAATTGGCCCTTGAGGAACGTTGCTTGGTTTTGCTTGACAGTACAAGTCACATTTGGGCTAGGGACGGCAGAAATAAGGCCTGCTTCGCAAGGTAGTGTATTGTGTTTTGCACACCATGGTGCTAGTGGGATGCTAGTGATAATACTTGAGGAAGGCTGTGTTTTCAAAGCAGGCATGTGGGCTGCAGCAGTGAACCAATTATCAGATTAATCTACTGGAGACTATGAACGCAGTGTGTTGATTTCCTAGCACAAAGCCTCTTGCGCTGGTGCCCATAATTTTTGACAGTGTCACACTAATACTGTTTTAACAGTATTAAAGAAACATTTTCATGTTGGTTACGCAGTGTGAAGCATTTTCTGCACTCTGCTTCCAGAACCCTTATTTGTGGATTCTTATTTTTTAAAATGCTGATTCAGCTCTGTGGTCCAAGCATGTAAATCTCTTTGTCAAGGGGGCTGGGGTAAATGAAGATGAACTTGAGTAACTTTGCCTTAATCATTGTCTACTTTTTGTTTTATTTGCAACAACCCTCATAACTTACGTCAAGCGCCGAGTGGAGATAGAAAGACATTTCGGCCCATAACATTGCTAATATGAGTCTTGAAGATGCTGCCAGACTTCTCTTTTTGCTACAACAGAGTAACAGAGCTACCCTTCTGGAAATTATTGTGGCACACCAGCCTGCTCCATCTTGGTGCTGTCCAGATGTTTTGGGCTACAACTTGCACGATTCCTGGCCATTGGGTTGGGGCTGATGGAGGTTATCATCTTTGGAGAGCTTACGGGCCCATACATGTACTATTTTGAATGCCATCATTTGGAGTGGCACACCAGAATTTCAGAGAGAAGGGGTGCCAATGCCAGTTCCAGGTTTAAAGTGGCTCTTTGAGTGGGACGACTTCCTCATCGCCGCTGTCATCACTGCTAATTCCCTTGCCCTCTTCCACTAGGCCCACACCGCACTGTTGGAATGCGGAAAGATGTCAAGTCCCACGCAGGACTTGACATCTTTCTGCAGGGCCTGCAAGACAGAGCTGTTCCACCAGGCCTTTGGTCAGGGCGCAGCCTGACTCCCTCCTCTGGCAATCTTTACAGAACTTTAGTATGGTTGCCATCAATTTTGATTTTAATTAATTTTTGTGTTTTTTGAATGTTGCACTATTTTAGTGTTGTTAGCCGCCCTGAGCCCGGCTTCGGTTGGGGAGGGCGGGATATAAATAAATTTTATTATTATTATTATTATTATTATTATTATTATTATTATTATTATTAGAAGCGCAGCAGTAGAGGTCATTCTGTTTGTAACTTGAGGGTTAATTCTGTTAGTGTTAAAGTCAACTAGCCAAGGAGGAAGGGTGGATTGAGGTGTTGCTCAGCAACTTGGCAGAGTGGCATGATCTTCATGGCTCTTTCATTCTGAGGACGTTTCTCATCTGTATATTCCAGTGGTTTTCAGCCAGTGTGCTATGGCACCCTGGGTTGCCTTGAATGATGGTCAGGGGTCCCGAGGGCAACACTAGCCCCTGTCCCTCTTTCTTTCCTGATCTGATGCCCTCTTGCGTCTCTGCCTCCCAAAGGCTTGCACAGCTGTTCGTTGCAGCCGCCCTGGCTACTCTGGCGCTGGTCAGTGGGTGCTGGTTGCCAGGAGCTGAGGTGACCTTGGAGTAAGCAACCAACAACTCTGGGTTTGTGGCAACTGGCTAAAATGTTTTAAAATGTTTCTAATTTTGGTTCCTCTGTTTTGTTTTTGTTGGGATGGGGTTGGTTAAATGTTTAGTTTGGGGTTGGTGGTTATTTTAATTTGGGTATAACTGTAAACTGTTCGCTATTGTTGTTACTGATTTATTGGTTGGCTTGTTGCTTGTATAGGATATTTTGTTTTTAAATTTTTGATGTTTTGTTGCCTTGATTCAGAGAAAAAGAGGGTAATTCTTACTCCCATGCATTCTGAAAACAGTCCTTTTAGGATGTCACATGCTTCTCCGCTTTTAATTCGGGGAGGAAAATTTGGGAAAACGTTGGCCTACGTATTAACCACTCCTAGCTGTATCTGTGCAAATAAATTTTATCCTTCAGCACATCACCGTTTGCCTCCCTCTCCTTCATTTGAGGTGCCATCTTCCATTAGATGAGAATCTTAATCTCAGGGTCATGGGTGAAAGCCCTATGCTGGGCAAAAGATTCCAGCATTGCAGTGGGTTGGACTAGATGACCCTTGTGGTCCCTTCCAACTCTACAATTCTATGATTCTGTTATTCTATGACACAGGGAGGTATCATCATACCAGGAAAGATGCAACACCAGCCCCTTTCACCCTGAAGAAATGGGTTTGTGTGTGAAGAGCAGAACCATACTGACTAGCGACGTCCCATTATGTGACGCTCTGACCACGGCCCTGATCTTCACCAGTTTGGCTGTTTCTGTGCAGGGTCTTCCACACCGTTGAAAACCCCGATTGCTCAAGGTTTCCAGTTGCATGGATGCCACGCCCACTCCCGATGTGGATATCTGTACCTGTGTAGGAGCCCTTTTATGAGATCAACTGAACACACAGACATCAGATGTGTGGTCAAAAGCGGACACTTGACTTTGGTGCCAGGAATAGAAGGCGCACATCTCCATGTGGTCTGAGTCCCTTCATGAATTGATGTGGTGAACATTGAATTACCATATTTTTTGCTCTATAAGACTCACCTTTTCCCTCCTAAAAAGTAAGGGGGGATGTGTGTGCGTCTTATGGAGCGAATGCAGGCTGCGCAGCTATCCCAGAAGCCAGAACAGCAAGAGGGATTGCTGCTTTCACTGCGTAGCGATCCCTCTTGCTGTTCTGGCTTCTGAGATTGAGAATATTTTTTTTCTTGTTTTCCTCCTCCAAAAACTAGGTGCGTCTTGTGGTCTGGTGCATCTTATAGAGCGAAAAATACGGTACATTTATGCTGGAGATGACAATGCATGGTGTTTGTGCGTGTAATACCTCATTTTGTCCTTTAGACTCTACTTTCCCTTTGCTTATCTTTTAGTTTCGGGAATTGCAGAACTCAAGGTTTAGGAGTTGGGGTGGGAACAGAGAGATTAAAAGTCCTTCGCAAATCCCTTATGGCGTTTTGGGGGGAAGGAAAGAAGCTGAGAGGCATTGAAATGCGTGTGCACACTCAAAATTGTATGCACATTCCTGTTGGCCTGTTTCCTTTTCTCTCTCTCCAGCGCACTACCATTTTAAGTGGAAGGAAAGAAATGCTTTGCCCTCTTTCTCTTTGGGTCTTCTTACTGGTGTTGGGAGGAGAAGCCCACATTTCGTTATATTTATTTGCTACAAATATGCCTACCCCGTCTTTTCAACATAAAGAGAATTGCTGGAGGCGGCTTAACAATACGGCAATAACCATGAGAAAGAGAATTCGTCAGAATGCAAAACTCTAGCACGCCATAAAAAAGGATGCCCCAAAGAAATGAGCTGCTGGGAATACAAAGATAGCACTAACCTTATCTCCAAGTGGCATAGGAAACACTCCAATAAAATATGCCAGGTGACAGGCCAGTGGGCAAAGAGTTTGGTTATCGCCACCAGTGGAATGCCATCAAAAGAGTTTGGGAAGGCAAACCTCCCTAGGGAGGAGATACCAAAATCCAGGTGTCCAGCCATTAAAAATCTCCTCTTTTTTGGCTTCCCACCAGAGGCACTTCTTACATCAGTGGGTCACAGAGAAGAGCCTCGCTTGTAGACCTTACTGCCTTGAGACAGGCTTGCTGTGGGGCAATCTGTCCTTCAAATCCAAGACAATACATTTTTTCAAAAGGAATAGATATTTTCATCCTCTTGCCTTACATTTTGAATGCTTAGAATATTTACACTGTGGAACTATTACAGTAAGATCATTTTAAAACACACACTGACCTCTAGCAGAAAAGGAAGAATAAATGATCTACTAAGGCTAGTTTTCAGGGTTTTTAAAAATTGTGCACCCCTTAATGCTGGCTCTCTTACTTGGGGTTCAGTATGCATTAACAGTGATCTAATGAGGGGTGAGCTCCCATTCCTCTTGGGCTTGCCGATCAGAAGGTCAGTGGTTCAAATCCCCATGATGGGGTGAGCTCCCGTTGCTCTCTCCCAGCCTCTGCCAACCTAGCAGTTCGAAAGCACGCCAGTGCAAGTAAAGAAATAGGTACTGCTTCGGCGGGATGGTAAATAGTGTTTCCGTGCGCTGCTCTGGTTCGCCAGAAGCGGCTTAGTCATGCTGGCCACATGGCCTGGAAAAACTGTCTGCAGACAAACTCCAGCTCCCTCAGCCAGTAAAGCGAGATGAGCGCCGCAACCTCAGCATCGTTCATGACTGGACTTAACTGTCAGGGGTCCTTTCCCCTTTTTAATGAGCAACTAGCTGCTGCAGTCTGTCTCACGCTGGCCGGCAGTGGTCATACCCCCAGTTTTACTGCTGGTAGAATGACTTTGGTTTTGGCTCAGCAAGCAGCAGTCCTGGGAATGAAACTGGTCCATGGTTCCCACATGTCATGTGGTGCTCATGCATAAAGAGGGAAGGTTTTTGTTTGCAATTCCTACTGCAGTTGCATTGCTGGCATGAGAAGTGAGAGAAAATTTCAATTACTGGGGTGCAGTCAGACTGGTTAGGCCTTGATGGTCTTGATGAACTGCTGCTCAGAACAGCACACTGTTATTAAAAGATTTAACAGGAGGCCTAGTGCAGTTGGTGGCAGGCACAGTTCTGTGGAGAGATCTTGACCACTCGGTTGTTGGAAACCCATCCCATGTAGTCTTTCCAGTGCTTTGAATTACTCTGTGGAGCCAAAGACGGACAGCGATAATATTTTATATTCCACTTTCCCACAAAAGCTGTGTCCAATGCAGCTCACATAATAGAATAAAAGTTGTGCATTATTCCCATTGACTTAACTGACAAACTTGTTCCACTGATTTCAGTGGGACTAAAAAGCAACTAATGGTTTTGATACAACCCAATGCATTAGGGGGGAAAATAGAAATAGTGATTCAAAAAGTATTGCGTCGGCATTTCCTGCAAAACAGGATGGTGGGCAAGATCTTGCAGAAGCTAATTTTAAAGAGTTGTGTGTGTGTGTTTTTAAAATATCATTATTTTGTTTGTTTGATAATAATTTATTAGTTTTCAGTTACAACAATCCAATAATAGCCTCATTATAACAATGTCAAATTATAATACAATTAATAAAATCAATAATTGAGATGCCAAATTATACAACTTAGGTGGCCCCCCACGTGCTAGAATTAATGGTTTGATGATTTTCTTTGTTTCTGCATTCCAAAGTCTTATAAATTTCAATTACGCTCCAGTCCAGATACCAGTCCCTTATTTCGCAGCTGCAGTTTTAACGACTTCCATTCGTATTGACACATTGAATGATTCCTGCACCTACAGATGAAGCATTCAAACTCTCTCCTTCCTGTGTGTCCATAAGGTTTCTTCCTCTCCTTGTAATATATTATGTCTGTCTTTTGTCAACTGTTGCTGTTCTCTAGCATGCCTTGGCCGGTGCTAGTGTCCCATTAAAGAGCATCATTCTATTATAGCCTACCTTCATATCCAGCGAGCTTAAGGTGGTATACCTCGCCCTCCCTCTCCCATGTTATCCTCAAAACCACCCTGTGAGTAGGTTAGGCTGAATCAGAGTTTGGAAGGAGTGACTGGTCCATGGTCCCCCAGTGAACCTCATAGCTGAGTGGGGATTTATGGTAGACCTTGTTATCCTCAGTCCGAGCCTGACACTCTAACCATTAGACTGCAGAAACGCCCTAAAATGTAGTGTCCAGTTACTGTGCTTTTACTGAAAAAGTGGAGGATGCAGACAGGCAGTCACTATGTAAAATGTCTCAGAATCTGGAGGCTGTCTACATGTGTTTCTTTATTGCTTACTGTCCACAATTATCTGGTTATCTGGGTGGTGTGTGGCTTTGTGGAGAGCGTACAGTACGTTTGTCACACTTAAGCAGCAATTTCCAACATAGTTGCAAAGAATAGTTTTTTTTAGTTCTGTCGTGATAACTGCGATTGCTAGCAAGTGCCTCTCTTCATTTCTTGACAATATGCCGGCAGCTCACACCAGGATGGAGTAAAGGTAAAGGGACCCCTGACCATTAGGTCCAGTTGTGGCCAACTCTGGGGTTGCGGCGCTCATCTCGCTTTATTGGCTGAGGGAGCCGGCGTACAGCTTCCAGGTCATGTGGCCAGCATGACTAAGCTGCTTCTGGCAAACCAGAGCAGCGCACGGAAACGCCATTTACCTTTCCGCTAGAGTGGTACCTATTTATCTACTTGCACTTTGACGTGCTTTTGAACTGCTAGGTTGGCAGGAGCAGGGACCAAGCAATGGGAGCTCACCCCGTCGTGGGGATTCGAACCGCTGACCTTCTGATCGGCAAGTCCTAGGCTCTGTGGTTTAACCCACAGCGCCACCCGTGTCCCTTTAGGGTGGGTTAGAATGGAGAAAATTCAGGTAAAAACACCCCCCTGAGTTGAACAGACTCTCTGAAACAGAAAGCATCATTGTGGTTGTTTAAGGTTTAACTAATCAAACAAGAAGGTCAAGTAGGGATTTGTAAATAATGCATGTGTTGCTTCCTAGGGTTAATTGTTAATCGGGTAGCACAGGAAGTGCAAGTGGGATCAAGGAGGATACAAGACAAAGCCAAGCAAACACTTTGGGGGGGGGGGAAGAGAAAGGTACCCGTTTCAGCCATGAATGGGTGATTATTGGGTTACTTACAAAAGGCCTCTCAGGTGTAATCAATCATTCACTTTATTAGTATGCCTCCTTTCCAGAGTTAAAACCATGCTCAAGGTGGCTTACGACGTTCAAAATGTTACATTAATACACTGCTTGATTGTCAGAAACCTCTAAAGAGGTTTGCAAGAAAAGGGTAAGATAATAAAATGATCACTAAGAAAAGCAACTATAATTTAAGATGTACAAAAGTTAAAATAAGTGTGGCCAATTTTTAAAATAAAAAAAGGAATTAAGATTTATTTAATTGGGTGACAAACGTACTTATTTCATCTGAATATGTTCTAAACCATATGACCTGTTATGAAGGGTTTCCTTGCTTTAGTTTACATAAACAAATTTAACATGATTCCAGAACTACTAAAGATAGGGACTGTGCAGGGCACTAAACTGATTTATTACGGGTTTGCAGAACTCACAAGAGTGTGTGATCGTACGTATAACTGGCTGCGTTTGCACATAATTGAACTTAATATGGTTTAATGTGAATTAGCAGGAGGCTGGTGCACATTGTTCAAAAGTCCCTGCCTTGCACCTCCCATCAAGTAAACCATGGACCAGTAAGCCAAAAACAAACCTTGGTTACTGTTCCTGGTTTATTTGGAGAGAACCAAACCACAACCCCTGGTTCTGATGACACAATGAGGAGGAAAGTGGAGACTTCTGAGCTGCAGGCACCAATAAACTGCTTGTGCCTGCCATAGTCCTTTTTTTCATACTCAAGAGTATACCATACCGGCACCTCTTTTTCCCAGTTGTTAAAAAGTGTGGCACTTACTGTAACAACTTCATGGTGAGTACCAGCACCTATTTTTCTAGAAAAAAAGCACTGGTTAAACTATGTTTTAACATGATGTGCGAACCAGGGCACTGCTGCCTTTCCCCCATTTTTTCTCCCCCACTCCCCAAATGCTAGAACTAAAGCACTATGAATTCCGGGCAGTTTAAGCCTCCATAATACTTTTGTAGGTCCCATTGGGCTCTTTCTTGATGGTGTAGCATATTTTTCTTTAAACACTTAACTAGGCTATAAGAGGCACTGCAGTCACCTAGCAGATGCTGATTGAGGGTCCATGTTTCCCATAAATTAGTCCTGAAAGGATTTGTTACTTCTGGGTCAGCAAATATATCCAGGGAGCAAGGAGAAATATGGGGCGGGAGAACTAATAAACCCTAGCTGGAAGGGTCTTTTTTATTCAATTACATACCCAAACCACTATTCTGATATGTAGCAAAAGATGTTGGAAAGTTAATCTCTGCATTCAAACATATTTTGACTCCTTTTCCCCATCCGTCCTAAAACTTGCATAATTACTCCCAGAAGTAATTATTTTGAACCTATCTGCAATTGTCTGTTCCTTTCCCTTCTTCTCTTTGAGTTTTACATATCCACTTACATCCTCATTAATTGGTGGATTAGTAGTTGCTGACCTCTGTGATGCTCCAATGTGCCTTTTTATTATGTCCCAGGAAAGTAAGGATTCATGGGAGATTCTTGCTGGAAAACAAAATACGAAAAGTGATCTATTCCTGGATTGGCTATCATAATTTATACCACATTGGATTTAATAATTTTTAATCCTGTGATTTCATATAAATTTCTGTCACAGGCTTCAGCCAGTCTCTGGCTACAGGTAGTCATGTCCTAAGGCTGAACTGACCATGAATCCAAAGGATGCAGTTTAAGAATGGACGGATCCAGTCCATGTCAGTTTTGCTTGTTTTCATTTGCAATTTTTTTCTGACTTGGTTCCATATTAATCTCTGAATTTGTTTTTCTTTAAATAAAGATGTCCACAAAAGTCTGTGTTTAAATATTTTGCACGTTTTAATGTATGTATTATTTCCAAAAAAATCTTGTATATACCTCTATGTCTCTCTGTTTCCAACCTTAAATTTAAGCAGTGCTCCCCCCAAAAAAATGTTTAGGGGTACTCTCATTTTGACTCAAGAAAATCACCATTTTATAGTTCAAATCAGGACAAATAAATACTGTAAATGGACAAAAGTACAATGATTCACAAAATGTTTAGGGGTATGTGTATCCCTGCTTCCCCAGGAAGAAAATCACTGAATTTAAGCATCAAACAAAGCATTACAAAAAATCAAATTAAAAATTTACAGATGAAGGTCAAATATAAAGCTCACATTTACAGCGGCATAATTAACCAGAGAACAAAATTTCCTCTTAAATATGAAATGGATAAAAAAAGAAAATCAAATTCAAAAATACAATGATTTCCACAAAAAGGCATCATTAATAACTAAACAAAATAACTAGAAGCTACACCCCCACTTCCCCTTGCTCAACACAGTAGGCTCTCTGAGATTGGTCCCCACATCCAAGAGACTCTCTTCTGCATTCTCACCAACCACACAGGTAAACTAATCCTCAGCCAACCAGTTATTTCCAGTAATACTTTATTCAAAATGAAAAGGCATTGGGTACATCTTTTGAGCCAAGAACTGTATCGCAAAATTTGCAGGAGTGAGATCTGAATAATTATGGAGAAACAAGTGCAGCTGGCTTGCTGAAAACCGTGTCCTGAACAGGATTCGCCTCCATCCCTAGTGCAGGTGGAAACGCAACAGCGGTTGTGTCCCAGAGTCATATTCAGCAATCAGAGACAGCAGGAGCTTTGTGTTCAAACAACAGAAAAGGATGGGGTGGGCAGCAGCGAGGTTGAGGCTGTACCCACGAGAGTGCTAGTTTGGCTCTGCCAGTGCCAACCTCACCACCATGCTGGCACAGCCACATTGCCATCCTGGCCCCGACCCATCCAGGTAACCTGTAGTGCTGTTGTTGCTGGTTTGTGTGTGTGTGCAGCTCTTCATCTCCACCTCACCACCCCAGCCTCTCCTGCTGGCACCACAGCCTAGATGGCACCCATGAAGCGAAGATCTGATGGGTTTGCATTTGGAGCAGGGTGCTCATGGTGCAAACCTAGACAGCATCTTAAAAAGCAGAGACATCACCTTGCCAACAAAGGTCCATATAGTAAAAGCTATGGTTCTCCCCGTAGTGACATATGGAAGCGAGAGCTGGACCATAAAGAAGGCTGATCGCCGAAGAATTGATGCTTTTGAATTATGGTGCTGGAGGGAGACTCTTGAGAGTCCCATGAACTGCAATAAGATCAAACCTCTCCATTCTGAAGGAAATCAGCCCTGAGTGCTCACTGGAAGGGCAGATCCTGAAGCTGAGGCTCCAGTACTTTGGCCACCTCATGAGAAGAGAAGACTCCCTGGAAAAGACCCTGATGTTGGGAAAGATGGAGGGCACAAGGAGAAGGGGATGACAGAGGACGAGATGGTTGGATGGTGTTCTGGAAGCCACCAGCATGAGTTTGACCAAACTGCGGGAGGCAGTGGAGGACAGAAGTGCCTGGTGTGCTCTGGTCCATGGGGTGACGAAGAGTCAGACACGACTAAACAACTAAACAACAAAAGCTCATGGTGCAGAAACCAAGGCGCCAGAGTCTGACCGCTGGGTTCAGCTCTCCCCTGGCCCCAGGCACCTTACAAACCTGTAGTAAACAACTGCAGCGCCGGTTGGAACATGCTTGGCAAGAATAGCAACGTGTGGGGTTTTTTTGTGACCCGGTAGCCCTGAGCCCGGTTTGCAAACGTTGCGTGTAGCTTAAACGGGTCACCTCCAGGTAGCCAGCAAAATGGCTTTAAAAAATAAAATTGAATTAAAGATTCTAATGCCTGAACTAGGTATGTAAGAACAGGTGAAGCACTGCAATTGTTTACAGGCCAACGGTTATTGTGGGCTTATTTACGAGCCAGTTCCAAATGTTTTGCAATTAGGAAGCTGTCTAGTCATTAGCAGCCTAGACTTTCCGTGCCTACATATAATTGCTCATGACGGATCATACCAGCAACTACCAAAATATGTTATGAAAATGGATTTTTGACGTTCAGCCAGGCCTACGCAGAAGTCAAGAGCTAGGAATAATAGCGATCTGTCTCACAGGTTGGTTGTAAGTATGAGCAAGAGACGATCTGTCATCCCGAGGCGTACACGGAATTTATAGCATAATTTCGCATGGAGGATTCCCCCTCGCTCTGCCATAATCTGTATTTCAAATGCCACTGAATTGAAACAGCATTGTGCAGTATGAGGGAGGGCTGCTGGGAAGCTGGGCTGTTACACATGAATAGCAGCACATTAATCATCTCATTGGACCATGACCCAGGGCCAAAAAGGGCTTTGCACATTAAAACGTTCTGTTTAAATGTCAAGAAGGTGTCATAAGTAGACAGGCCAGGATAACTGTTTACAATTCGTGTGCCAAGTAATTAACAATATTTGCCATATGTATAAAATTACTTTGCACAGCTGAGAACAGAGTACCTCACCATTCATCCCAATGCAGTTGTCGTCCTCATGACATAAACGAGACAGGCCCATGGATGTTGATGGCCCCCAGGTCAAGTGTCCTGGAAGTCTGCAGCAATAAGTCCAAAACCACCTCTCTAAATTCATGCAGATAAAAATCCCTCGGCAAATGAAGGTTCAGTGGTACCTCAGGTTAAGAACTTAATTCGTTCTGGAGGTCCATTCTTAACCTGAAACTGTTCTTAACTTGAGGTGCCACTTTAGCTCATGGGGCCTCCCGCTGCTGCTGTGCCGCCGCCATGCAATTTCTGTTCTCATCCTGAAGCAAAGTTCTTAACCTGAGGTACTATTTCTGGGTTAGCGGAGTCTGTAACCTGAAGTGTCTGTAACCCGAGGTACCACTGTATTTCCCCTGGCACTTGAAAGAAAGAAAGCTGGAAGTGAATTTCTTTGGGAAGGGTGCCGTGACTGACAAGACCCTGTCTCTGATCACCAGCCAGCATAAACTTGCATTAACTTGTGTGTGCGTGTGCACATTTAAGTAGAATTACAATACATCTTACCATGAATTGGATGGGTTAAAAAGAGGATTGGACAAAACTCACAGAGGCGAAAGCTCTGAGCACTAGTTTCTTAGTGGGAAGAATGCTGCTGAACTTGGGTCTTGTTTGTTGGCTTCCTACAGGCGTCTAGCTGGCTACTGTGAGAACAGGATACTGTGTAGATGGGCCACTGGCCTGATTCAGCGTGGGTCTCTTGTATGTTCTTACCACAGCGGGGGGCAGGTCACCGGTTGCCTGCTAAGTTAGTTGCCCAGATTCCCAGGTACTAACTATTTATGGGCAAGTTCAAAGCCCTTTGTGCTCCCTTCTGGTTTTTTTTTTGGGGGGGGGGTTTCTTTAAAATGCATCATGGACTGAGCAGATAGAGGATGCCTTCAAACAGAGGATAGTCCTCTGTGAAGGAAGGCACATGGCTGCCCTAGTCTGAGCTGCTACCAGACAGAGTTGACAGTACCAGGCCAGGCAGACGAATGTTACGACCTTCTAAAAGTCAGCTTCCTATGTCAATTTAGCTGTGGGATATTTGTTTTCTGGGAATAGCTGGGAGGAAACTGGTGAGGCCATTTCACTTTGAATAAAAATGTGCTTGCATTGTGCATAGCTCATTTAATCTTCAAAGGCTTTAATAATGAATCTTCCCAGCCCTGCCTGTAAATTGGTGTTGCTGCTTTAGCAGACGAGAAAGCTGGCAGGAGAGTACGATAAGAAGTTTTCCCGTGGGTACATGCGAGTGGTACAATTGAGAGTTGCATCCTGAAAGTTCCTTGAGCAATACGTCCTGAGTCAAATTAAAGAATGGGGTGAGGGAAGCAGAGGGGAAGGGAGGCAGCTATTCTGAAGCCTAACGTGTTTTTCCTCTTCATGCCATCTGCATGTTCATGCAAATGGTTGCATCATTTTTTAAAAAATGATTACCTTGTTTAATGATGATGCCGCATGGATAAGGTTGCATCCTTGCCCTTGAGAAGAGCCCTGTTGGATCATACCCAAAGGCCTATCTGGTGCAGTATTAGCCAACCAGAAACCTATAGGTCGCCCAGAGGCAGGAGCATGACTGCACAGTAGCACTGGTTTGCTTGCTGCCTTTGAACTTGGAGGCAGCATGTAGGTAGGCCTTGCAGCTGGTAGTCATGGATTGCATTAACCCCCATGGACTTGTCTTAGCCCCTTAGATGGTTTAAAAGTTGGTGACCACATCTTGTTACTTCATGTTGCTTATTCCAGAGTCACTATCACAAATGAAACCTGCCCTACTTGTTGTTGTTGTTGTTGTTTAGTCGTTTAGTCATGTCCGACTCTTCGTGACCCATGGACCAGGGCACACCAGGCACTCCTGTCTTCCACTGCCTCCTGCAGTTTGGTCAAACTCATGCTGGTAGCTTCAAGAACACTATCCAACCATCTCGTCCTCTGTCGTCCCCTCCTTCTTCTGCCCTCCATCTTTCCCAACATCAGGGTCTTTTCCAGGGAGTCTTCTCTTCTCATGAGGTGGCCAAAGTATTGGAGCCTCAGCTTCACGATCTGTCCTTCCAGTGAGCACTCAGGGCTGATTTCCTTAAGAGTGGAGAGGTTTGATCTTCTTGCAGTCCATGGGACTCTCAAGAGTCTCCTCCAGTACCATAATTCAAAAGCATCAATTCTTCAGCGATCAGCCTTCTTTATGGTCCAGCTCTCACTTCCATACATCACTACTGGGAAAACCATAGCTTTAACTATACGGGCCTTTGTTGGCAAGGTGATGTCTCTGCTTTTTAAGATGGTTTCAAAGTTGGTGACCACCTCTTGTTACTTCATGTTGCTTATTCCAGAGTCACTGTCACAAATGAAACCTGCCCTACTTCTAGAAATGTGCAATTAAAAGATGGGAATAGGTTTACTTTTCTGTTGTTGTTGTTTTCCCCGTTATCTGGGGCAGCAGGGTGATCAGTTTTGAAGCCAACAAAAAATTATTAGCAATTTGATCTAGTTCCCGTTTGGCTGCAGTTTGATATAGGGCTCTTCCCCTCCTCCCCTTCAGCGTTAAGGAGCACGGTGGGCATTTACAGGAAACAGAAAAGCCGTTCATCTTCAGTTGGTCTTCCATCTCTGCACAATGCAGGTAACTCATGTTCCAAGTTGAGGTGGAGAGACCGGCTTGTCCATATACACTTCTGCCTCTATGGTGAGACTAGCTCATTCCCTTATTAGGTTGGGTTTTTTTTTATGCCACCATTCCTAAAAACAGGAGTAAGGCTTTGGAAGCGTTTCTAGCAACTACGATTCAGAAGCAAACCGTCTCCGACAGTGGAGCTAGAACGTAGCCATTAGTGGCTTGGTTTGAGGGCAACCCGTCTGATAGACTTCAAACAAGAACAGTAATTTATAATCACACCTTTGAAAGTACTGTTGAAAGTGGCACTGGGATGAGGGAAGGTCGGAGATCTCATTGACAATGCCCAGGCAATGACCTGGTGGTGCCAGAGACTCGCAGCCCCATTTCAGACACAGCTGTGGCCGAGATTGTGTCGGGGTGGATGGGAAGAGAGGTATATCAGCCCAGCAACAAAGCTCTGTGGTTAGAATGTGTAAACTTCATCAAGCACAGCTTGGAGGAAGAACAGTTGCATTCTTCGTGGCAAACAAGTAACAAGTACACCCAGTTAACAGGAAAAGACTGCATGGAATGGCGCAGCCATAGACCTCTGACCTTTTGCTTTTTAAGTCTAATTTTGCACATCCATGGATGAAGGAAGCACATGTTGGCCATTTTCTTTCCCTTTGTTTTTGTCATGCGAGCCATTGCGGCCTTTTAGGCTGTTCTGCATTTGCTGCTGTTTTTAATTCAGTTTAATGGCATGATATTTTGTTGGGTTTTATGATTTAACTGTTAGCTGCCTTGGTGGGACGGGTGGGGAGGGCAGTCCATTTTTGCAGTGGAAAGGCTGATTAGAAATATTTGAATAAAGAACATATTTTTTTTGCTTTTCTTTTTCTTTTTGGAAAATGCAGAGCAAACGAAAGGTGGTGGTGATTTGCGGGGTGGGGGACAGTGAAAATGCAAACCAGTTACTATGGGAGGGAGAAAGTGATATTTAATGTATGTAGGGGTGCAACATGGAGGGAAGGGCTGTAGCTCAGTAGCAGAGCATCACCTTTGGGTACAGAAGGTCCCAGGGTCAATTGCTCGCATTTCCAACTGGGGCTGGGAGAGACCCCTGTGTGAAACCCCGGAGAGCTGCTGCCAGTCAGTGTAGACAATACTAAACTAGATGGACCCATGGGCTGACTGTGTGTATAAGGCAGCTTCCTATGTTCCTATGAAGGTTCTCAGGAGCAGACTGCCCAACCAAGAGGCAGAAACAACAAGATCCATGAAACGATAAGAAGCAAACTGTAAGGGTTGTAACTGAGAGATGTTGGTGCCATCCTACAGCGTGTTTACATAATGGTTAATTTAGCCTTGAATAAATGAGTCCATCTAACTCTTCATTAGAGAGTCTGATGCTCGCGATAAGCTTTTATTCTGTGCAAGTATCCTTTGCAGAGGATGGGAACTAGACAGCCACAGAGCCAACATCAGATGATTCAAAGGTATTACTAAGATCTGTAATGTGCCCTTCAAGTTTACCACCCCTGATGGGTGACTCAAATATTATAGGGCCATTGGGAGCAAAGGACCCTGGTACATGAGTCACAGAGGTCATGCAGCTGCCCATGGGAGCCCTGCTAAAAGACAGGCTCATTAGGCATATATTTCTGTTTGTTCTTAGTACTTGCTTCCTTACCTCAGTCTGCTGTCTAACGCTTTCTTCCTTGCCTCTTCTGTAACTCCACGGTCTTTGTAAAGGTGTTTGGACAGCAGGCGGATGTCAATGTCAGTAAGTAATTCTTACTCAGATGCACCTGGAGCCATTAATGTGCATGTGGGTGAAGCTAATGAGCAAACTCAGTCCAGACAGGCTGGAAGTGCTGATGGTCCTTGAGTCATTGGACTTTGGAGGCTGTGCTTGGCCTGCTCTTGAAGAGATTGCATTCAATTTCGCAGCCCGGGAGAGCTGTTTAGGTGCCCAGATGTGCTTTTTATCAACTCTGGTTGGTGCTCCAGCTTTGCCCACTCCTAGGTTAAAAGCAACCTGCTCATACATTGATACCTGTGCCTTTGCAACATAATAATAATAATAATAATAATAATAATAATAATAATAATAAATTTATATCCCGCCTTCCCCAGCCAAAGCTGGGCTTAGAGCGGCTAACAGTAAAATAATACGGCATTCTAAAATCAATTCATTATAAAATCAGTTCAAATCAAATTAATGGCAACCATTGGGCTGCAGTTCTGTGAAGAATTACCAAAGGAGAGGGGGTCAGGCTGTGTCTTGGCCAAAGCCCTGGTGGAACAACTCTGTCTTGCAGGCCCTGCGGAAAGATGTCAAGTCCTGCAGGGCCCTAGTCTCTTGTGACAGAGCGTTCCACCAAATCGGAGCCACAGCCAAAAAAGCCATGGCTCTGGTTGAGGCCAGCCTAACCTCTCTGTGACCCGGGACCTCGAAGGTGTTTTTGTTTGAAGACCGTAAGGTCCTCCATGGGACATACCATCTAAATTGGATTCCTTTGTTTGGGTGTCTGCTCACGTGAAAAGGTGGGGAGCTCTGCCCTCTGTTCCACTATGCCTGTTGCTCTCAGTGAGAGCCTGTTGGATTAAGCCAATAGCCCACTTAGCCCAGCACCAGATGCCAGTGGAAAACCCACAAGCTGGACACAAGCTCAGGAGCCCTCCACCCTCCTGTGGTTTCCTGAAACTGGTATTCAGAAGCATTACTGCCTCCTACTGTGGGGGCAGAGGAGAGCCATCAAGTAGCCTTTGATAGGCCTCTCCTCCATGAATTGGTCCAGTCCTCTTTCAAAGCCATCTAAGTTGGTGGAGAAATTTGAAGTGGGCAACTTCCTCTAATCACCCTCCAGGGTTCTAAATCATGTGGGGAGCCTCCACAAGTAGAGGAGGCTCCCCGCTCCAGGTGTCACCCTCCAACTTGTGGAGGGTGATGGGCACAGCGGCATGGGGCACGATACAGCTCGACCTGTTCATCCCTGCTCTCTATTCCTATGTTCAAATATATAAAAGGATGTCATATAGAGGAGGGAGAAAGGTTGTTTTCTGCTGCTCCAGAGAAGCGGACACGGAGCAATGGATCCAAACTACAAGAAAGAAGATTCCACCTAAACATTAGGAAGAACTTCCTGACAGTAAGAGCTGTTTGACAGTGGAATTTGCTGCCAAGGAGTGTGGTGGAGTCTCCTTCTTTGGAGGTCTTTAAGCAGAGGCTTGACAGCCATATGTCAGGAGTGCTCTGATGGTGTTTCCTGCTGGGCAGGGGGTTGGACTCGATGGCCCTTGTGGTCAATTCCAACTCTATGATTCTATGTGTAGTCTTCACGTAGGAGCATAAGGCTGCCTATGGGTGGTAGACCGGTTGTTAACTATATTCCCATGTACTGAATGTATCTCACTGGTGCTTAAAGAGTTGTGCTGACTTCTATACATGGTGGAGAGCAGCGTTTCCATTGTTCTAGGCACTTTTTTGTGACAGGGGATTTCATTTATGCAAGCAGTTTCTGAGCTCTGGGAGCAGTATTGCACCTAAGGTTTCAGATTAAAACTGCCACTGCCTCCCCACTTCCAGCCACTCGACCCTCATATTATGGGGGCAGGCAGGGGAAGTATGGCTTTGTGGTTTTTTTTGCAGTCTTAGATGAGGACTAGACCATGTGATAAATGAATACAGTGGTACCTCGGGTTAAGTACTCAATTCGTTCCGGAGGTCCGTTCTTAACCTGAAACTGTTCTTAACCTGAAGCACCACTTTAGCTAATGGGGCCTCCCGCTGCTGCCGCACCGCCGGAGCACGATTTCTGTTCTCATCCTGAAGCAAAGTTCTTAACCTGAAGCACTATTTCTGGGTTAGCGGAGTCTGTAACCTGAAGCGTATGTAACCCGAGGTTCCACTGTATAAGGTTTTAACGGCAGTTCATTATTTTCAGCTTTGCATTCTCCTCCATTGTCTGTGTCCACGTTCAGACATATACAACTCTGCTCATATGGAATGAGGCTGCATTTTAAATTGCATTTTAACTTGTATTTTAAATGGGTTTTTTTCTTTTTCTTTTTCTTTTTCTTATTACGTTTTTACTGAAATTTTATTGGTGTTAGCTGCCCTGAGCCTGGTTCTGGCCAGGGAGGGCAGGGTATAAATTTATTTATTTATTTATTTATTTATTTATTTATTTATTTATTTATTTATTTATTTATTTATTTAAAAGCGCACCTAGAAATTCCCTTGTGGTGCCTATAACCTAGGTTTAAGGTGCCATTTAGCTCCTAGTTTTCATATCTTAGTTTCTTAACACTTCTGGAGAGCTGGAGTGCACACTCCTTGTACAGCCAGCATATCTGTACACCAGACGTGTACCCTCTTAAATATTTTTCTGCAAGAGTAGCGGGTCTCTATACTGTTGGTAGATTCCCTACCCAACCATACCCTACTGTGCCCTCCCCTCTCCCCCATTGTCTGTGTCCACATTCCGACATATACCACTCCGCTCATATAGGATGCTTTATGGTTCTTCCCAAAAAGCAAGAGTGCCATTAAGTGTGTATTTTGTTTTCGCAGTGGAGCATGACAAGGAGTTCTATCACCAGCGCAGCCATCGCCGCGAGTTCCGGTTTGACCTCTCCAGAATCCCCGAGGGTGAAACAGTGACCGCTGCTGAGTTTCGTATTTACAAGGACTATATCCGAGAACGCTTTGATAATGAAACATTCCAGATCAGTGTCTACCAGGTCCTCCAGGAACACCCAGGAAGGTGAGTGACTGAGGAAAGACCCCAGCCTGAGCTGGGGTGTGAAAAGGCAAGAGCCAATAATTGCGCGAGTGGCTGGAACAATTGCGTGGCATCTCGTCCCATAGTGCTCATATCTGAATGTGCAAACTCATCCTTTTCAGACTCTCAGGAGTTGAGAAGATGCAAAGCAATATGAAAGCTCTGTCTGTGATGGTTGTTTAGCCACAAAGGCTGTTTCACACATGCAAACTATCCCTTAAGGTGGCAGCTGAGAAGCATACACAGGGTGAACTCAGGGTGAATCAAGGATTGATATATTTCGATGTTCGTTGCGCCAGTTTGTGGACCAGGCAGAAAGATTAGAATAGAAAGATTTTGATTATTTGAAATGTGAAGAGAGAAATATAACATGCAGAGGAATTCCTGGGCTAGCCTATGCAAAAAACGACCAGGATATTAATAAACAACTGAGGGCCACTGGCAATCCAAGAGAACTGTCCTTCCCCGCTGCCCTGAGGTGCGAACAGAGACGGGGGATTTGGAAGGTTTCTAGGATAACTTGATGTGAGCTGACAGGAAAAGAGTGTTTTTAACTAGGTGCGCTGGGAAGAAGAAGGGAGAAAAAAAGAGAAAGAGAGATCCATCTTGGGCAGGCTGGCTGAAGGCAGGCTGGGAGAGATGCCTTGGACTTGAGTGAACAATAAGACTGATGAGTGGCTCTGTTTTCACAGGTGTCTGGCTTGACCCAACTGCACAGACACTGCTCTTATATCTTATAGCTGAGCATTTCAAGAAGGCTCATTAGGCCAGATACTAGAAGGACCTGCCTTGAGACCTGGTTCACCCAAAGCCTTTCCATGCACACATTTGCACCAGGCTTGGTTGGAGGCTCGGAAAGCACGGGCTGGATCCTGACTCCAATCTTGCCAGTTGCCCGACGCTGCTCAGCGTTTGTTGCAAAACGGGATGTGGAACCTTCCTTCCCCGTGACTTAATGTGACTTTCGTATGGCGTAACTGATTGATTGGCATGCCCTTTGATTTTATTTTGCGTTGCGCCTTCTGCATTTAGGAAACCGGATGAATAACAAATTGAGTTTGGTTGGTGTTTTTCTTGACAAAAAGGAATGATGGAAGAAGTGAGTTGTTTAGCTTGGAAGAAGTTTCGTGATTGCGGATAGTCGTCTTCCAGCACTCGGTCCCACTCTTTGGAGGCTAGAGCAGGGAGCGCTAATCCATTATTGCTGTAGAGTAAAATTATTGGTCACCAGGGTAGGAAAGTTCCAAAAGTGTGTGCATATGGTAAGGAGGACTCCCTTTGATCTCTCTTGCTGAGGGTTTCCCCCTCCAGGCCTGCTGTTTGCCCAGGACTATAACTAACTACAGGAAAACAAACGCATTATACAATTTCCCAGGCTGACTCACGGCGTGCAGTGACATGCGTCATGTCGGCATGGGAGCTTTTCTTTCTTAAAGGCTGGAATTCTTTTTCCTGTGTAGGTTTAATAATAATAGCAGTAGCTTTCAAGAAGTGGCTGCTTTTCTCCCCGTTTCTCTCTCCCCCCCCCCTTTTAAACTTTCGTGAATCGTGGTTTGTGGGTGAAGGAGATGAGTCAAGCAGTAAAGGAAGCATGAGAGCCTTTCACCTCTGGAAATTCCACATCAGATGCTGGTGTTGGAGTCCAAGAGCAATGCTTTCCCATCCCTGCTTCCTGTGGGAGTCCTTCGGTCAGATGTTGGTTATGACTTGAAAGCCCCAGGATGCGTTTCAGTGGCAGAAAGCTGGCTAACGAGTTGTGTGGTCTCCTTGATGCAAACCAGTAGAGGGAGGCCTCAAAAGCATTGTCTGTTTCCCAGGCTGGCCTTTTATAAGGGGAAAAGGGAAGTCTGGGGCCTGGACTTACAAAGAGTGTCTCAAGCAACCTCAAAAGGTGCCTTATAGCAGCGGGTCAAGCTGTTTTTCCAACCAGCCCAATGCTATCTGCTCTTGAGCCTTATTAACCCCCAGGATCTTTCTTGATTGCAAGTCTTTCCCATCAACAATTATATTTTATTTATAAAGATATTTATACTGCCAACCTAGCAGTTTGAAAACACGTCAAGTGCAAGTAGATAAATAGGTACTGCTCCAGCGGGAAGGTAAACGGCGTTTCCGTGTGTTGCTCTGGTTCGCCATAAGCGGCCTAGTCATGCTGGCCACATGACCCGGAAGCTGTACGCCGGCTCCCTTGGCCAATAAAGCGAGATGAGCGCCACAACCCCAGAGTCGGTCATGACTGGACCTTTATATCATAAAAAATTCAAAGCTGTTTGCAGCAGTATCTCTCTATATAACAAAAACACATAAAAATTGTAGTCAGAGACCACCAACTAACTATTCCTCTGCTCTGCATAGCTCAGTTGGTTAGATCATGGTACTGATAACATCAAGGTAGCAGGTTTGATCCCTATATGGGACAGTTGCATATTCCCAAATCGCAAGGGGTTGGACTAGATGATCCTTAGGGTCCTTTACAATTCTAAGATTCTAGGAATGCTCTCCTTCTCTGTTTTCTTCTGCAGGTATTTATATTCTTCTGTTTGTTCCTTGCTAGTTCGGCACCGTATCTCTTTCTCTCTTGTGTTTTCATGCTTTTTTAAATCTTCTGTCACTTTATGGGACTCTGCCAATTATTTTTTGTTCATGTTATTCCACTTCTTTCTCTTAAATGCTTCGAAACTCATTTATTTCATTTTGTGCATTTCGGCTTGCTGATTTCTAATTCTGCTTCACCTCCACCTCTTTCAGTTTAATTTGTAAAGCCCTCTGCAGGTGTTCTGATGCCACGTCAATGTGATTTTTCTGGTGTGCAGGGAACCTCCACAAGTGCAGGGGGATATCCCTGCTCCATGAAACCATCCTGCAACTCATGGAGAATGATGGACAGGATCATGCAAATGTGTGTGGAGCTAACACAATCACATCCTCCTTTTATGTGATTATTTATTTAATGATTTTGTTCATTTATTTGTTGCCTGCCTGGCCTTTACCATAAGGTTCCAGGGTGTTGGGGTGAGCAACAGTATCGTAATATAATATTTAAAAAGTTAAAAGCATACGATGCGTCCTCAAGAGTAGCGGACGGCAATGGTGGGACAGCAGTGCTCACTTGACCTCCTCACAGCCATGTTGCTCCTGCTGATTACTGAGAAAGTGAAGGCGAGGAGGGTAAGGAGACTGGCACAGTGCAAACACTGTCAGCAGAGTAAAGCCAGAGCTCCTACCAGTGTGTTTGCACCGTGCTAACCTTACCCCTCTCCTTCCTGGTGCTCCTTCCTGAAGCAATGCTGACCTGCCATGCAGTCTGCTATTGGTCCTAAAATATGTATCTCAAGTACCGTAGATCAGATGCACAGTTTTTACTAAGTTGAAATCTTGGTCTGTTGGGCAGGTTCTGTTTTTGTTCAGCGCATAATTTTTTATTCAGTTTTTAGGCATTTCACAAATAAGAGGCACACATTTAAATAGTTAAATAATTAAACTATTAAATAAGAGGTATACGTTTATAACTCTTTTCAGATAGTTATTGTCTCCTAAAGTGGCTAAATTTACTACTATTTTACTAAATTTACTACCACATTTACTACTATTACTACTACTACTACCACTATTATTATAATATTATTATTATTAATTATTATTATTATTATTATTATTATTATTATTATTATTATTATTATTATTATTATTATTATTATTTTACCAGCCCTTCACCCAAAGGTCCCAAGTTGGGTAACATAATATTAAAACACAATAGTAAAAACAGTTCAAAACAACTTAACAGCCACACAAAAAAGATGGGTCCTTGAAATGGACACCTCTTGTCAAAAGCCAGGGCAAAGGGGTGCGTCTTCAGCATATGCCAGAAACTGTATCATTAATAATGAGAAAGAGTCCTGCTATCAGGTTTACAAACTAAACAGGCAAAACCCATAGTGGAAGAGGAAAGTCAGGAAAAAGGTAGAGGAGGGAGATTCAGCTCTTTGAAGCTGGAACAAAGTGATGAGCTACAAACATTTATATTCAGTCGGGCTGATCTCCCCTTGTGGGTTGTTCTTGCCTGAGTAGCAGTTGTTCCTATGATTCAGGAAAGGGTAAGATCGGCCCAGTATACCTGAAGGAGCGTCTCCACCCCCATTGTTCAGCCCGGACACTGAGGTCCAGCTCCGAGGGCCTTCTGGCGGTTCCCTCACTGTGAGAAGTGAGGTTACAGGGGACCAGGCAGAGGGCCTTCTCGGTGGTGGCGCCCGCCCTGTGGAATGTCCTCCCATCAGATGTCAAGGAAATAATAAACAACTACCTGACTTTTAGAAAACGTCTGAAGGCAGTCCTGTTTAGGGAAGTTTTTAATGTTTGATGTTTTATCGTGTTTTTAATATTCTGTTGGGAGCCGCCCAGAGAGGCTGAGGAGGCCTGGCCAGATGGGCAGGATAAATATTATTATTAGTGAGGTCTTGTTTCTTTGTCTGGTGCATGGGGCCAGAGTGTCCTTTCTCGTTGCTTCTTCAGTCCCCTAGCAACTGGCATTTGGAGCAGAGTTATTTCTGGCAGGGGGCATGAAAGCAAGCCATGGGAACAAGATGGGGGGGCACCCCCTTGCCACAATGTTATCCCAGAAAGACAGGGAGTGCCACCCTCCAATGGCCTATTGGTAGAGCATCTGCTTTGCATGTAGAAGGTCCCAGGCTCAAACCCCAGCAGCTCCAGGTAGGGCTGGGAGTGTCCTGTGTCTGAATACCTGGGGAGCTGCTGCCAGTCAGTGGTCCAACAGCTTCCTGGGTTCCTAAGGCTGTCTCATGAACACACAGCTGGTCTCATCTCTGCCTCTGTTGGAATGATCGCAAAGTAATTAGTTACACAAATATCTATGCAAAGTGTGCGCAAGATGTTTGGCAAGATGATACAGGAGAGTCAGCAAAACAGACCGAAATTGAAGGTGCCGTGTTTGCATATCCAATTACCAAGCTTGCACAAACAGCCACAATATCTAGGCTAGTAGTATAAACATAGATGTTGTGGTTGTTTGTGCAAGATTGGCACATATTACCTCTAAGAGCAGTATATTTATATGAAACCTTTTATAGTTGGACCAGGCGTCTGAAAGCAAGTGCATGTGGTTGTGTGTTCACAGGTTGCATTGTTGCTCTGCCTCTCCTGTTCAGCCCCTGAGATGCTCAGATTATTAGCAGGGGTGACGTTTCTCCTCTATATCATCCTATGACTACTTGTCTTTGCAAATGCACTCCTATAAATGGTAAAAGTTGCAATTCAACGCCGAACGTGTTTTATTTCTCATGACCATATTGCAATATCACAGTGTGCGTGTTTGCAAGACAGGAAAAACTCTTCTAGGAACCATAGATAAAAGAATGAAGAAATACCACCTTCTAGTAACATTTCCCCATAAAAAAAGGATTGTATATTATGATTACATATTATGTTGTTTTCATTTATGCATTGTGTCTTATGAAGCATCTCAAAGCAGTTTCCCAACACAATAAAACATATATAAAAATTGTGTACAGTGGTACCGCGGGTTAAGAACTTAATTCGTTCTGGAGGTCCGTTCTTAACCTGAAACTGTTCTTAACCTGAAGCACCACTTTAGCTAATGGGGCCTCCCACTGCCACCGCACCGCCGGAGCACAATTTCTGTTCTCATCCTGAAGCAAAGTTCTTAACCCGAGGTAATATTTCTGGGTTAGCGGAGTCTGTAACCTGAAGTGTATGTAACCTGAAGCATATGTAACCCGAGGTACCACTGTATATAAAAAAAATTAAAAATAATTGCACATATTTAAAAACAGTTAAAACAATTAGAGGCAACAACTGATTTATGCCCATGCATGTGCGCATCGCGGCAACCTGGAAGTGGCCAGAAAAGCTGGAATAGGAGGGGCAGAGCAGGCTCATGTGCACTCTGCCATCATGTACAATGACCCAGAATGCACCCCCCCCCCAAATTGGGGGTTGCCTGTGCACATAGATATAGATAGATATAATTTCAAATCTCCTACAGATTCTAACTAGAATATACTGCATTTACTTGAATCTAACGCTCCCCTTTTTTGGTCAAATTTCGTTGCGAAAATTAAGATGCGCATTAGATTCAATGGCACATTTACATTCACCAGTAAATACTTTTTTGGGTTTCAAGGTTCTGAAAATTGAGGTGCACGTTAGACTCAATGGTGCATTAGACTCAAGTAAATACGGTCCTTCTCTAACTGTTGAAAAAGGAAGGTCTTCAACAGATGAGAGATATTGCCTTTCTGAGATGTCACATGAGGGAGTTTCAAAGGGGAGGTGCTGCCACACTGATGGCCCGATTCCGACATCATGTGGAATGGACCTCCTGGTAAGATGGCACCTTCCAGATGCCCTTTCTTGCAGACTGTAGCGATTGGCTCAGCATACAAGGGGTGAGATGGTCCTTTATGCTGATGCATAAATCGAGCAAGGATTCACACGTGCGCGGACATCAATTGATAACTTTCAGATGAGCTCCCTCCTTCCTTAGTTGTGAATTATTGTCTTCTGAAGGCAAATGTTGGTTGATATGAAACCTCTGTTTGCAGTATTTGTTCTGTGGAATGCAACAGAACAACAGTGGTGCCTCGCAAGACGAAATCAATTCGTTCCGCAAGTTTTTTCGTCTTGCGATTTTTTTCGTCTTGCGAAGCACGGTTTCGGAAAAGTTTTGGAAAAGCTTCAAAAATCACCAAAGTCTTCAAAAACCTCAAAAAAGGCTACCACACCGCGTGCTATGAGTTGCTCCTCGAAGCCAAGTCGCAACTGTATTAACTGTTTTAAGAAAAAGGAAACAAACTTGCAAGACGTTTCCGTCTTGCGAAGCAAGCCCATAGGGAAAATCGTCTTGCGAAGCAACTCAAAAAACCAAAAACCCTTTCGTCTTGCGAGTTTTCTGTCTTGCGAGGCATTCGTCTTGCGAGGTACCACTGAACATGCAACAGGATGTCACTGAAACCTTAAAATTACAAAGTGCCCTGAAGCAGGGCTTGGCTTGAAGACTGCTTGGAAGCCATTCTTTATTTGGGAGCACATGTGAACAGTTCTCAGTACCTTCTCTCTCCACCCCACTCACTTAAAATCTAAACTGCGTGAGGAAAGTGTATGCTTTAGGCTATCCTGTCTTAAAATATTTACAAGCATCCCAGTAAGAATAATTTTCAATTAAAGCTCTGCGTTTGCTTGAATAATGCAGATGTATGGTTTAAACGTCGCATTCAAATGAAACAATAGTTCTATCAGTTCTATATAATTTGTTTACCTGCAGTACAGTCTTCTATATCTCTATCCAGCTCCTGCCAACCTAGCAGTCCAAAAGCATGCCAGTGCAAGTAGATATATAGGTGCCACTGCAGCAGGAAGGTAAATGGTGTTTCTGTGCGCTCTGGCACTTGTCACGGTCCTCCGTGTGCCAGTAGCGGTTTGGTCATGCTGGGCACATGAGCTGGAAAGCTGTCTTTGGACAAACGCCGGCTCCGTCGGCCTGAAGCAAGGTGAGCGCCACAACCCCATAGTCGCCTTTGACTGGACTTAACGGTCCAGGGGTCCTTTACCTTTACCTTTTACCCCAAGCAAGAATTGCAGCCTTAGTATTCTTTTAAAATGTTCATGTTATGCATTATCTCTCGGCCAGTGTGTGTAATGTGTGTGTTTTGTCTGCATCCATTAGAGAGTTGGTGTGATTGCTGCCTGCCTGGGTTTTTTGGCTGATTGCAATGTGTGGTATTGTTTGGCTGCTCCCTGAGGTGTTGTGGTCCAGAGTCTACCTCAGTATAAAGACAGACATGGCTGTAAGCAGTGGGGTCAACACCAAAGCATGTGGTTTCTTCTCGTAAATTATAAACTTGCAATTTTTTTGGAGGGCTAAATGTCATAAATGCTTTTTGGTTTTTTATTTCATTTTCCCATTCCATCTCTTTGGTGCTACCGTTTAAGTTGGACTCAATTTCCCCTTAACCCCAGTAAGCATGGCAAGTGGTCAGGGACTTATAGCCCCAACAACATCTAGAGGGCATCCTGTCTGCTATTCCTGCTGTATATGGTTTATCCATGGTTGCTTTTAGTGTTGCTTAAATGTAATAAAATGTAGTAATATGTCTTAATTATCCTTAATTTTCTCTCCTTTTTCTTTATCCCTCTCTAGGGATTCAGATTTGTACTTGCTCGACACTCGGACAATTTGGGCCGCAGAAGAAGGCTGGCTAGTGTTTGATATTACAGCAACCAGTAATCACTGGGTGGTCAACCCACAACACAACCTCGGCTTGCAGCTATCAGTGGAAAGCATAGATGGTATGTTTCTGAAAGGTCATCGCTGACAAATCTCTATTTCGGCTTCCTATCCTGCAGTTTATGGCTAGTTGTTTTTCGAAATGGCGACATTTTCATATCCCAACCCTCCATTCTTCCTGCCCACTGATTTGTTCATCTTTCCTGCCTCCCATACATGGGCCAGATTAATAACTGGAGCAGCTCCACAGGAACCAGATAGTTTCAAAGACTGTCACTTTGGCATTCACTTGCTTTTGAAAAAGGATGATGCTGTTCCTCATGATTGCTGATAAGAGTTTGGATGGACCTAGCCTACTGAAGTCTTAGAAGTAGTTTTCCATGCTTTATATAGGTATCTGCTGCTTTCCTATGACTATTACTTCTTGTCCTTCTAGTGTCCACTTGACATCACCCATCCTTATATCTGTTTCCCCTTCCATCCAGCATTATGGTCCTTCCCTTTTGATGCCTCCTTCAGCAGCTTCTTGGAATACTTCCAGAGGCATTGGGTGAAATTCAGCATCACACTCTTGCCAATCGTCTGTGCAAACATTCCGGCTAGTTAGACGGAACAATACCTTCTCCCTGCACACTGTTCTAGGGTTCTCCTGACCCACCCAGGGCCATTTTTTTGCAGGGGAGGTGGGTGCAGGTGGAAGAGAGGGGAGGAAACCCCATTGCTCAAGTGTTGCCCTGGCACAGGGCGTCTGCTGATGGAGCTGGTTAGGCGACTCCTACCCACTGTCCTGCAGCAGGTAATAATCCCAGCAGAATGAGGGTTCTGATTGGCAAGGGACCAGCTGCAAGCAGAGTCAGTGGGCACAATCAGGGTCAAGCGAGACCAGGTTGAGCAGTTCCACATCCTGGTGGGATTTAAGACTGGGTAGCTCTATGGGAATGTTGGTTTAGTGACAGGTAACCTTGGACACGGGTTGGCGCTGTGGGTTAAACCACAGAGCCTAGGACTTGCCGATCAGAAGGTCAGCGGTTCGAATCCCCGCGATGGGGTGAGCTCCCATTGCTCAGTCCCTGCTCCTGCCAACCTAGCAGTTCAAAAGCACATCAAAGTGCAAGTAGATAAATAGGTTCCGCTCCGGCGGGAAGGTAAATGGCGTTTACGCTCACTGCTCTGGTTTGCCAGAAGCGGCTTAGTCATGCTGGCCACATGACCCGGAAGCTGTATGCCGGCTCCCTCGGCCAATAAAGCGAGATGAGCGCCGCAACCCCAGAGTCGGTCATGACTGGACCTAATGGTCAGGGGTCCCTTTACCTTTACCTTACCCTTGGACTGAGCCTCCCATGGACAAGCTGGGGGCAATGGTCTGGACCAATTGACATTTCCATAATATTTTAGGTCTTTAAAATATAAGCCAATTCTGAGCTGTAGCTACAGGGGTGCTACCCAGGGGTTGGTTGTGTGTGTGTGTGTGTGTGTGTGTGTGTGTGTACACAAATGTATGTGGGGGTACCGAGCTGGGTCTTTGGCCACTTAGGTATTTAAAAATCCCAACACAGTATATTCAAGGCCAGCACCAGATTCAGGTGGTAACATCCTTGAATCCTCAGAGGGAATGCACCGCCAGGCTGAATGTTTCTTCCAGGTGCAACAGCACTGCCAAGCAACAAACGTAATCCATTTTATCAGGGATGGCTTCTGTTTATTCACCCTAACCAGCTCCAAAGTGGTCCCCCAGACACAGGTTCATTGCTCCCATTGCCTCTCTAGCATTTAAAGATTTAAATGTGAAACAGAACAATGTGATTGGTGACATCTTGGCCCCAGACCCTGGACCCATTTCTGGGTTTTTTTTGGCAACATTCAGAACACCCTGTCCCTGCCCTCACCAGAAACAGACTTCCCTTTTTCCAAACCAAGCACGAATGAAAACCAGGAGGAACAAGGAGATCCATTATATGGGTAGTAGCTTAGCCGAGGAACAGATGGAATGCATGGCATTGACACGGCCCTTGGTGTCCATCCCAGTTGTCCCATGGAGACCTTGGTCAGCCCAAGCCGAGTTGTTTTGAAGTGTTGTTTGAAACGATAATGAAAGACATTAGTTCATATTTAATAGCAATCCCGATTCCTTTGTATCAGCGCCAGCGAGATCCAGCAACGATAGGAAAGGAAAGGGAATTTTAAAGGCTCTTTGTTTACTCTTAGAAAGTTTGGATAAAGTGAAGCAATGCGAGAGAGGCTGAAGTAATTTTTTAGCCTGGGGCATTCTGTCATCTTCTAAGCACTCTTAATTCTTTCCTCCCTGACAATATGTTGGAGCAGCAGCTGACTTCTCGGAGCTTACTTGGGTTTCTTACTTATTACGGGTTCACATCCTGTTTGTCTCATTGTGGAGGAAAGGAAAGCAGAGCTATCCTTCAGCCTGAACCACTGTGCATTTGCTTGGCACTAAGTCTCGTTGAGTTTAATGGGACTGTGCATCCAATTATATTGCCTTCAAGGTGCTGACGCCTAAGGAGAGTCATTTGAGAATATGGTTGTCTCTTTACATTTAATTGTGGGACATCAGTATCAGTTTTTAAGTCCCAAAGAACTGGAGTTTGGTTGTTGTTGTTTAAATAATGCAACCATTTGAGCATACAAATAACCATGCAAGATCAGCCCCAAAGCACATTTAGTTCACTATCCTGTTCTCCTATAATAGGCAGCCAATAATAAGATTCTAAGTTGACCCAGCCTGCTGTAAATACTTTGAATTTGCCTAGGCGAGAGCAGGTCAAAAGAGCAGTGATCCCCTTTCTTGTGGCATCTTACTTAAAAGTCGACCCATTGAAATCAATGAACATGGCCAAGTTAGGTCCATTAATTTCAATGGATCTGCTCTGAGTAAAACTTAGTGGACTACCACCATATATTTGTTTAATTGTCCCACCTTTCCTCAATGAACTCCAATGGCACACATGGTTCTCTCCCTCCCCATTTCATCATCACAACAACTCTTCGAGGTAGGCTACCCTGAGAGGGTGAATGATTGGCTCACAGTGTGGTGATATGTCCTGGTCTTGTGTGTCCTGGTTCAACACACTAACCACTATACCACACTGCCTTTAGGCTGCAGCATCGAGAGCAGTCAACCCTGGCTTGTGGGAATACACAGATCTGAATAGCCAGGCATAGTCCAGCTTGCACATTGAAGTTCAAAAGTTGGCGTCAGTAAGCAAAATATATTGGAAAGACTAAAGCCATTTCTTGCCCTCAAGCGCAATCTATCCGGAATGGCACTGGACTTCATTTCAGATGAGACGTTTTTATTTTAAGCTAATAACCTTCCAGTGAGAATTTAGTGTTCCACTGAGGCTAGTTTTTATTGTTCTTTTTTACAGGATCACATCAAATTCTAAGCTGCTGAACTCAAAGAAACCTCTCTTAAAAGCAAAAAAGCAAAATAAATACTGTAAATAAATAATAATAATAAAAACCCAGGGAAGTCTAATATTGACGTTGACCTAGCATAACATAACATTTGCTTCAGTTTGGGCACCGTGGCATATAACACAAAATTTGTTGTGTTGAAGCATTGCTTGCGAGAAAAGCTGCCTTAATTTCAGGGCCCAGTTTTTGATCCTAAACCTAGTGAGAATGGCTTTGGGAGCAAACTCCCAAGAAAAAAAAATCTGTAACCACTGCCCTGTGGGGACATCTTTCAGAGAAGAAAGGGCAAAGGAGTAAACCCTACACAAATCCAGAGTAGAGCCCCTAAGATAACAACAACAACAACAACAACAACAACAACAACAACAACAATTTATTATTTTTACCCCGCCCATCTGGCTGGGTTTCCTCAGCCACTCTGGGCGGCTTCCAACAAAGATTAAAAATACATCAAAATGTCACACATTATAAACTACCCTGAACAGGGCTGCCTTCAGATGTTTTCTAAATGTCAGGTAGTTGTTTATCTCCTTGACATCTGATGGGAGGTTGTTCCACAGGGCGGGCGCCACTACCGAGAAGGCCCTCTGCCTGGTTCCCTGTAGCTTTGCTTCTCACAGTGAGGGAACCACCAGAAGGCCCTCGGCGCTGGACCTCAGTGTCCGGGCAGAACGATGGGGGTGGAGATGCTCCTTCAGGTATACTGGGCAAAGGCCATTTAGGACTTTAAAGGTCAGCACCAACACTTTGAATTGTGCTCAGAAATGTACTGGGAGCCAATGTAGATCTTTCAAGACCGGTGTTAAGTGGTCTCGGCGGCCGTCACCAGTCTAGCTGCCACATTCTGGATTATTTGTAGTTTCCAGGTCATCTTCAAAGGTAGCCCCACGTAGAGCGCATTGCAGTAGTCCAAGCGGGAGATAACTAGAGCATGCACCACTCTGGCAAGTGCCTTGCATCCCACCTTCTGGCAACTTCTGGCCAGGATGGTGCCAAACTTATTACTCTGCTTTCCTTTGGACCACATCAGCGAGACGGAGAGAGGGGTCCTGTCATCTGGTCAACCCAGGACCTCCATACACACAGGCTTGCACCCTGGGGTGGTTATTTGGTGCTGCAGATGCAGCAAAAAGAGTGCAGGGGGCAGCAGTTAGGAGTTACCAGTCTCTGCAGCCACAGCAGGCGCTGGGATTCTCCAGCAACTTGACTTCACCCCTGGAGGCTCACTCCGTTGTCTCTTGAGACAAATGGATGCCGACGACAAGTTTTTAAGTTAGCCTCAGCGTGCGTCTGGAAAGCCATGGGAGTTTAGCTTGTGGGTTTGCAGGTCCAGCTATTTGTCTTCCTGCTCTTCCTGGTGCAAATGGGAAGCAGGTCACACTCCGCTTCAGAGCTAATGGTCTGTCCATCCCCCATCTCCTTAGGGCAAAGCATCAATCCCAAGTTAGCTGGTCTTATTGGAAGACACGGCCCGCAAAACAAGCAGCCCTTCACCGTGGCTTTCTTCAAAGCCACAGAGGTGCATCTCCGCAGTATCCGTTCCGCAGGAGGCAAACAGCGGAACCAGAACCGGTCGAAGACGCCAAAGAACCAAGAAGCCTTTCGGGTGTCAAACCTCGGAGGTATGCCGGCATTAGGTGTGTGCTTTCCATAAAGCTAACCCTGGTGGGGAATGCTGTTTAAAAGCTGGGGCAATTTCTGTTTCAGGGAGTGAATGCTGGGTGGGGCCTTACAGGCCAGCCGTCAGGGTAGAAGATGGGTGGAGCAGGAGTTCCACTGGCTGGGTGGGACCCCACCGATGACACTTCTGGCCATCCACAAGTTTGCCGCATTGTGTGCCGCAGAACCAACAAGCCATAACATAACTGTGGTTCCCAACTCTGAGCCCGGGCACCAAACTATATGGAGAAATAGGCACCGCATCTTGTGTGCGATTTTACAAGCGCCTCCCAGAGAGGAGAAGCCTGACTGAGGCTAAAGTGTGAGTGTGTTTTGCCTTTGCCCAGTTAATGAACAAGTAGCCATAGGCAAAAGCACTTGAATAAATACAAGCTAGGGTTGTGTAAACACAGAAGCATCGCTTACTTTTCTGAGGTTTTGCCCTGGTTTGAGTGAGATGGCAAAGCTGACTTTGCAAATGCATATGTGGATCAGAGGTAACAATAATTTATTACTGGGGGATTCCTTGATTTTTCATGGGGAACAATAGGCTGCTTAAAATGTTGATTAACAAAGTTTTCTATTGTTGAAGCTTATAATACAATAAGTCATCAAGTGGAATGACATTCACCTCTCACAATACTGCCAACAGCTTTTCCTCGCACAGAGTTTGAGGCAGAATTTTGATATGTGCCCCCAACTCAAATTTTGATATGTGCCCACTCAAAAAAAAGTCTGATGTTAAAATGTTCATGTAAGTCACTGGTGAGGGTGACAGAAAGTGCCCTTAACTGGGCTGTGCATTCACTAAAATTGCCGAGTAGTGTGCTGCTGGTCAATCTCAGCTAACATGGTAATTTTTTCCTCTCCTTTTCCTATTCAACACTTTTCAAACTCAGAAAACAGCAGCACTGACCAGAGACAAGCTTGCAAGAAACATGAGCTCTATGTCAGCTTCAGGGATCTTGGCTGGCAGGTAATGTGCTTGGAATCAGAGATTTGTGGTGCATTTTTAGTCCTCTGTTGCTATTGTGCTGGTAATGCAAACCCCATGACCCAGTTTTCCAAGTTCTGACCCTTAGAGAAGAGCAGTGGCTAAGCCCATCCTGGCAGTTGCCGCAAACTTCTAATGTACAGTAATACCTCTGCGATCGTCCGCCTCGTCTAGTGTCCATTCCGGCAAATGTCTGTGGCAAACCCAGAAGTACCGGAATGGGTTACTTCCGGGTTTTTCCGCTCGTGCTTTGCCCTGCGTCCTTTTCGGCTAGTGAGCGGGGCTCCGGAATGGATCCTGGTCGCAAAACAAGGATGTATGTCTGCAAAGTCATAACAATCAGAGGGATGGAGGGGGTGGATATTATTGATTGGTCATCAGTCCTGCAGATTTGCAACTCCTCAGGACCATACTCTCAGCTTAGTTTGTTGAACTCTAATTTGGCTGCCTCCATCTAAAAGTCTGTTGGTTTAATGATGAGCGAATGCCCTCACCAAAATCAGCCACAATTTGATCAGCCCTGCATACTGAATCTTGCAAAATGTGAAGAGGTTGCTTAATGCCAGTGGGGCACATGCCCCTAATGCAGTTGTTTTCCAGTTTCACAAAAGATTACCTGTGTGTTCAGAAGCAGGTTAACAAATTTGTGCTCTTAGTGGCATGCCCTAAACACTCCCCCCCCCCCGCTCCTCTTCAAAGCCATCCCTAAAGACTTCAGGGCATTGCTAGTGATTTACTGAGAGTGATGGCAGATGTAGCATTGAAACAGCAGTCACCAGAAGCCTGCCAGAGAGCCCAAAAGCCAAGTCTGCCTCCCCTATTGGCCATCAGCAATGGGTATTCACTAATCCTAAAGATGGAAGCTCCACCTAGTTATTGGCTCCAACAACCATTGGCAGAACCATCCTTCCAGAATGTGGCCATTTGGTTCCTTCACCAAGTAGCTGGAACTTGATTCCCTTGCACCACCAAAAATGCCAAGCTGCAAAGCAAGAGATACAGTGAAAAATGGTTCTTGATAAGCTGGAGGGCCACATTTCCTCCTGGGCAACCTTCCTAGGGCTGCTCACATGCCAGGGCCAGGGCCAGATGCAGAAAGTGTAAAATCCATGTAAATTTTGCCTTTGTACAGTAGGGTAGCTTTTGCACCCTCCTCTCTGTCTTCCATCCAGACAGGCCAGAACCATTATCAGGATATAAGGAGACATTCCAGCAAGGCAAAAACCAGCCAGGCATTAAGATGTGAAGCAGGGCCAAATGAGGGGTGTGGCCTGGGACAAGGGTATGGTGCGAGGGGAACTCCCAAGGGTCAGATGCAAAGGCTTATAGGGCTGTATTTGACCTCTAGATCTGAGGCTCCGCACCCCTGATGTGCAGCAGAATAGTCACAAAATCCTTCAATAGCTGCACTTGCATGTAGCAGTCAGCCAGACTTTCTTATAGGGAATTGTAGTAAAGTACAAGCTGCTTGTTGGCGCATGATACCCAGTTCCTCTTGCTCTGCTTCTCCCCTGCTGTGAGCGGAATCAAGAAGACTTGATTTTGTGTTTCGTCCAAATCAAGGATTGTGTTTTCCTGCTCACTAACAAGACACAATCATCCTGTCGACCACAAACCATGGGTTTAGATTGTTGGTTGTTATGGCTTGTTAGGGAGCAACAAACCATGCAGCCTGGTTCAGATGTAACACAAAGCTGAGGCTTCCTGGTTTGTTGATCATCCCACTCATGCCAAGGGAGGAGCCATCAGGCAGGATGCATTGCTCTTTCTTGATAAACCATGGCTAGCACACTGCTTGTTCCTGATAAATCATGATTAACCAGAAAGTATGGCTTATCATAAGAGGGACGCGGGTGGCGCTGTGGGTAAAAGCCTCAGCGCCTAGGGCTTGCCGATTGAAAGGTCGAATCCCTGCGGCGGGGTGCGCTCCCGTTGCTCGGTCCCAGCGCCTGCCAACCTAGCAGTTCGAAAGCACCCCCAGGTGCAAGTAGATAAATAGGGACCGCTTACTGGCGGGAAGGTAAACGGCGTTTTCGTGTGCTGCGCTAGCTCGCCAGATGCAGCTTTGTCACGCTGGCCACGTGACCCGGAAGTGTCTTCGGACAGCACTGGCCCCCGGCCTCTTAAGTGAGATGGGCGCACAACCCCAGAGTCTGTCAAGACTGGCCCGTACGGGCAGGGGTGCCTTTACCTTTACCTTTATGGCTTATCATAGGGTGGCACTGTGGGTTAAACCACAGAGCCTAGGACTTGCCAATCAGAAGGTCGGTGGTTCGAATCCCCGTGACGGGGTGAGCTCCCGTTGCTCGGTCCCTGCTCCTGCCAACCTAGCAGTTCGAAAGCACATCAAAGTGCAAGTAGATAAATAGGTACCGCTCTGGCGTTTCTGTGTGCTGCTCTGGTTTGCCAGAAGCGGCTTAGTCATGCTGGCCACATGACCCAGAAGCTGTATGCCGGCTCCCTGGGCCAATAAAGCGAGATGAGCACCGCAACCCCAGAGTCGGTCACGACTGGACCTAATGGTCAGGGGTTCCTTTACCCTTTACCTTTTATGGCTTATCATTATGTGCAAATGCCTCCATGGTGTAGCCAGAGGCCGGGATGGATCAGCTGAAGCCAGTGCTGTGAACATCTACACTTGAGCAAATGTCAAACGTAATGAGGAGTGTTTTACTAAATCTTCTCTTTCTCTGATGTAACCCAGGACTGGATCATTGCTCCAGAAGGTTATGCTGCGTATTATTGCGAGGGAGAGTGTGCCTTTCCATTGAACTCTTACATGAATGCAACAAACCATGCTATTGTACAAACACTGGTAAGCTCATCCTAATGCCCTTTTCGAACAGCTTGACTTAATCCGATCAATGTCTTTCTTTCTTTCTTTCTTTCTTTCTTTCTTTCTTTCTTTCTTTCTTTCTTTCTTTCTATCACGCGAGGTGTTAGTCATTGTGGATTTTAACAAGGTGAAATAACCTCTAGATATTATGCAGGGTATTCTTTGCACCCGTTTTGAGATTTGCTCAGGTAGGGGCACTTTGAGAAAAACCTGAAATGGGGAGAAGAAGGTGGTGCAAATAACTTTGTGCTGTTTTGAGAATGGGTGGGGAGTGGGCTTACAAAGGCAGAAGGAGGGCTTCACCTCACCGCACTTTCCTTTCCTTGTTCAAACATTTAACTTTCGCGGCAGCTGCAGCAGCAGAGAGTGTTCACATTGCGGCTGCCTTCCTTCTCCTGGGCAAGGGCCAATAACTGTCAGGAGATAGAGCTTCATGTAGAAGGCAGGGTGTTGCTGTTACTCCTGCAGGGTTACAGATTGGGCAGAGCCTCAAGGAGTGTGCTGGGCTCCTTGATGTTGCAAGTGGAGAAGCCTGGACTGGCCATTCTCAGTGGTGGTACTTCATCACACCTCTTGGGCTTGCCGATCAGAAAGTCAGCGGATCGAATCCCCACAATGGAGTGAGCTCCCGTTGCTCTGTCCCGGCTCATGCCAACCTAGCAGTTCAAAAGCATGCCAAAAAGTAGATAAATAGGTTCCGCTGCGGCGGGAAGGTAAATGGTGTTTCCGTGCGCTCTGGCTTCCATCACGATGTTCTGTTGCACCAGAAGTGGTTTCGTCATGCTGGCCACATGACCAGGAAAGATGTCTGTGGACAAATGCTGGCTCCCTCGGTCTGAAAAGCCAGATGAGTGCTGCACCCTTTAGTCAACTCTGACAGGATTTAACCATCCAGGGATCCTTTAACTTTGTCTTTACCTTTTACTCAGCAAGTGGCTGAGGCCATTTTCAGTGGATTGCACCCATTGTGCACCCATTACACAAAAAGAATTAGTAGTAGCAGGTGCCCAAACTAGGTTTATTAGCTTTCAGAGGATATGAATTACTTAAAAGCCTCTATAAAAATCAGCCAGAGAGAACATAATAGTATTTGTGTGTGTGTAATCTCATTAAAAGATTAATCATATAAAGCGGTCACATAGAAGAAATAGCTTATTAAAATAACTATTAAAATAAATAGTTGTTTCTCATGGACACACAGACATATATTTAACTCCACCCAAGTTTCACTTTCCTTTCCCCCCGTGAATAAGTTGTTTGTTCGTTTGCTTGTTTTAATAAGAGCTCTCCAACACCATGTTCTGATTGTGAGAAAAGGCAAAAAGAATTCCGTAATCCCAGTGGAAGAATGCAGTGCATATCTGAACTGCAAAGCCGTACCTATAACTGTTGAAAACCTCAAGCTCAAAATGCAGTTGCATCCTTCAAATTAAAGGTAAAGGTAAAGGTACCCCTGCCCGTACGGGCCAGTCTTGACAGACTCTAGGGTTGTGCGCCCATCTCACTCAAGAGGCCGGGGGCCAGCGCTGTCCGCAGACACTTCCGGGTCACGTGGCCAGCGTGACAAAGCTGCATCTGGCGAGCCAGCGCAGCACACGGAAACGCCGTTTACCTTCCCGCTGGTAAGCGGTACCTATTTATCTACTTGCACCCAGGGGTGCTTTCGAACTGCTAGGTTGGCAGGCGCTGGGACCGAGCAACGGGAGTGCACCCCGCCGCGGGGATTCGAACCGCCGACCTTTCGATCGGCAAGTCCTAGGCACTGAGGCTTTTACCCACAGCGCCACCCACGTCCCTATATGCAAAATCCTTCAAATTGCATGCATGTAATTGCAAAATGCATGAGGACTTTTTGCATATTTGCAAGGACCACATCTACCTCTCTGCTGAGCCTTTTCTGCCCGTGCTTTGATCTTCTTGCAGTAGATCTTCTTGCAGAGGAAGAAACTATAATTGCATGCTTTGCACAACATCAAAGGACATTTTCCCTCTCAGCTGCTCCTCACTGGTGTTCAGGAGGGAAACCTCATGCAAAATTCAAATATCTTGTTAGGTGATGATACTGTGTCTCTCACTTGAAACTTGAATGGGAACGGCTGTGGTGCAGACTTTTTCTGTCTTTCTCCTTGTTGAAAGATATGAAAATGGAAGAAAATGGTAGTGATGCTGTTTGTTACAACAGGAATGGGAAGCAGATATTGTTGGACTGCATTCCCCACCTTGACCATTGGCCTTGTTGCATTAAAGTTCGACAATATCTGGTGATCTACATCTTCCCCATCTCTGCGTTAAAACACCCAGGTTCTCAAGTTTGGGTCAATAGGAAAGATTTGTGTTAACACCTATCAAAACATTTTGTGATGGTGGCCGTAGAAGAGAAGATGTGACTACCTTGATGTCTTGCAACCTTTTTGTCCCGACAGGTACACTTTATAAACCCAGATACAGTACCGAAGCCTTGCTGTGCCCCAACGCAGCTCAACGCCATCTCCGTCCTCTATTTTGACGACAGCTCCAACGTCATTCTGAAGAAATACCGGAACATGGTGGTACGAGCCTGTGGCTGCCATTGAACATTCAAATCGGGAAAGCCGCTTGCAGAATGTGCAGGTTGTGTGTGCCGTTGTCTTATAACATGTGTCGTTAGAAAGAAAAGAAACCCTTCTTTGAAAACATGCCGCAGTTCTTAGGAACACCGTTTCTGAAGTGGCCAAAGAAAAGAAACGCAGACACAAGCGGCACCTTGAACAATTTTGGCTTCCAAATAAGCATCATTCTGCAAACTGATGCACAAGGAAAACAAGGACTGAGGATCGGTTTTGTAAACAGGTCCGTACTTCCGTAAGGCAAGCAAAACCTGTCCAAAAGTGCTTTGTCAAGGGGGAAATGAACCTTTTTAACAACTAAAAGCCATCTGTAGTGGGAAACATGCTTGTGTGTGTGATTGCGTGTCTGTTGTGTCGGGGAGGGGTTTGTAAAAGTTACTTTTAGAGGAATGAATTGTTTGAACTGAAATGAGTGAATTAAGCTGCCTGAATGAAGCAGTGATTCTGTTAAAAATTACTGTGGATGTGTAAATCCTGACTTTTTGTTTTCATGGATGTTTCTATCTTCCCATAACATTTTACATGTTTGGCACATTTCACCACCAAAGTGGTACTGCAATTCTTGGAAAGCAGATCTCGATTGTTGGTGTGTGTGTGTGTGTGTGTGAGAGAGAGAGAGAGAGAGAGCACACGATTGAGAGATTTACAGCTGTGCATCATGTTCCCCAATCAAAAGCACAACCAGCAATAGAAATCTAGAATAGTTGTGGCTTATTTGTACATCATGTTCCCATCCTAACACACCGACAGCCATATAAACTGCACACGTATCTGATTCACTGTCATGTATCTCCAGTACAGTTGACTTAATTGTGTGACACCTTGCACAATTAAGCCACTACAGAACTCCTATTTTTATATTTTAAAAATTTGCTGTAAACCAACAATAAAATTTGCAAAACTGGTTCCTTTTCATAACATTTAGCCACAACAACAAATGAGCAGTTTTTACTCTAGGAACAGAAAATCATTGTCATTCTCCGCATCCTTAAACTTTCTTTCATTTGATTTACTTCCAACTCCATAGGCGATAGGAATACTTAGGCCTCCAAAACAGTGGACCTCTTTTGGTGTCTGGAAGGGATGTGCTTGTCACAAGGATTTTATTTTCCTGAGCAGCATCCTCTCTCAGATTCTAATATTCTGTAGTGCTGGTTTTAATCCTTCCCCAAATCTGGCATGGCAGGAGGGTACTATAGCATGTATCCAGCAGCATTCCACGGAAAAATATTATTGATAAATTTTTAATATTTCTTGTAAACCGCTTGGAGGTTTTATTACCATCCAGTGGCATATGAATTGTGTTAAATGAATAAATAAACACTGGGCAGAGTTCTGTATCTTACCGATGTGGATGAGGAAATGGACAGGATCCTTATCAAATTGGGAAGGTCTGCAACACTGTAAAGGACAGGTCATACATTCAGAAGTATGACTTGGGGGACAGAATTAAATTCAGAAGAACCCATTTGCTGAGAAACTGGATAGGCGTCAGGGATTTTTAGAAAGATTTAGGAACTACAGTTGATGACCAACTTGTACACAAATCAACAGTATGATGTTAAGACAATTATCATTTTAGGTTGCACCGACAGATAGAACTGTTCCAAAACTTGAGGTGTTTTTTTGCTCCTGAGCTTAAGATGTCTGTATCTGAAGCACTGTGTTTCATTATTTGTACTACTTTCAAAAAGAGGTTTGGGACTCTGGAAAAGTTTTGAGGGGAAAGATACCAAGATTAGTAAATAGGAAGGAAGACTAAAGGAAGCAGGCCTCTGAACACTGGGAAGGGATAACTTAACTTGCAGGATTATTTTCCGCAAGATGAAGATGGCTTTTCAAAAAGCATTTGGAGCACAGAGGATAGCTCTATCAAGGACTATTAAGTGCTACAGCTAAATCCCAATTTTCCATACATACACATACAAAGTCCCTTCTAAAAATATAATGAATGAACACAGAGATCTTAGGAACAAATCAGACTGGTTAATTTTGTGGGGAGCAGGTGGGATTTGTGCATCTTGGTTGGCCAAAAGCCTGTTTTGCTGGCGAAGTCATGCTTGGAAATTTGTGGGACTGAACAAAGTGTCCACAGCAAATTTTGTCAGTTGCTGGTGGGACCTCAAGGTGTTACCAAGTCTCCCCAAAACCCCACATTATCAAAGATGTGACTGAATACCTTTTATACTAATTGGGCATGGAGTTTTATTATCCTGCATAGCTTATTGTGCCTTACGATGCTAAATCCTTTTAGAATGTAGACTAAATTATGCAGAACAAAAGAAGTTTTACAGTTCATAGATAAAACCCCCGTTTTGCCCACCGAATGTTTTGGACCATGATTCTTATTAGCCTCCATCATGTTGGATGGGCTAATAGGAGTCATCGTCCAAAATATCTGGAGGGCACCAAGTTGGGGGGGAAGACTGGCCTGAGACAAGGGTGCTAACCTTCAACCCTAGGCCTAAGAACACAGTGACTTGCCCAATAAATAGCCAGAGGGATTCATGTCCAAGCCAGGATCTGAACTGTGCTCTTCCAGACCACGGTATTTGCTGCCAGAAGTAGCAAGAACGGCTTCTCTAAAAAGTTCCTTACATCCACCAGTCGCAGCCTCAAAATTCAGACATGATTTGGTGCAAGAAATATCAGGCATCATAAATAACCAGCAGTCCTCTGTCTCATTGTACATTTCAACGAGGCCTTGGTGGGAAAAGGGAGGGGGGAGAAAATGACTTTTAAACACCCAAAAGTGCAGCATTCATGTGAGAGAACGACTGAGAAGGTTTGAGATCCACAGCACATCTGTTGTTGTCATTCAGCGCGTGGGGTTTTGCAAACCTCCAATGAGGGGAGAAGGGTCCTGCTATCACAGTGGGGTTCGTGCTGCGATGAGGCAGCCTTTTTCTTATGGCTGCCCCAGCAAGCTGGCAAATTTGGGGCCTGGGTGAAAGGCCGCATGTTCTCCAGACAGAGCCTACTACTTGGGCTAGCAACAGGCGCTTTCTGGCAGCGTCTGAAACCTCAGCTTGTCCCTGGGCTCGCTGGTGCTGATGTTGGTCAGGACCTCCTCTGAGAGAGGACACTTCCTCGTCCTCCTTCACAGAGTCAGAGGAAAGGTATCATACTTGTTGCTGGAGCGCAGCCACAGGAGGAAGAGTAGGAATTGACATATCTGCTTGCCTACCTACTTCTCCCTCTGGCACCATGGGGGTGGGGGGTTGGTCTCTGTGGGGAGGAGTGGACCCCAGATAGGGTGCATGTATTGCATGAGGGGCGCCCACCCACACCCAGAAACCCTTTAAATGATCATACCATCATATGCAGTGGTTATACAATCACCTCGGCATGTCTTTACCTTCACCTTCTGATCAGGAATTTCAGTTCACATTCCCCCAAAAAATATTTTCAAAAACCAAATTTCTTTATTAAGAAAATGCCTATGGGGTTCTTCGACTCCCAAGGCTGCCATTATTAAAAATGCAATTACAAGTTAAACAAGGAGGATTTGGTATTCCAAATCCAGAACTATATTCCCCAAGCGATAAATTTTCCAAATTAGGCAATCCTGGAATATACATATATAGCTCCTTTATCTTGATGGACAGCATTGGGATCAAAGTATATTAAAACTTTTTCTCGCCCTGTTTTATCTCTGATCAGAAGGTACATAATCAGATACTGGTGTAGAACCACATAAAATTGGTCTGGGCCAACAAATATTTCACCCAAGGCCCTGCAGCGATGTCTGGCTTACCTGTTTGTTGTGGACCATCAGGGGCCTCCGCAAGACCTGGAACTGTTCCTGCCTTGTTATCTTCTCCCCCACTTAGCTTTGCAACAGTCCCTGCCCAGGCAGCCCATGCCAGAGAAGCCAGGATGGGGAAGTGCCTAGACCTCTGGTGCGTTATTATAGAAAAGTTCAGCCACCTAATTATCTACTTCTAGGGGTTTGATAAGCCTTGTTCAGGGAACTCAGATGCTTCTTTTAAGGCTAACGATACATAAGAAACACCTTCTGAGTGTGTACGCGTATATTATATGGGTGAGCTCCAGTGCCTTGTTGCCCTGTTGATTGCTGTTCTATAGGTGGCATAAACCGTTTCACTGTATACCCTCCAGTCTCTTCTTTTTAAGATATGTTTTATGGGGATATTGTTTTTTCTGGGGTAATAAATGGCAGGCTTTCTGCCCATCTCTGTGTAAACTCCGCATTGTTTGTACATGTTTGTGTAAATAGTTTTCACGAAAGCAAGAGCAAAAATTATTTATTTCAGCTTCTGGATTTTTCTCTCCCCTCCAATCACGTTCAGGAAAAATATATATATCTTCATCTCTCCTTTGAGCACATTTTGTTTCCTTATTTAAAGATATTTATTAACAACTGTTGGCGCAAAAAGAAAACTATACATTTTGGGTCCTTCCCCCCCCCCTTAGAGCAGTTGTTTTTAGAAGGTTGTTTGTACAATTTAATCAAATAAATCATTGCTGTTTTACATGTTTTAAAGAAGAATGCCTAGTGTTGTGTGTTGATGTGATCATTTCTCTTTTTTCCTCTGCTCTCCGCCCTACCTGTGGTTGCACCCCAGACCTGTGCACTATTATTCAGAACTTGAGTAAAGTACCACTAAGGTAGACTCAGGATTTCATCTGTGTACTTATAGTCCATCTTGCGCACATGAAGATGAGTGACAAGATCTATCCTTTCGAGAGATAGGCAATTGATTTAACGTGTCTGCCATGGTAATTTTGTTGGCCGTGTTAGCAGTGCAGAAATGATGAACTTAAAAATATGTCAAGGCATCCTTGCTAATACTGCTAGAAGTAAGCCTTTATTTATTCAGGCTTGCCAACCCATGGTCTCCGCTTACTGTCCCTGGTTACACACCATAAGAATCCTGGGAACTGTAGTTTTTTAATGGGTGCTGGGAATTCTAGCTATGTGAAGGCTGAACTGCAGTACCCAGGATTCTGTGTGTGTGTGTGTGTGGGGGGAATCATGTGCTTTAAAGTTCCCCAAACTCCATCACTATGAGCCTCCACTGCCTCCACTTCACTCTAGTTGCTGGGCATGTCAATCGTCAACTCGAAATATAACACAGTGGTACCTAGCGGACGCGGGTGGCGCTGTGGGTTAAACCACAGAGCCTAGGACTTGCCGATCAGAAGGTCGGCGGTTCGAATCCCCTTGACAGGGTGAGCTCCCATTGCTCAGTCTCTGCTCCTGCCAACCTAGCAGTTCGAAAGCACGTCAAAGTGCAAGTAGATAAATAGGTACCGCTCCAGTGGGAAGGTAAATGGCGCTTCCGTGCGCTGCTCTGGTTCGCCAGAAGTGGCTTAGTCATGCTGGCCACATGACCTGGAAGCTGTACGCCGGCTCCCTCAGCCAACGGAGCGAGATGAGCACCGCAACCCCAGAGTCGGTCATGACTGGACCTAATGGTCAGGGGTCCCTTTACCTTTTTATCCTATGCAGTTACATTCCTTCTTTCCCCCTTAGTCACAAGGCCTGTCAGTCTACTAGATCTCAAGATCACCTAATCATGGGGAACTCGATCACTGCCTGCCCCCCTTGCTTTGATTCATTCCCACCTCCTATTTCCTTGTATTCCTAACTGCTTAGATTATGTGCCATGGTTACTTGTCAACAGTCACAGCAACCACATAGCTCTTAATGCAGAAATGTGGGGGTGGGGTGGGGGGTAAGAGCCCCAAGGAAAAAACGTAAATCCATTGCTGGCAGCCTTGCAAAGATGCCCAGTTGATTCTAGCACAGCTGTCGGCAGCTGTTTCAAAGAATTAGGAGGTAAATTAATTCTGTTTACTGCTGACATAGTTGAGAGATTTAGTCATTCCAGTAAAATTGCAGAGGCACAAGAAAGGCAGGGGGAGAGAAATGCTACGGAAACATCAGCCAAGAAGTTGAATCTCTCTCCTTTCCCCCACTGCCCAATTTAAGTGGCTATATTTCCAAAGATGCTGCCAGCATTAAGATTCTCTCCTGATGCCTTGACACCACTTCATGGAGAGTATGTTCTTCCTCCTGAGGCAACATATAGAGTAGTGGTTAGAGTGTCAGGCCAGGTACTGAGAAACCAGGGTTCAAAACCTCCTGCAGTCATAAGCCTCACTTTGGACCAGTAACCACCTCTTAGCCTAACCTACCTTACAGGGGTGTGGGGAGGACAAAATGAGAACCATGTGGTGCCGCAATAAAACTGCTAGCACATTTGCAAAGCTAAGCAGGGTCTAGTCTGGTTTCAAATTGGATGGGAGACTGTGTTGAGATCCCTGCATTGCAGGGGGTTGAACTAGATCTACTATTCTATGATTCTACATGCACCACCCTGAGATCCTTGGAGGAAGGGTGGGATAGAAACGGAACAATAAGTAAAAATAAATAAATAGGCTTGTGCCCAATGTAGTGCTAGTCTCGGTGCAAGGATTTTTGCTTGCACAATGGGACTCCTCACTGTGTACCCTCTAAATCTGCTTTGGGGGTTCCTCCAACCCTCTGGAGCAGATCTGGGAAGAGCAGGGAGGAGGAGAGGAAGCAAAGGCTGTTGTGCAAGTGGAACTTCTTGCACTGATGATACGGTTATGCAGCACTATGTTAGCTACAAGCCATAAAGTTCGAAAACACTTGTTTGCAGCAGAAATATTCACTAGGGACATGCTCTCTGTATGTTCCCCTAATTGTTAAACAAATGTTTGCCCGTTATTCCAGAACCTGAACTGGAACCTTGCAGAGAACATACTGAGGTACCCCACAAACTCCAAAAAGGTACATTTCCTTCTGTTTCCAATATCCAGGATGTGAGTGCCGTTTCTTCTGTAGCGAAAGCAGCACTGCACCCCCTCCCCCTCAAGAGACAATATACCAGCAGACTCAGGGGAACCGCAAGGTTCTCTCTTATCTCTTTCACACACGTGCACTCACATATAATATGTGACATCCAAAAGGAATGGAAACCCTCAAAACAGTCCAGTGAAATCTGAACGCATTGAGTGGTCATAGAGCTCTGGCTGAGTGATGAAGGGGAGGGAATGGAGAATTGATTGAGCTGAGGAGCCATGGAAAAGAGTGACTGGGGTCCTGAACAGCAGCACTTCACACTGCAACACTTTGTTGCAGATCCTGCTTGTGTCTCCAATGCTGTGGTCTCAACAGGGATCATATTATGCTCCTGTGCTACTGCACATTTCAGATGATCAGGTGGGAGAAAGACAGTCGCCTTTGGTGACTTTTCTTGAAGCTCCTTACCATCTTATTTCTCAGTCTCTTTCAGCATTCATGCTGCCAGGGTGGTTGGAATTAGAGGCTGAGACAGCTCTGTGTGTTAAAATATGGGACTCCCCCAAATGCGTGGATTCAATTTTGAGAAGAAAGCGATTGGATAACTTAAGTGGTGATGAACCTTCATAATCGTGCTAAACATTTACTTCTCTCCCCAAGCACTTTTGCACAGCAGAGGTCACTTTGGGGATAGAATAGGTGCACAAGAGAGGAAGAAATTCAACAGGTGCAGTTTCACCCACCAAAGATAGGGAAAGCTGCTCCTATTGAACTTCTACCTGCCATAAAGATCTCACAGACAAGGAGTCCTGTTAAGGGGGAGTAATTGGATGAGCGATGAAGCGTGAGCAAAGTATTTGAAAGGAGCCCAGCCAGGGTAGGGAGCAAATGTATTCTCAGCCCAGTGCTGACGGGGAAGGGGTATTTTGGTCAGATTTCTTTACTGCAACATCCTTAACCCAGCCGTTAATGTATCTGGCTCTGATATGAACTTTGGCCCGGCTAATGGAGGGAAACTATTCAAAGTTGGTGGATTTATCCCTATGCAATGTGCTACTGATGTGTCAAGTTCCTTGGATGACTTCACATAAACTATGTGAAAGTGGAAAGATGCCGAGTCTGGAATGAGTTACAAAGGGTCAAAGTTCAGCTATGTTGTCTCCCAGTTCTCTTGCAAGCGAAACCACTTTCCCCCGCCGCTATTTGGGAATCTTATTTAACTGTTACCCCTAATCCTAAACACATTCGCTGGGGTTGGGGGTGGGGGGCAGGTTCCATGGCTGTCAATGGCGTGTGCTTGTTCCAAGTAAATAATAAATGCATTCATTGGAGGGGGAATTAAATTGCTAGTAAATTTATTGCAATTATGTTAAGGCAGCTCCAGTTATTAGATGTGTGCAGTATCAACACCAACAATAAAACCAGTACAACACACACACACAGCTTAACAGAAATTTTTTATATGAGTGGCTGACACTGTAGTTCATTTCTCCTTTCTCTGAAGTTGCCCCACCGACTTGAACTACATTGCTCCAGAGAAAGTTGTGTGGGTTTTTTCCATTTATATATTATGTTTCTATCTCACATTCCCTCAAGGTGTTGCACCTGGACCTCCTCCCCCTCCCCATTTCATCCTCACAACATCCTTGTGAGGCAGGTTAGGTTGAGAGATGCTGACTGGCCCAAGGTATTTTTTAATAAACAAATAACACCTATTCCCCACACTCCTGAAAGATTTGGGACTCATATTTATATGAGTCACTTTCCCCCACCCCTCCCGGTTAGTTTTTGCAGAGTAAGTTTTTCATGACAAAGAAAAGTGAAGGCAAAATGTAACATTGCAGATGACAGAATGTTCCAGGTTCCCCCCTCCTTTCTTTGGTTAACCCATCCATTATTTTGGTTTCACATTACTACTGAGAAGTCGGCTGTAACAAGGGCAAGGTAAAAACAAGCACGTACCATAGGCAGAATGTGCAACGATAAATACTGTTAAGGGCATCTGGGTTTAAGAAGCTGTAGTTAACTTTCTGTCAGCGCTGCCATTGGAAACTCTTATTTTCTGAGATTTATATCTTTATTTTGGGAAGGGAGCGGAGAAGAGGGTGGTGGAAGAGAGATTGGATTCCCTTGGACCTCAACGCATGAGTTTTAGCTATCAAGCGTTTATTTTTGTAGTTTGTGCTGCATGCTGGGCGGGATGGATTCAATTTGTCTGTTATGAATTTCAGTGGATCATGTAACTGTAGCACTGTTTACCTCCATTTTTTATTTTTATTTTAAGAATGATTATTGACATATTTTGTGCTTAGCAGGAAACCAAGGTCCCCTGCAGACAATGGTTCTTGTTCAGAGCTCTACAACTGTAGGGCAACAGAGGCATTTTTCTTTTCTTCTTTAAAAGGCTCACAAATACAAGCCAAGGGTAGGCATACGGTGGCAGCCATCTTGTCCTGCACATCTTGGACTCGGCCAAGGGTTGCCTCAAACCAATAGCATGAATCCAAACAGCAGGAATTAAAGAATGAGCATCCCTGGCCAAGAAGTCACAAAATAACAGAATGTGTTAGAGGCAGCACTGCCAAGAATCTGAAGAACACTCCAGAAATATGGTTAGGGAAGACGTGGATAGTGTCAGAGCTGAAGGCTTGAGGAAGCAGGTGTTGGTTCTTGAGGGAGCCATGAGGGCTAGCCCAAATGGATCTGCTTCCTGGGGTAGAACAACAAATGGTGCCCACCGCTCCCTCACACAGGCTGCATACACACTCCTATTCATCCTGCACCCAGTATACTCCCACCACTGGTTTGCAATGTGGTGTGCCCTGAACATTTGCTCTTGGTAGTCCCACCTGCCTCAGAAGTTCAGGGGGTCATGACCCAGGAGAGGCCATTCACTGTGGCAACTTCAAAGTTGCGGAACACCCTCACCTCGGAAGTGTGTCTGGCTTTTTTGCTATACCAGAGCCAGGGCTTTTTTGGCTGTGGCTCCGATCTGGTGGAATGCTCTGTCACAAGAGACTAGGGCCCTGTGGGACTTGACATCTTTCCGCAGGGCCTGCAAGACAGAGCTGTTCCACCAGGCCTTTGGCCAGGGCACAGCCTGACTCCCTCCTTTGGCAATCCTCACAGAACTCTAGCCCAATAAAAAGGTAAAGGTAAAGGTACCCCTGCCCGTACGGGCCAGTCTTGACAGACTCTAGGGTTGTGTGCTCATCTCACTCTAGAGGCCGGGAGCTGGCGCCGTCCGCAGACACTTCCGGGTCACATGGCCAGTGTGACATCGCTGCTCTGGCGAGCCTGCACCAGCGCAGCACACGGAACGCCGTTTACCTCCCTGCTATAAAGCGGTACCTATTTATCTACTTGCACTTTTAAGGGTGCTTTCGAACTGCTAGGTGGGCAGGAGCTGGGACCGAAAGACGGGAGCTCACCCCGCCGCAGGGATTCGAACCGCCGACCATACGATCGGCAAGTCCTAGGCACTGTGGTTTTACCCACAGCGCCACCCGCGTCCCACCTAGCCCAATGGTTGCCATTAAATTGATTGGAATTAATTTTATAATGAAATGATTTTAGAATGTTTTATCATTTTACTGTTGTTAGCTGCTCTGAGCCCGGCTTCGGCTGAGGAGGGCGGGATATAAATAAATTTTATTATTATTATTATTATTATTATTATTATTATTATTATTATTATTACTGCTTTTGGCGAATGCCGAAAAATCATTTATTCAGCGTCTTCAGGAAAGTGAGGGGCAGATGGGACTTGTCAACCTGGGAAGGTAGCCCATCTAGGAGAAGGAAAACTCTGATCACAAACTTCTGCTGCCTTGTGGGCAGTGCTGTTTTTCTAGAAAAAGAGGTGCTGGAACTCACCATGAACTCCTCCCTTGTTCTCTTATAATGGCAATGGTGCCTGTCTGAGAGGTGCTGGAACTGCTTTCCGGAGAGTTCCGGCTGAAAAAAAGCCCTGCTTGTGGGACACATTTGGGAGAGGAAAAGGATAATGAGTAAACCCTACACAAATTTGGATTGGAGTCCCTAAGTCCTTGTACATCTCCTTCTGTAGTCAAGCTGGTGCCAAATGTATTGCTCTGCTTTCCTTTGGACTACATCAGTGAGGCTGAGAGGGGTCTTGTTGTCTGGGTAGCCCAGGATTCACTGCCCAGACTTGCATCCCGGAGACGTCACTTCAGTGCTGCTAACTCAGCAAAAACAATGCAATTTGACTTCATCCCTGAAGGTGCACTCCATTGTCTCTTGAGTGCGCCAACAACCACATTTGTTACCCCTGACATTGACTCATCGGAAGAAATAACATGGAAGATGACAGAGAATTTGTGCATGAACCCAGCTTTTATGGTGCGTTTCCAAATTAAAGTCAACTTCCAATCATAGTCTGTTCATATCAACTTATTCATTGCTTTGGTACATCTTCTCCCACCACAATTAAATAAATAATAATCCACCATTTCGGACACTGCGGCAACCCTGAAGCACTGGTGTGGTTATAATATGTCATGCTGTTTTCTGAAAATGTAGTGGTTTGACCACTTAGCCAAAAAGTTGGAAAATGAAACCTTCAGCTTTCTTTAGGGGGCGGGAAACCCACTAAACCACCAAGAGTAGCCTCTTGGGAAGCTAGGAGTCAGAGTGAATGGAGTCTGCCAAAATGTATGGAATTTCCTGTTAACACCACTAGACCACAAATTCAAAGCATGTCAAATTTAGCTGGGGACTGTAACACATGGAGTTACAACTTTCAAAGGTAGATGTGCAAAAGCATGGAACTACACATAAATGCAATTATGACTCAAAGCACAGGTTGGATGAAAATCTGAAGGAACATGGATACAAGTGCTGGTTAGGAAACTTCAAGCCCTACCAACTTTCTAGGAAAACACATTTGTGTACTCACACATATGTATCTTCCAATTTTGTAAAGAAAAAGGGACAGAAACATGTCTCATCTTATTACATGTTTACACAGAACATTTCTAACACGAAACTTCGGAAAAGAGGAGATAAGTTGAATGTTCAGATGAGGGGATTTGGAACAGTAGACTATGCCACTTGAGAATGAAGATTTGGTGAGCAATTATTTGGATCTTTCAGTGACCACATTCATACTCTGCCTTGAATCTGGTTCTTTGTGATCCACTACAACACACTGGCTTGTGGAAGGTTCCACCAAGTTAGACTCCCTACCTGTGGGAAGCTAATGTGTCATGGAGAAGGTCTGTCACCTTGGATGAAGCTCCACATCTTTCCAGTGACTCATGCTCTTGACAAATGTCCTCCTGCCCTCTCAATCACAATTTCTGGGAAGCAGGAGAAATTGTATTGAACCTAGTGGCGAAGCTGTGAGGGGAAAACATAATGGTAAAGGCTTTAGCAAATTATGGCTGTAGTCCTATAGCCAGCTAGCTGGCCTCTAATGGACTGTAGAATCTTGTAGAAGTCTTATTTCACTGGTGAAGATGAGCTCCTTTAGCCAGTTCCCAGGGGTCTTCCTAATCCAAGACAAGATCTGGAATGGATGAACATCTGGCATCTGAGGTTGTCCTAGCCAGGCTTAACAAAACTGTAGGGAGGAATTCAAAGCTTAGTACTTAAGCAGATCACTCCATCAGTGCAGATGTTTCTCCTGGCCTGGTAGAACCATCTCTTCTTTCCGCCTGCTGCATGCTGTTCTGGGAGTTCTCCTGACCCCCCTCTGTGCCAATTTGAGGGTAAGCATGGGGGAGGGGGGAGGAAAGACCCATTGTGCTCAAAGTCCTTGCACAGGCTTCCATTAGCAGGACTTGTTAGTTGACTCCATCCAGACCATGGTCTACAGACCTTAGTGATCTGCAAGCTTCATTCAGATGGTCCATGCCATGTTTGTAAAAATAAAAATAAAATCATATAACGTCTAACACAGCACATTGTAATTGCTACAGCTGTCAGACAAAATCATTAAATGGTCTGCCAAGACCCTCCGCAATATTTAAGTGTTTGTGTGAAGACTGAGAACCACTGTTCTAGGCAACGAGTTAGTCTCTTGTAATGGATCTACCATAAACACTGTGATGGAATCAGCAAACAATTTTTTAAATAATATTTTTTATTAAAGATTCTCTTTGTTTACAAAAGTACGTGCATTGTCTCTTTTCTCAGGTTGTAAAGTCTTTTCCATATATCAGTTACATCTGATGTGAGACATTAGTGTTGTATACAGAATAAGGTTGGGGGAGAAGAAAAAAGGGGGGAGGGAGGGAAGTGGTAGACGTTGGAGAGGCGATACCTCCACAGGCACATACCTCCACATGTGGTTGGAATGCTCCAAAATCCAACCCTTCTGGACAGCAGTCCTACAAGAGATATGCAAAATAATTAAACCGGTATTAGAACTCACCCCAGAACTGGCCCTATTGAACATTTTCCAAGATCATAATGCCCACTCGCCTTATAAAGAGCTTATAACCCACCTACTCTCAGCAGCCAGAAGCTGCTGTCAGGAGTAAGCATGGACCAATGGTATCAAATAGTATAGGAAACAGCCTTACTAGAAAAGCTAACCAAGAGACTGAAACAGACATGGCGACAAAGAGAAGAGGACACCTTCACCCCAGTATGGCTCCCCTTTATCACATACACAGTCCAACAAGACAACAAGAACCCACTGACAGCATATGAGTCAATATGGCTTACTTGACCCAACAATTCCCCCCCCCCCAAACAAATCTCACTGCAGCCAACTAAACACAACCAACCATGCCCAGAGCCCCACAACCAACCTCCCTCACTACCAAGGAAATATAATAAACAAACAGAAAGAGAACCTACCCAAATGATGCTGACATAAAACCCCCACATACACACTAAGTATAAGAATCTGCAAACCTTTCAACTCTGATCAGATCTCTCCCCTCCTTTCATTTATTTGGAAAGCAATGGTGGGAATTTATTTGGAAAGCCCTGAACTGGACCAGAACCCCAGTGCTGGAGGAAGTGGTTAAATCCATCCATCTGCCATTTTCCTGATCCAAATTGCTCCCTCCTACTGTCGTTTACTCTGTTAAAGCAAACATACTTGTGGCTGCCTTTAAAAGAGATTAAAAGAGTTCAGAGAGCCATTTCCCAATGCCTTGTCTTGTTAGCCTCTGAAATAGCAGGGCTTCTCTCCCGTCCATGAATAAATACCAGGTTACATTCCTGCAATTTCCTCTGAAACTTATCTTTCAATCTTCTTAATCCAGTTACTTGAGCATCTTCATGTTAAAAAGGGGGGGGGGGATGGCATCAGAATATGGTGATGAGAGTGTAATTTCAAGAGCCGCAGAGCTATATATAGGCATTGCTGAACAACCAAATGAACTACTTTACTTCTGTCAACCACAATGCCACTGAGATAGATGGTATGAATTACTGTCATTTCCAAAATTGCTAGCTGCAGAAGAAACATCCAAGACACTCTGTCGTGTGCTCTAGCAGTGGGACTGACAAATGCACTGTAATCATGCAAAAACATTTTAAATGGTGCTGGTAAGGACCAACTCTGGAAATGGAGTGTCAGTCACTGAATCTGGAGACTTACGACACTCTGATATGGTCCAGGGGTTGCATGGGTGGAGACTGAGCCAAAACTGGGCAAGGCTAGAGATGTGGCTCTTAAAGGTAAAGGTAAAGGGATCCCTGACCGTTAGGTCCAGTCGGGGCCCGAGTCTGGGGTTGCGGCGCTCATCCCGCTCTATTGGCCGAGGGAGCTGGCGTACAGCTTCCAGGTCATGTGGCCAGCATGACTAAGCCGCTTCTGGCGAACCAGAGCAGCGTACGGAAACGCCGTTTACCTTCCCACCGGAGCGGTACCTATTTATCTACTTGCACTTTGACATGCTTTCGAACTGCTAGGTTGGCAGGAGCAGGGACTGAGCAACGGGAGCTCACGCCGTTGCGGGGATTCGATCGGCAAGTACTAGGCTCTGTGGTTTAACCCACAGCGCCACCCGCGTCCCTTATGTGGCTCTTACCTTTGTACAATAGGATACATTGTTGTATCCTAATGTGGGTACATTGTAATGTGGTTACATGTGGATACATTGTTGTATCCTAATGTTGTATCCTAATGTGGCTCTTACCTTTGTACAATAGGCTACATTGTTGGCATCCATCTGCCTCGGGAGACAATGGAGGAGTGCACCTTTGGGGCTGAAGTCACACTGCTGGGGAGTTACAGCGCCTGCTGTGGCTGTAGAAAACATTATGGGAGAGACATGTTTTGCTGCAGCTGGGGCAGATGAAGGCCCAGTCCGGTTGTGTTGCTGCAGATGCACCATGATATTTCTTTGCTCTGGTCACTGCTGTGGATGCACAACCTGACTGTCTCCAGGCACTGTGGTTGCCTGCAAAGGATTCTCATACAGCAGCGTTGATATTCATGTCTCATTTGCAGACATCTTTGTAGCACAGAGTTGGTCTGCCAATGGGCCTGGTGCCTGAAGCCAGCTCCCCGTGGAGCATGTCTTTGGGGATCCTGCCATCTTTCCTTCTGTGGACATGACCAAGCCAGAGAAGACGTTGCTGAGACAGGAATGTGCACATGCTGGGAATGTGGAGAGCACGTCTCTGCCCTGCCATGTGATGTCCAAAATCTTCCTGGTGCAGCACATGCGGGAGGCATTGAGGCAGGTGTAAGTTGCCCATGACTCACTTCCATAAAGCAGTGTGCTCGACATGCAAGCCTGGTAGACCTTCATGGTTTACATTACCATATTTCAAGGACACATTCCAATCTCACAAAAAAAAACAACACTTGGAGAAGGCGCAGAGGACAGCGCATGAGGACAGCCTTGGGAGAAGCCCTGTTGTGTTCTGAGCTGATGCCAGAACCCACAGGGAAAATGGCAAGACTCCTGGACCATGGACTCCTGGACAGGTGAGCCTCTTGCTCCAACAAAGATTGGTACCAGACTGAGGCCTTTATGCCTCTGTCTCCAGACTACCTCCTCCAGGCACCACCTGACTGAGAAAGTTTCAGACCCTTAAAGGGGCAGCTCTCTGGCCTTAATGCTCTCCTCTGGCTAGGGAGACCTGAGTTCACACCCCTGATCTGCTGAGTTGTGTAGTTGCAAACCTGTGCACGGCTACCTGGGAGTAAGCTCCACTAAAGTTAGTGGAGTAACTTCTGATTGTTGTTAAACACATCCAAGCTTTTCAAAAGGTCTCCTGTCAGCTGAAAAGCAGCCCTTAGCTATAAATGATTATTATTATTATTGAAATATATTGCTTTAATTTTTATCCAAACAATGTCAAACTGTTTGGTTCATACAGCCAACTCCTGATGAGAATTGAAGGCTTGCTGCACGCTGTGCTGCTTTGTGCCCAGGTTGTCAATTTAGGATCTATTTAAAGAGTTTTATTCATCTGCCAGTTGTACTGTTCCTTTCTCAGAGATGTAGATACCATCCAAAAATTTCCTGATATCTTTATTCTTGACTATGGTGGCCTGCTGAATCAAGTCAGCAGAGTTAGATACCAATTCAATGTCATTTCCTTCAAGGATCAGCTCATCCTTCTGGACTTGCGACACTACACAGTTGACCCCTGGCCTCATGCGCACCCGACGGATATACTTCTCCCCAAGAAAGTTATGGATTTCCACAAGTGAGCCATTCTCATGGATAACCACCTTGATGGGGAAGTGAGCGTACACTGACCTCATCTTGTAATGAAAGCCCAATGTGACACCCTTGATCATATTTTGCATGTGACTGCAAATTGTGCGGACTTTTGCCAGCTCCTTTCTGTTACCCCACCATTTGTCAACATGCAGCTTCTTGCGTTTCTTTCCCAAGAGAGAGAGTTCTACACTGATATGATTGAAATCCCTTCGCAGGGGCCCTTGACAATAACTGTCCGTCCCTTCAAACGAACCTCAACTTTTTCTGGGATGTCGACCGTCAGGTTGCTGGGAATGGTCTTCATTTTAAATCTCCCTGTTTGCGGAGAGGAGGAAAGCGCCCTTAGCTATAAATTAGAACAGCAGAGAATCTTGCAAAGAAGTGTTACCACTTAAACTGCTGGCATAAAACCAAAACCCTGTCAAAATACCCAGCCCCTGCTGGCTCATTTCCCCCATTCTCAGACTCTTTCTAGGCTATTCTGTCATAGGCAGTGGTAAAACTCGAAAGCCTTGTTATCACCTTATTCGTTTGGCGGAGCAAGGAGGGCCAATCCATTACCTCGGTGCTCTGGCAAATTACATCGTTACTGCTGCTTTGGAAAGAAGAGTCCTGGTGGTGAATTTCCCTTCTTCTCCCCATTCCTGAGCCACCAAACCTCTGCAGTTGTCTCTCCTCAGTCAGGCTTCCTTCTATCCCTGTCTTTCACCAGTGGTGGTGGACAGAAAACCTCCACAACAACTATGAAGCACAGCTGAGCAGGAGAATGCAAGGCATGCCTCGTTGGCTGAGAGCAGTGCCATCATAACTACCCCCACAAAAAACCCCAACTTTGTTGCTTCTCTCTGTGTCTTTCGGGGTGTGTTTGTTAACAGAGGCATATGTCTCATGCGTCAGAAATGTGCATGGCCAGAGGATAAGTATAAGGCTCTCTCGCCCCTTAATCCAACCCTGCGTTTCTACACTGCTTCGTTTTGTAATGCATTTACAATGCACCCCCTTGCACAATGTTCCAACTAGCGATGGCCTCCGAGCACTGCCTTATCTCTCACAGACATGACATCTGCAGCTGCTGCGGGTTTCTTCCTATGAGATGAAAGGACGAGAGGAAGATTCTTCCAGTAAATTTTATAGTGCCCACAACAGAGAGGTTGGAAGTCACTAGGATTAAAAATAAAATAAAATCAAAAAAATAAAATCACTGCCTCCTGGTGAGTAATGAATAAGGAGAATGCCAACAAAGTAAACACCAAGACAACATCTAAAGACAGGGCAAAAGGAACTGGATTAAAGGATATCTAATGGGTGGAAGGCACAAGAGGGACATAAACAAGCTTCTCCATCCTGTTAAGTGTCGCTTAAGTGCCTTTCCCCCCATATGACCCCCACCTAAACTGTTCAACTCACCGCCTGAGGCCCTTCTTTGCACGCCCCATGCAGCAGAAGTCCAGAGGGTGTCAGAGAAAGAACAGGCCTTGTCGATGGCAGCTCCCTGCCTGTGGAACGTTCTCCTCATGGAAGCTTGCTTGGCCCCAACATTATATTATTTCTCGAAAGGCCTTTTCTAAAAGGCTTCATGTGTTTCCCAAACTTGGGTCTTCAGCTGCTTTTGGACCACAACTACCATCATCCCTAGCTAGCAGGACCAGTGGTCAGGGATGGTGGGAGTTGTAGTCCAATCACAGCTGGAGACCCAAGTTCGGGAAACACTGTTTTAAAGCACAGGAAGCTGCCTTATACTGAAACCGACCTTTAGTCCATTAAGCTCAGTATTGCCTACACTTGAAGGGCAGCAGGTCTCCAGAGTTTCAGACCGAGGACACTGTTTTCCAAGATTTTGTGTGGGAAACTATTAGTATCACTAACCAGGTGAACACCTGGCCTGTTCAGGGTGAACTTAGGGGACCCCCTAGGTCAGTTTTCTTCTCAGCCAGGGTCTCCTTGGATGCACAGCTATGTAACAACTGCACCTTGGGGGGGGGGGCTCTGCTTCAGAAGTCCTGACCTAGGTCATTCTGCCGCAAGTAAGAACCTGTCTTTCTAAGGTCACCCAAGATTCTTTGCTTTTCCCCGTATAAAAATGTCGGCAGAACAGCTGTCCTGGCCATGTTTTATTCATTGTAAACTCTTCCTATTGTGTGTTACGATGGTGGCCTCCGGCAAGGGAGCTTATCTCCCATCTACTTCAGCTCTCAGAAGAGCTGCTCTAGAGAAGTGCTGAGTATCTGCTGAGCTCCCCAGCGCTTTACATTTTCACCGTTTGCCCCTCCTGGCTCCAGATGCAAGCCCAGCTGAGCACGTCAGTTGCCTGCTGAAACACCTACAGATCCCTGGTTTAGCCGGGCGATCACAGCACTCTGGTCCCCCAGAGTGGTCAGATTCACATAACCTCTTTTTCACCATCCCTTCGTCGGCCCTCATTTTGGATGTTAGCAGCAAAGTGTCATCATCCTGTGAGCTGTGTGCCAGGTGGTGCTGCACCCATCCATCACTTCACAGATGGAAATATCATCCCACCTCATGGCAAATGGGTCACCTGTCCGTACTCTCCCCTCTCCATCCATTAGACATCGCTGAAGATTCTAGTCCATATGCGGTATTCATTGACTCTGTCTGCCTTCCACTGATTTAAACATCTAAAAGGTCATGTTTGGTTAAATACATGCTAGAAAGACACAATAATTCTACAATGGGGGGGTTATTAAAGTTGATTGCCTTATTTATTTATGTATTACCTGTATATAGCACCTTTTTCTCCAAGTAGCGTATCCTCACAACCACTGTGTGAGGTAGGTTAGGCTGAGAGACAGTGACTGGCCCAGGGTCAGCTAGGGAGGTTCGTGACCCAGTGAGGATTTGAACCCTGCTCTCCGAGGTCATAGTCCAACACTCTAACCATTACACCACACTGGCTACACATGACACTACACCCCCTGCCCCAATTTGTATTGTGTTTCCTCTGCCTTGAAATGAATGGGGTGGAATAATGTAATGACGATGTAATTTACATAATTAATGACGTAAGACACATAATTTCACCACAGCAGACAGCAAGACAAATAGCTTTGCTTTTTCTTTCTTTTTCTTTTTTGCAGAAAGCAAACTGCAGTGAAACAGGAACAGCGCTGTGTGGGACAAACACAGGACAGAAAATGATGTTTCTTTACATCCCTATTCCCTAATACTTGTAAGTTCATTTCAGCTTCACTTGGGTAGAGAGGATGATGTATACATTAAGTTAAGCATACTTGGACACTTGCCTACAGCAGCTATCCCTCAAGCCCTTTCTTTCAAATCTTTCCGCAAAAGATGGCAACTTTAGCCTTCACCTATTTCTCTACCACGCACTTCCTCCTGCTTTCCTAAATCTGCAGCTTGTACCCTTAGGGGAACTTTGATGTGGTCCTTGTTATTTTCACATCTGGGTTCCACATTTTGGAGTTCTGCACTTGATGATGATCTGGAAGAGCGGCCTGATGCTAGTGGTATCCTGGAGCCGAGCTACTTAATGAGTTGTTCACTAGATATCCCGCTGTGTCTGTATCTTGTTGCAGAATGGATTTCTCTTTCGTTTGCTGATGGCTACAATATTTTCCAGATGTCAAAACTGCAATAGTAATAATAATTAGCATCATTTCCAGTTGTGGGTTGCAGAGCATGGTATCCAAGAACGCAATCTCTTGTGACCTTCTCCAGTGCAAGTGTGTGAGAGCCCTGCAAAGAGCACAGAGCAATCCAATTGCTCAGCTCCTGCCATTTCAATGGCACTTGTGCTGGAGAAACGCCCACTGGACTCTGCCCCAAGTGGAAGGAAGATTTAGATGAATGACTCTCTAGACTACAACTCTCATCATCCTACTCACAATGTTGGCTGGCTGATGAGAGTTGGAATTCAACGAGGATCTGGAGACCCATAGTTTCCCTGCTCTAGAGGTTGGGTATGGGTCAGAAATTTCAATAACAATGTGCAAATAATAATATATTGTTGTGAGTTTTGGGGGTGAAGCTGTATGCCAGACCCTTCTAATCCCTGGATCCAGCAAGTGTTAAAAGCTAATCAAGTTAAATTAGCTTCCTGGTGAGGTGATAAAGGATTAAGGTGGTTGGGCGAGAGGACAAATGCATGGGGGCCCCTCCCTCAACAGACAGAGCCAGAGTTTGAAGTGGAGATTTTCAGTGATGTGGCTTACAAGTAAAGCAACAAGCTGTAGAGAGAGTCAAAGCAATGTTTGAGAACAAGGCTTGATTTCTGTTTGAATCGAAGGCTGTGGCTATGGGAGAAACAAGACCCACTTGGGGTGATTATGCTGTTGGCCTTTGTAGGCTCAGGTTGTATATATGTGTAAATAAACCCTATATCACAATGACACCACAGTCTCCATTGTGCCTCATTCTCAAAAGAAAACACGAACCCTGGGTAAGTGCCTAGAACTCCTGGAATCTTGCACGCTCAGAGATTGAGGTGGCGTGCAACAACATTGTTAGGATGGAATTTGTGCATGCGACATAGCAGGAAGGAGTTGCATAAGAGCGCTGCTTTCCTCACAGCCTATATCGCTATGCATGCTTTTGTTGAAAAATGGGCTTCAGTTCAGAGACGAAGGATTCCATTTGCACTTCTTGTTCCAAGTACAAAAAAAGACTAGGGGCCTACCCATACTGCCATGTTTATCTTTCATTGACTAAACCATCAAGTGAGGACTTGCATGGGTGAATGAGGCCATCACAGATAGATGTTTCACATCACCCCAATGCAAACTGGCCATTTAGAATCCTTTTAACTCTCAGGGAAGTTTTGTAGAATCTCACCCTGAAGTCCTATATTGCAAAACAAGAATCTATTCTAAGCTGGCAGGGCTTTCTCCTTCAGCTATCTTTCTCAGTGAATATCCCCCGGAAAGAGTACAGCAGCAGGGGTTAGTTGAGCAAGATAACTAGAGAGATAACACATATGGAAAATTCATGGCATCTCCTTCCCTTCCCTATGTGATTTTGAACAGCCAAAGCCAGGCAAATTTTCATGTGGTGAGTGTAACATGTAGCTTGACTCTCAACCACCATATTTTCCTATAGAGCATGTTCTATAGATCCTATAGATCTATAGGTCCTATAGATGCACCTGTGTGGCCAAACTAGTGTTGCTTCTGGATATTTGCAGTTCCAGCACTGATCCTGAAAACACTTTCTCGGGAGCAATTAGCCAGAGAGACTCTCTCTAAAAAGGTATTCTTAGTTTTTGCCCCATAGTCAATCCCTGGCATCTCCAGTTAGTGGAACTAAGGTGGTGGGGCTAAGTGTGGCAGAACTTGGAGAGTTATTTCAAATCAAACTACACAGCACTAAATTAGGTGGGCCTATATTCTAACTAGGGACACAGGTGGCGCTGTGGGTTAAACCACAGAGCCTAGGACTTGCCAATCAGAAGGTCAGCGGTTCGAATCCCCACGGCGGGGTGAGCTCCCGTTGCTCGGTCCCTGCTTCTGCCAACCTAGCAGTTTGAAAGCACGTCAAAGTGCAAGTAGATAAATAGGTCCCGCTCTGGTGGGAAGGTAAACAGCATTTCCATGCGCTGCTCTGGTTTATCAGAAGTGGCTTAGTCATGCTGGCTACATGACCCGGAAGCTGTACGCCAGCTCCCTCGGCCAATAAAGTGAGATGAGCGCCGCAACCCCAGAGTCGGTCACGACTGGACCTAATGGTCAGGGGTCCCTTTACCTTTTTATATTCTAACTGCTAAGGCAGCTTCAAATATTCATTCGTCTCCCATGCCTGGGATCACATCTGAGGGTTTTCCAACCTACAGTACTCCATGTCACTGCCACCCCCAGTTCATTATTGCAGCTCACTCTGTCATCCTACAGTATAGTTTAACAGCAGACACCACCTGGCCCTGAAAGCAAAATAATGCCTAGAAAACTCAACTTGTTTTTTCTAATTCCATTTTGGGGATGGGGAAGATTATTACTGCTTGCTGTTGCTGCCCACACAGAGTTCGGGGAGGGGGGAGAGCGGAAATTAGAGGTTATAGCAAAGCAAATAAATGTTTCCAGTGGTTGGATTAACTGTGGACGGAAGCAATTCAGCTTGCATTAAAATCTAGTGGACTGACTGTGATGGGGGCAATTGGGCTGCTCTGAAGTCTTTCTGTTTAGATGTTTGGAAGAATTTGTTGATGGCTATTTCAATCATTTCTCCTCCCTAAAGACACGATTCCACTACATGACTGAAGAGGCATGACTGAAAAGGACCGTAGCTCAGTGGTAGAACATCTGTTTTCCACCCAGAAGGTCTCAGATTCAATCCCTGACAGGATAGGGATTGAAAGTAGGACTGGGAGATAACCTTCTTTGAATCCTGGAGAGCTTCTGCTAGTAGTTCCAGGCAGTACCAAGCTAAAGGAACCAGTGGTTTGACCCATCTTCCTATGTGTCTATGTCTTGGCACTTCAGGTGGCCTCTTCCGCATCACCCAAAAGAGAGAGCAAAAGAGGACATGTATTTGCATATGCTAATGCACCTCTGTAGATTAGTTCTTTTCGTTCTAATTCATTGGTGGGGAACTGCTGGCCTCCAGGCTAAATTAAGTCCATTTGGGGTCCTAATTGGCCAGGTGAGGTTGTTTCCCTCAAGCCATGCCCACCTGCCTTGCACCTAACATTAGGTGTGATGTCAGGTGTTGGGCAGGTACAGAGCCTCCAAGTGTCCCTATTTTCCAGGGACGTCCTTGATTTAGAGAAGCCATCTCGGTTTCTGATTTGATTCCAGAATGTCCAGCTTTCCCTTAGGACAGGCATCTCCAACCTGCGGCCCTCCAGATGTTTTGGCCTACAACTCCCATGATCCCTAGCTAACAGGACCAGTGGTCAGGGATGATGGGAATTGTAGTCCAAAACATCTGGAGGGCCAAAGGTTGGGGATGCCTGCCTTAGGATGTCCCTATTTTCATCAGAGAAATGTTGGAGGGTATGGAGTTATCAACCCCTGAGCCGTCTGAAGGCAATCCTGTATAGGGAAGTTTTTTTAAATGTTTAATGTTTTATTATGTTTCTATATATGTTGGAAACTGCTCAGAGTGGCCGTGGCAACCCAGTAAGATGTGTGGGGTATAAATAGTAAAATTATCATTATGGAATGGGACGTCCCTATTTTCATCAAAGAAATGTTGGAAGTTATGCAGGTAATGCCATTTCCCATCATATAATGCATTTTTGTGGGTTATTTTCACTTATATGTGCATTTAATCCACACTTTACCTCAGTATATGCATTTTTGTACACATTTACTTGACAGGAGAACCACATTGCAAAATTTGTTGGGGAGCAAATTTCAAAGGATAGTTGTGTTTTGGTTCCATTATTGTTTTGGAAAGCATGGATCATGCAAACTGAATTGAATTTCTACCATATCCCTCAGAGGAGAACTGAATGGACTCTTTAGGTCAGGTGGGTGCAGAAGCTGTGGCCCCTGAGAAGCTGTTGGACTTCCATCAGCCCCTGCCAACATGGCCAGCAGCAAGGGGTGATGGGAACAATTGTCCTTGTTACAAGGCACTGTAAAGGGTCCAAAAGTAAATCAGCATACGCTCCAGCATTTCTCCAATGAAAATAGGGACACCCTGAGGAAAATTGGGATGTTCCAAGATCAAATCAGAAACCGGGACAGCTTCTGGGACTGTCTCTGAAAAATAGGGACACCTGGAGGGTCTGAATCAGGGGTCTCACACACAAGGAATAAGAAGTTTGATGGCCAGAATGTCAACAGGTGAATCTTTACTTCTTCACACAGTGCATAAACTCTGGAATTTCTTCCCACAAGAGGTAGTGATGGCTAACTGCTTGGATGGCTTTTCATGCTCTCTGAGTGTGAAATGCTGTGGGGGTAAGGAAGAAAAACAAGCAGTGGGAGGAGGGACAGAGGGACTGGAACCCGGAACAGCAGCACTCCACAATGCAACATTTTGTTGCATGTCCCACAATACAGTGGATGCTCGGGTTGCGAACGTGATCCGTGCGGGATGCACATTCGCAACCCGCAGCATTTGGAGCCTGCGTCTGTGCATCTGTGCACATGCGGGTTGTGATCTGGTGCTTCTGCACATGCGCAAAGCAAGATTTATCACTTCTGCGCATGCGCGGCCGCCGAAACCCGGAAGTAACCTGTTCCGGTACTTCCGGGTTTCGGTGGTCCGCAACCCGAAAAAACGCAACCTGAAGTGGCTGTAACCTGAGATATGACTGTTGTTGTTGTTGTTGTTTAGTCGTTTAGTTGTGTCTGACTCTTCATGACCCCATGGACCAGAGCGTGCCAGGCACTCCTGTCTTCCACTGCCTCCCGCAGTTTAGTCAAACTCATGCTGGTATCTTTGAGAACACTGTCCAACCATCTCGCCCTCTGTCGTCCCCTTCTCATTCTGCCCTCCATCTTTCCCAACATCAGGGTCTTTTCCAGGGAGTCTTCTCTTCTCATGAGGTGGCCAAAGTCTCAGCTTCAGGATCCTTCCTTCCAGTGAGCACTCAGGGCTGATTTCCTTCAGAATGGAGAGGTTTGATCTTCTTGACTGTAGTAGAATCCAAAGGATGGAAGGGCCTGGAAAACAACAGCAACAACCCAAACCCAAGCAACCTCACCTCCTGCCCTTGAAAAATCTGGCCACAGTAGGAGGATCTGGATGCTTCTCAAGTAGGCCTTGTGCCTTATCTTTTTTCACCTTGATGGGAGCCGAGCTCTTTTGAAAACACAACTGCTGTGAAGCGGAACTGCTTTGTGAAACCAAGTTCCACCACGGATCAGCAGTCAAATCTACAGATCCATCCCATGCCTGTAAACACATGCCAAAATCTGGCATCTTCCACCCTTTCTGAGTAATAGCTGATCCCGCTGCAAACTCTTAACATGTGACCTGCCTTTCTTGCTTTCAGCTAGTCAGTTATTTCCCCCCCTTCTATTTAAAGATCTGTTCTCCCCCTGCTCCCCCCTCCCCACTCTCTACATCTCTTGTGCAATCTGGTTATGATTACGGCTTACAGCCACCCGCAGCTTGATAAACTTATAACAGCTGCATTGCAGGAAATCACCCGCAATTCAACCCTGATGTTGTATGGATGTCTTTAGTTAACTCAGGCTTTTAACATTTGTGTGAGTGTGTGTGTGTGCATGCATGTGTTGTGTTGTGTGTGTGTGTGTGCATGTGCACTTGCGCACGGGCACACAAAACACCTTTCATGAGTTTTGACTTGAGAGATCAAACGGCTAACAATGTGTTGATCCGGGGTTGCTTTCCCGATGATGTATTGTATCATTTTGGAGAATTATGAGGGTCCGAGGTTTTCGTTCGCTAATGTATCAAAGTCGATAGGCGAATGGGGGGTAAAGCTGCGTCCTGGGAGAGGAAGCTATTAACAGCTACGCCTGGAACATTTGGAGGGTCACACTGCGTCATAGCTATTGGCTTTATTGAACGTTAAGTTATATTCTTCCCCCCTCCCCTAAACAAAGGAAATGAGTTCCTATAATCTACTGCTTTGAGCCACGTCCTCTGCGGGGTAATGAAAAATGACCTACCTCATTTGATAGGAGACTGTTTGCAGGCCATGCATCATCACAAGAATGGACGCTATTCAACAAATAAAATTATTATTTCTTTCCTGAGCACTGAGTCGCAGCCCTTCATAGAGGAATTATGTATTACCAAGCTGTTGAGTGTTTGCCTAAAAGGAACATACAGTGTGTGTGTGTGTGTGTGTGTGTGTGTGTGTGTGTGTGTGTGAGCCAGCTTCAGCACTGGCTGCCTGTTCCCTTCTGGGTACGATCCAAGAAGCTGCTTGTTACACACAAAGCCTCAAACAGTTCAGGCCAATGTTGAGTCCCTGCAACCCTTCACCCCTCCCCCCCTCCCCACCCATTGGCTATGCTACTTGGGGGTTGTAGGAAATTGAAGCCTGCCAGTATTTGGAGAGCCAAGGTTCCCCACCACAAGCGGAGACCCCAAATACTTCTACAGTGGTACCTTGGTTGTCCAACTTAATCCATTCCGGGAGTCCTTTCGACTCCCAGAACCATTCAAAAACCAAGGCGCGGCTTCCGATTGGCTGTAGGAGCTTTCTGCACTCACTCAGAAGCTACAGAAGCTGCATTGGACATTCAGCTTCCAAAAAACGTTCGCCACCCGGACACTCAATTCTAGGTTTGCAGCATTCGGGAACTGATTTGTTCGGGAGCCAAGCTGTTCGACAATCAAGGTACCACTGTATTTCTTTTTTAAGACTCTATTTTTTAATTGCCATTTCCCACACAGAATGGTTATTGACATGAGAACATACAAAATGCAGAAAGAACGATGAGTGTAACAAATAAAAATGGAAGGGGAGAGGAAAGCCAGGAGACAACTAAGAGTGCTATGTCCCATAAAATTATCACATATAAGAAGAAAAGGGTGAGACAATTTAGTTCTCAGTAAAATCTTTCTGTATATTTATCTGTGGAGCAGGGGGTTTAGTGGGCTGTGCGTATGAAATATACTTGGAGTTGACTGTTGATTTCATGCTCTTTATTTCAGCTCATGGTCAACAGTGAATGAGTTTCCCCCCCAAACCTCTGGCTATATATACATTATTTACACAATGGGTCCTGCATGTTTGGCTGATTCAACTCCCCTCCTGGAGCCTGATTGGGCTGCTCCTGCAGGCCAATCAGGTTGCTGATTCATTTCCTCTTGGAGCCGGATTGGGCAGCTCCTGCAGACCAATCAAGTTGCTGCCTTCTAGCATCCTACCTGCCTATTGTTCTAGGATCCAAGCTCAGTACATAACAGCGTACAAGCTAACATAGGAGAAAAACTGATACCAAGTCGAATGAAAGTGGAGTGCGTTTGATGAACCGTTAAGGACACTCTGTGTGTCAAGAGTTCTGACTGTGCAAGGTCCCATGCTTTCACTAGGCAATCCTCTGGGAAAGGAGGTGAGTCAGACTCTCCCAGTGCAAATAGCAGCTAGCGGGTCCCTGATTCTAGCGAAAGACTACAGTTCAGTGATAGAGCATCTGCTTTGAATGCAGAAAGAAGGTCTCAGGTTCAATTCCTGGCATCTCTGGGTAGGGCGAGGAGGAAACCATGCCAGAAGTTCTGGAGAGCTTCCACCAGTCATTATAGACATTGTTATTCAAGTGAATGTGCATGAAAGTCCCCTGCAGACCTTTCCCATTCACCATGGGAAGGCTAGGGCCAGTGTGCTCAGGGATGGATGAGAACAGGGACATTGGGGTGGAGGTGGGGTTGTGTATGTTGCCCCTGCCCTTGCCCCATTTCATATTCAGGCAAACTCCTCAGCATGGCTTGGGGAGCAACAAGCTTGCCAGGGCCAGCCCTATTGTTAGGCACAGTGAGGCAGCTGCCTCAGGCAGCAGATGCTATTGGGAGTGGAGTAAGAATGGAAGGACGTGCCATCTTGTCCTTTGCTTCTTGGCAGCAAAATGACTTTGCCCAGCCCTGAGGAGGCCCACCAAGTTGGCCACAAGAGTAGTTGCAAACTGGTTCAAGTCGTTTTGCACTTCTGAGCCTGTGCTTGTTCCTCAGTACAGGCTGATTCTGAAGTAGGAGAAACCATATACTTTTTGTTGTTGTTCTTGACGGAATGTGCATGTGAGTGACATGGAACTATTAAACATACATTAAATCAAATTCAGGGCAGAGGGAGGGACACACACACACGCACAGATACAGATGCATTGAATAGCCCCCAAGCAACAGAAAGCTGGTCAGTCAATTTGGATCTGCTAGTTTTTAACATTCCACAAACTGAATAAAAATGTGTATCTAATTACATTCTATGAAAGGGTCTTGCTTATGAGGAAAAACTTTTGTGGTCAGGTCGCACTTTTCCATTTGTTTCTTGACCAGATTCAACTTGCAGTGTGTGTGAGAGTGTTTCTGTGTAAGATGGAGAGGCAGGCAGACAGACTCTCTAGCCTGAACTTTTGGAAGAAGTTGGAGTTTGTAGAAATCAAGTTTTCATAATCCTTCCTTCCTTCCTTCCTTCCTTCCTTCCTTCCTTCCTTCCTTCCTAGAATTCCCCAAGTGATGAACCTAGCACTAGTACAGTTCCATTACAACTCCTAATGAAGTGCATTTAAAATATAAATGTCACATAAAATACAATATCAAACCACTAAGTCTTTTAAAACATACATATATTGAAGCATTTGCAAGTCAAGCTTGGGCAGGTCTCTTTCAAGAGCAGATTTTGTTGGTTAATGATTGTGATGATGTTATTCTTTATGTGTGTGTGAAGCGTTCTATAATTTTTTATGCCGTTCTTTATTCATCACCCCTTCGAGGTTGGCAAACAAGCCCATTGGCTCACAACCAGATTCTCCCAATGTCGCTGGGTGGTTTTGTACATTACACTGGTTTGGGGAAGTGAAGAAGTGCAGATGAATTGTGTTATGTACTGAAGTTCTCACCCTGGGCCAGCAGGCGGATACTGTAGATAGTTATGCAAATGAAGGATCAAAAGTGACGTTCAGTGATTGGATAGTTTGTATGCAAATGAAGGATTGAAAGTGACGTTCAGTGATTGGATAGTTTTAGAAAGTTGCAACAGTTACGTTGTTCTGGAGCTCTATATAAGCAGGCTGACTGAGTTCCTCAGTTCAGTTCTGTTCCAGCTTACAAATAAAGAGCTGCTTTGGAAGAATCGCTGTGTCGTCTGATATGTTCGCCCACAACTTAACAAATTGTGCTCCATCTTAGTGCACTGCTAGCAGAATGCACAAAAAAGGAGAGAGGCCCATAATCTTCGGATGTGGAAAAAACATGCGTGTATCACTATCCCACCACCATGGTTTGCTGAGCCCATGGTTTGTTGTTGCTGTTAAATTTATTACCTGCCCTTCATCAGCAGGTTGCAGGCTGAGTTACAACAGTTTAAAATTCAGTATTAAAAACAATTAAAGCAGATTGCAATCACAGAAGTAGGCTGGGTCCTGAAAAGCCAGTTGCGGGTCTTCAGCATTTGTTGGGAAGGAACTCCACAACTTAGGGGCTGCTACAGAGAATGCCCTCTTCCAGGCCAACCTCCCCAAAGTTTGAGGGCAGTGGATCTACCGAGAGGGCCCTCTCTACTGATATGAACATCCGAGAGGGTCTCTAGAGAAGGAGGCAGACTCTCAGATATTTGGTGCCCAAGTCAGTATGCATGTAAGCTGATGTTCTCTGTGACTACTAGACTGGCATTCATTTACCAAATTTGGATCTAAATTAGTTTATGAGGTTGTAAGCCATGCCTTCAGATTTTGAAAAATTAAGTGAGTTCTGCAGAGGTGGAAACATCTTTGATTTATTTATTTACAGCTGCCTGCCAAATCAACCTCTTAGATCAGTTCCTTCTCCTTATTTTCACGCTGTTGTCCCGTCCCTGCCAGTGAATAGCTCCTCCATAGAAACAGTAACACATTAACTTTGTTGGCGTTATATTCTTGGCTGATCAACTGAAAAGTTCTGAGAGAAGCACAAACACCTCTTGGGTCACTGTGAGCGGAGACCTTTTGGCTCGGGAGTGTAATTAAAAGTGCTCGGGAATGTTGCTAACCTCACTTTTCAAAAACAAATGCCATGTGTTTACTCTGACACGAGGTATTGTGGAAATATTCGGAATACTTCTTGGGCTTAAAAGAAATGTGGAGGAGAAAATGTTCTGCTTCGAAACAATATATATATTCTGAAATGTTGTTTTTTTCCAGCCACATTAAGGCTGAGCCTATGGAAGAAGTGCCCGGGAGCTTTCTTTCTTTCTTTTTTTTAAAATCATATTTATTAAAGTTTCCAGACAAGATACAAAAAATAAAAATAAAAAAATAAAAATAAAATACACTTTAGCTTTACTTTCATATCCCGGGATGTGCCCGGGAGCTTTCTTGATACAGGTTTACTCTTTATTTTGGTACATTTATATGTTGCATTTTTGCCAGGGCAGTCAAGGTGTTGAGTAGATAAATAGTAGATAAATAGGTACCGTGAGTAAATAAATAGGTACCGCTGTGGCGGGAAGGTAAATGGCATTTTCCTGCGCTCCGGCACTCGTCATGGTATCTCATGCGCCAGAAGTTATGCTGGCCACCAGAAAGCTGTCTCCAGACAAATGCCAGCTCCCTTGGCCTGATAGTGGAGATGAGTGCCACACCCCATAGTCAAATTCCATTGGACTTAGCTACCCAGGGGTCCTTTACCTTACCTTTTTACCAAGGTCTAAACCACTGAGCCTCTTGGGCTTGCCGATCAGAAGGTTGGCGGTTCGAATCCCCATGATGGGGTGAGCTCCTGCTGTTCTGTCCCAGCTTCTGGCAACCCAGAAGTTTGAAAACACACCAGTGCAAGTAGATAAATAGGTACTGCTGTGGCGGGAAGGTAAATGGCATTTCCGTGTGCTCCGGTTTCCGTCACAGTGTCCCGTTGTGCCAGAATTGGTTTAGTCATGCTGGCCACATGACCTGGAAAGCTGTCTGTGGACAAACGCTGGCTCCCTCGGCCTGAAAGTGAGATGAATGCCGCAACCCCATAGTCGCCTTTGACTGGACTTTACCATCCAGGGGTCCTTTTACCTTTTACCTTATCTTTTTACCAAGGTAGTGACAATTTAAAACAATGGCATATAATCTGACACAATATGAATCAGGAAGATGGAAACAAGCAAATTTTGGGGAACATTTAATATGACGTAAGAGCTCCATGACTGAAACATGTGATGTCTGCTGGAGGCACTATTTGGTTTGGAGCTATAGGATGTGAATGGAGCTTAACTCTTTTGCTTTGCCAGGACAGGCTCTAGGATCGAGTGAAGTCCTTGGCATAGTGTCCTCTTGTGGGCTCCTTCCTACGTCAGTGGGCCCCTTCTAGTTGTTTAATGGTGGTGGCATTCAGTGGATAACATTGGCAAGTTAGCTGGGTTAGGAAGCTGGCATTTAAACATTTCCCACAATGCCCTGGAGTAGTGCAATGTTGGGAGCATTGCAGGAAATTAAAATGGCAGCTCCTGGACTTGGGCACTGTTTACAGGGGGAGCCCAGGGGGAGCCTAAGTTTCCTGTATGCTGACAATCAGGCCTGTCCATCACAATGATTCTCCAATGAAAACCACCCCATGAAAATTGCTATTAGCTGTGGAGGAGAGAGTATACAGGCCCAATACGTGGACTACTCTTCCTTGCCCTCTTGCTCCCCCCAGTAGGTTCAGTGTAAGTGTGTGAGGTGCAGCAAGGGAGTGATGTGTGGGTAAAGAGTTTGGTCGTAATCATGGTTGTCTTTGGCTCACTTTTGGACAACAAATCATGAAACTCCAACGTCATACCTAGTTTGTCTCTCAAACTCTGATTCTTTATTCCAGGAAGGATTCCCAAACGTACTTTGTAACTGAACCTGAACATCCACTGAAAAATGCAGTGAAAGTTGTTAGCAAAGTCACTTAAATAACAAATGGAGTGTAAAAGGAAAGAAATCCTGATGACACTTCACTTGACAAATGGAGCAAAAGCAGCATATAATATGAGGAGAAATAAACAAGAGAAGTTTTCACTTTCTTAGTAGTCAGGCCTCGTACATGGCAAGAAGACACATTCAGAGGAAAACTCCTTCAGACAACGAAGACGACCAGAGCACATGCTACCTCAGCAAGGCTCTTGCAATTCTGACAGGTTGCTAATACTTCACCCCTTCATTGGCGGTCTGTCAACAGAATTATTAACCCTTAGGTTACTAACCAAATGATCCCTGCTGTTGTACATCCAACCAAAAGTAAGCAAATCATTGCTATAATATGACTTACAATTGATTCTGCCTCTGTGTTTGTTTGGGCATTGAGTATACATGCAGATGGAGTTTAGATCTTGGCTCTATTATTATGCTGTTGGTTTTATATAATGAAACTAGCATGCATGGAGATGTACTCTTCTTGCTGTAAAGGTAGTAGGGCATTGTTGTATTGTCAAATACTTACTGATAAAACATTTAATATTGTCAAATGTTGACCACCACAAGTCTGCTGTCAGATATTGCTTCACGGTAATAGCTATGTCTGTTTCCTCCAAGGCACTCAAGACAATGGACATGGTCATCTTTCCTCCCCAAATCCTACCACCCCACAACGGCCTTGTGAGGTAGGTTAGACTGAGAGAATGTGAATGACCCATCCACTGAGCTTCAAGGTTAGGTGGGGATTTGATGGTGGCATATCAGGAATAAGGTTAGGCTAGAATCCTTCTCCTTCCTAACAAGATTGTGAAAGGATTTTTATTTTGCACTTGGAAGCATTCCAATACACGAGTCTCCAAGTGCATTTTAAAGTGAGATGAGTTTACTATAGGATTTAGCTACTTGTGCATTGCCAAAAAGGAGGAAATGCCCCACCCCAAAGAAGGTAATATAGTTACATACTATATTCTTGTGCTAATTCTTATCTGCAGAAGTTAGAAATAAGTAGTGTGTAGAATTCTGTGTGCCTGCTCAGTCTGTTGTCTTGGTTGATACTGATGAGCAACTTAAATGCCTCTGCAATCCTGTCCGGTGGTTCTTCCTCTTTAAATTGGACTTGGACCAGGCAGCCCTTCAAACTGAGCACAGTCTTCAGATAGACAACTGTCCTCTGTAAGGTCAGACTCATGGCGAGTGCATTTTACTGTATTGTTGACTGCTTGGGAGAACAAGGCCTAAGACAATCATGTTGGTGTTTTGTGTCTATGTGCGTACCTTGTTTTTCTTTGGTACTGGAGGAAGAGAGAGAGAGCGAGAGAGCGCTGGGAGCTGGGAGGTAGCTTGCTCTTTCTAATTTCATTGACAGCAGCGGTGATATATAGGGCAATTTTATCTTAACAACCTGTAACAAAGGATAAGACAGTAGTCATCTTACATTCCCCAGACAGTAGGAGATGTTTACTCATTCTCACAGCAGACTCTCTCATCATTCATCTAGACTTTATTAGCCTGCCAGGAAGCAGTAAACCTATAATTTAAGAAATGTATCACGAAGGGGAAAGCCTTTGTTTGCTTGTTTGTTGGTTTAGTAAATATAGCTGGAGATCTGGAATCAATTCCTTGCTTTTTTGACTCCGCACAGCCCCCCCCCATCCATAATGAGGCCTCCCACAAGGCATGGCATCACATTGCAGGGAAGTAGCCACTGTTGTGTCCCTGGGAACGAATCCTGTACCCTCCAGAGCTGGACAACAGAAACTACGTAGGTTCTTCCATGAGGGAGTCACAGAGAGAGACGTTTCTCTGGACACCAACGGCGTGCCCTGCTAAAGATAACATGCAACATTAACCTCATGCTACACATTCATTCACAACTAAGCAAGTACATGTTTACCATCATAAAGAAAGGAATAGCATCATCCCTTCCCAGCATGCCCATCTCAGAAGGCCAGGAGTAGGATCCAGATAATCCCATGAGTTGTTTCCAATTCTCCCACCAGCCGTTCCAGGCAGGGGATCTGACATGGTCCAATGGGGGTGGGGTGGAAGATCGGGTTGCCAGACCTCTAGGTCTTACCTAGAGGTTTGCCTGACCTTTTCCAGGTGGCACGTGGAGAGCTTGAGTCTTCAGGTGGGGAAGAGTCCCTTTAACAACAACAAAGAAGAAAACTTGGCATACGGCTTGCAGGCTTCAGCCCAGAAGCAGCTGGCTGCAAATTATACCACAGGCACTTGGGTGTGTGTGTGTGTGTGTGTGTGTGTGTGTGTGTCTGCCTTCCCCTCTCCCAATTAACCTCCGTCTCATGGAAGCCACCGGACTGGCACAAAAACAGCATTGCAGCACTGAGTTCTCCTCTTCCATGATTTAGCTAAACTTATATCCTGCCTTCCGTATAAATCCCAGAGTGGGTATAGGAACACCCTGCATTATGACATCATGGCGTTATTTGCTTCTGCTGCTTGGTTCCATGTCATTTATTGGCAGGTGCAGGGAAATATACATCACAATGTCACCATGGCACGTGGTTTTGATTGTCAGCTATGTGTTTCCTTTGGCAAGTATTCCGGTGTTTGGCCAATCCTGGAATCACTAGAGTCAACTGGGGTCATTAATAAAAACAACAACATTTTGAATCTGTTATAAACATGCAACACTAGGTGTCGCTGGAGAGCAAAATAAAAATTAAGCGATTTTCCATAGCGTTTTTCTTTTGTTATAACGATTTAATTTCTGACTTTTTTGTTCTGACAAGCCTTCTCAGCTGGGTGAATAGGATGGGTAGGACCCAAACCAATGGCTTCAGGTTACAATAAAGGAGATTCTGACTAAACACCAGGAAAAAACTTTCTGGCATTAAGAGCTGTTCAACAGTGGAACAGTCTCCCTTGGGAGGTTGTGAAGGTTTTTAAGCAGAGGTTGGATGGCCATTTGTCATGGATGCTTTAGCTGAGATTCCTGCATTGCAGGGGGTTGGACTAGATGACCCTTGGGGTCCCTTCCAACTCTACGATTCTATGATGTCTCCTTGGTATTGTTTTAAAATTTATTCATCATATAGAGATGATGATGATGATGATGATATTTCTATACCACTTCAGAGGATAAAAATACATGGTAAAAATACCAGCAAATAAAACAACCAAATAGTAAGACCCCCCCTCCCACAAACACATTTAAAAGTCTGTAGAATATTAATCAGCTGTATAAAGCCAAAAATACTAATACAAAATATAAATTAACATGTAATACTTAAGAACAATTTAAAACAACACCCCCCACAAGTTAAAACTCTATCCCCATTAAAACTAAAAATTTAGCACAAGGGAGCAGAAGTGCCACCTTGAAAAGGATGATCCCCTTTCGCATATGGGAGCAGCCTCACCCCCAGGGCAGGGAGACTTTATAGAGCTGCCCCAGCAATGGTCCATGCCTAGATGGGGCAGCAGGTGTTTCCAATGCTGCCTGCCCGCCCAGGATCCTGGTCCCTGCCCTATTTGCACAGCTGCAGGCAAGTCCTGGTCTGGAGGTCCAGCAGAGGCCACAGGTCCAGCAGGTGTGGGGAGATGGAGGTCCCCTGGGCAGTAGCTGCAGGCAGGTCCCAAGAACCACCTCACTCAGCTGCAGAGGGGTGACCCCAGAGCTTCTGCTTCCACAAGTGGTTACAGCAGATGATCAGAACGGTGCAGCTGAAATCACTCACAGGGGACGTTGGGGACATAACTTGGGATCTTTGACGAATGCAGTCCTCATAAATTCACAATATAAATTGCTCTGATCCACACCCCCTGGATTTAATATGCCAGTAGGATCTGATTATACATACACCAGCTTTTGGACTTCCCAAATGTTTCAGCACAGCTCTCAGGTCAAAAAAGTATAATTTGGAGTAGCATGTTTTAAATGCAAATCTTTACGCAGACTTAAAGGTAAACGTAAAGGGACCCCTGACCATTAGGTCCAGTCGTGGCTGACTCTGGGGTTGCGGCGCTCATCTCGCTTTATTGGCCAAGGGAGCCAGCATACAGCTTCCGGGTCATGTGGCCAGCATGACTAAGCTGCTTCCGGCGAACCAGAGCAGTGCACGGAAACACCGTTTACCTTCCTGCCTGAGCGGTACCTATTTATCTACTTGCACTTTGACGTGCTTTCGAACTGCTAGGTTGGCAGGAGCAGGGACCGAGCAACGGGAGCTCATCCCATCGCGGGGATTCGAACCGCCGAGCTTCTAATCGGCAAGCGCTAGGCTCTGTGGTTTAACCCACAGCACCACCCGCGTCCCTATTACGCAGACTTAAAAATAAACAATCAAAGATTGTGGAAATAGGACTTATTATGGGTGAACACATCATCATCATCATCATCATCATTATTATTTATACCTCGCTCTCCCCAGCCAAGGCCGGGCTCAGGGTGGCTAACAAGCAATAATAAAAACAACAACACATGCAAAGCTACATGAACCAGAAATATGCTGATTTGGCCATCCTTGACACAGCCTTCTCAGACCTTGTGCACATCTCTAGGGTCACCTCCAACACCCCTCCAAATCTTGCTGCTCCCAAGCAATTGACTGCAGTCTCTGTGACTCTTCCACATCCCTTCTTGGGGTCTTAAGCAGAGCCAGCTATTGAGCGTTGCCTCTGATTGTTATCCCGGGCTCAGCCTGCCAGCACATGTTCCAAGGCTAACATGTTGGTTCAAATCAGTGCCGAATCTTTCCGCTTCTCCACCTGCAGGGCCTGCTCACGGCTGCCACGTAATAAGCGGCAGTGGGGAGCACAATGGTTGGGATGAAAAGGGGGGCAGATCCCCTATAGACTTCTCAAGAGGGTAGATTCTACAAAATGGAGATAGAAGAGCAAGTTGCTCCTATCTGCGGCCGGTTTTTTGCTTCACACCACACTGGAGCACGGAAGGATATAGAGGAGCTCTATGCAGTTGCTTATTTGCATTTGAAATTACGGGTTCCTTACCTTCTTGCAAGCCTGTGCAAACAACTCAGCAATCATCTCTTATCTGAGGATCATAGAAAGTGATAAACGATGATCAGTAATGAGTCTCCCAGCCCTCTCTTGCAGAGGGTTTCGACAAAAGCAAGGAAGGCCGTGTTGGGTTGGCTACCTTAACGATCCGCATGCATTACAATTTACTCTGGATCCAACAGGCTCCTGCTGCTGGTGTGTGAAGTGGAGTACACATGACATTATTTGTCCCACAAGATTTATATACCGCTTGGTTGCAATGAAGCCTCAAAGCGGTTTACAAAAAGAAGAAAACAATAACATTATCAGTAATAAAGAAGAAGTTAAAAACGACTACAGGCAATCCTCCTTTGGAGCGGGGGTCTTTGCATGATCTTTACTTCCTGTGTTTCCTCTTTTTATTTCTTTTTCTATTCACTTTCCTCTTGCTTATGTTTTGTTTTTTGATACCCTCTATTCTGGGTTAATGAGGGTACACGCAGGAAGGTGATGGCTGGCTGGTGGAAGGCTCTGAGAGGCAGGGAAGGGAGGTCTCCCAGGTGAGAGCAGGGAGCGCTCATCGCCTTTCATGTGAGACAAGGGTTAAGTTCTACCTCTGATAGAGTGCTTTGTGTTTCTTCTCCTTTTCTCTCTCTTTTGTTTTCTTTTGTATTTTTTTCATTTAGATTAGTTTGCTTTTTATTGCATTGCATGCTGATGAGTTTCAATATTAAAAAAAACCCCCAAAACATACGACACTGTATGGGGGAAACACACACACACATTCTGCATGCCTGGATAGGCTTTCATGAACAAAAGCATTTTTAGGAGGTGTCAGGGGTTCAGGAGCAGAGGTGAGGGCAAGGGAGGAAACAGAGAGCGAGGGGGAGGAGTCCGAAGAAAGGATGAGTGATGACGACGACCCGAGATCTCCGAGTCTTTCCAGTGAATCGGAAGATTCACAGAAAGGAGCGCCAGTGGCCAGAGCAAAGGGGGGGCCTAGGGGGACACCCCAGGAGGAAGGGACCAGCGGGGGTTCAGAGGGCAGCAGTTGGAAATCGGGGCCAGCGTCCCCACCAGAGCGCAGTGGAGAGGAAGGACGTCAGGGATCGAGCCCTGGCAGCTCGCAGCAGGGAGGAGGGCATGAGTCAGGAGTGACCACGCCCCCATCGGGGAGCGAAGAAACGGTCAAGCGGAAAGTGGAAGGCTGGGCGCGCGCGCCAAGTTCAAATGCACAGGAAGGCGGCGCAGTAAGCAGCCCGGAAAGGGAGCCAGGTCCTAAAGCCCGACGCAAGGAGACAGGAGGGTCCGGGGGGTCAGCGTCAGAGGAGTCCCGGAGGGAGGAGACCACGGGGGGCAGAGGGACCCAGAGAAGGACGGTCAGGCGGAAAAGGTGGAGTAAGGCGAGGATATTAAGTTGGTGTACGAGGGGCGGAGATTCAGACGGAGCTTCGCCGGTCTAGCCATAAGACGTAGAGTTGCACGCAGCAGCTTGGAAATGGAAACTGTAACTCAATAAAGACTTTTATAAAGCGAACGCTGGCTAGCGTGATCCTCTGTGAGCTGGGATCGGAGAGCAGCTCTGACAGGAGGCATCAAAAAGAATACAGCAAAGGTGCCTGTCTGATGTCAATAGGCAGGGAGTTCCCAAGTGTGGGTGGTGCCACACTAAATCGCGGTGAGTGTTGCGGTGAGACCTGGAAAACCGACACCCTGTGTTGTGAGTGGGTACGATTGGTCAGCCACAACACCCGATTGGTAGGTCCCTTGAAGCTGGGTGCAATCTGGCCAATGGGACGCAGTCCAAACAGTTCGAGTGACCTATTTATGCCCATGCACATGACCCAGAGTTTCCTCTTTCGGCGCATGCATTTGGAACACCCGCCCACCTCTCCCTACTTTTAGGGCTTGTGCGCTTGACCTTGCTATGCCGTCATGTGTCGTCTGTCGTTGGGACAGGGGCACGGCAGGAATTTCCCCCACTTGGCTGATTGGCTGTTGCCATTTGGGTTTCACCTGCAGCTTGGCAAATCGTCACAACTTGTAACGTTGCGGATAGGCTCTGGTTCAGGTGATAGGGATGGGAGAATGGTCTCGCCATCCCTATGTGAAGGGTATTCTGTTAAATGAATCCAGAGACTCGATGGTTTGGTCAACACCTGAGAGGGGGTTGTGCCCGTGCCTGAGTCCAGGGGGACATCTGGATGGTGAAGTTAGCCCATTCCCAGCTTTCCGCTTATCCAGGTATTCACCCTTGGCTGACCTATGCTGGAACTCTGGGTCAGCACTACCTGCATGGCAGGGAGCTAGTCCAGGGGTCTGCAACCTTTAAGACAAAAAGAGCCACTTGGACCCGTTTCCGAAGGAAAAAAAAAACTGGGAGCCGCAAAACTCGTCATTATAAAAATAACTTTTTTGTCACTTTTTTTAATTATTTCTTGGTTTGACCCCTCAGAATTACTCCTCCTAATAGAAATAAACGTTAAATTAACAAGTTACCTTTTTGTGTGTGTGTGTTCTTCACTCCCCTTCAAAACAGTGACCAGCGTACATGGCCCCTTTCAATGCAGTGACCAGCGTACATGCCCCTTACAATGTAGCGGGCGGGCGGGAAGGTGATGTCGGGACGGTGCGTGACTAACGCACGCACCGCCCCCATGCGACGTCGCAGCCAGTACAGCGCCCGCCACAGTGGGGAGTGTCGGGGCGCACAATGCGCCTCCTCCCCTCGCTAGTATCTGCCCCGGAGCCGCGGCAAAGGTGTAAAAGAGCCACATGCGGCTCCGGAGCCGTGGGTTGCAGACCCCTGAGCTAGTCGAACCAGAGCCTATGTGACCAGTCACTTTCTGTAGTCAACAAAGTTGTGGCCTAAATTCTGCCAAAAAGCAAAACCAAAATTTGAGTCAAGTGTGAATTTATTTAGGGGGGAGGTTTCTGGGTCTGAACACGCAAATGACTGATTTCTTACAAATGTGGAACATTGTATGGCGTAAGATAATCCCACAAGTAAGCTGTTCCCGAGCCGTAAAGGGCTTTGTATGTTAATAGTTACACTTTGAACTTGGCCCTGTAGCAAATTGGCAACCAGGGCAGGTCTCTGAGCACAGGAGTTATATGCTGACAAGGTCTCACTTCAGCCACCATTTGTGCCTTGACGTGAGGACTCCTGCAAACAGAGGACCGTTCTCCAAAGCAGAACATCCGGCCACTCCATATAGGGTACTTTATCACACCGATGTCCGTCTCTGCATTTCCTCTATCCCTTGGCATCTCTCCAACCTTGAGGGATACGAAACAAGGGACACCCTTATCAACACACGGAAACAGGCCTTTATTATCTGACAGGAAATATCTCTATAAAAGCTGAACCTGCCACCTAAACATGAGACGCAGGCTTGACTGTAGATATCTAAGCAGCCCTGGTGCCGGGGGGAATCAGCCTTCCTTGGCACCTGCCAGCAGCAAACATATTTTGCTTCTGTATAATCCAGGATTTCGCTGCCACCGTAACCCCAACAATATCACCTTCTCCTTCAGCGCTCCTGTTCGCAACTTGGCGTTACAGCTAAGCCCTTACGAAAAACAAAGAGGTGCCTGTTGATAGATAATCCTTGAAGACCGGCCTTTGTGTGAAACTCAGAGAAGAAGGGGGAAAGAACACCCCATCACGGAACGGCATTGGCAGGAAACACAAATAACTCTGGCTAATTTTCACGAGTGTTTTTCAGCTCTGATAATGGGTTGCATTGAGTATTTCTTTCTTCGGCGAGGCCAGCGGTAATGTGATGTATTTATCAAAGAAGAGATTCCAGGAAACAATGTTATATAAGGGGAAGGGGGGAGCCCACCCGTATTAAGCAGCCAGATAGGAGAAAGTGGTGGTGGTGGCAGTGGGATACCAAAGGGTACAATCAGGTGCAAGAGCTCTTGCATCATGGAAAGATTATTCAACAAATGCAGTTTTATTCAACAGATAGGCCCAAGCCCAAGACGTGAGCCAAAGCCAGCTTGGTATAAAGCGAACATGGAGCATGCATGCTCCTATTACCAGATGACTCTTGGTCAAGAGGTCTCAAACTGTCAGCAGCTTCTAGGCAAAGCACATGTTTCTCTTTCTTCCTGCCCTCCCTTCAGCCCAGGCAGATTTTGTGTACCGTAGAGCTAGAACAGATAGCTTGTGTGCAGGAAGAATTTGACACCTGCCATAGCTTTCCCACTTGGAATTGCCTTCTCTCCAGTTTACAGCTGTTTGTCACATCCCAATTCCATCCTTGGAGTAGTGCAGGAAGTTGTGTTATGCCAGGCCAGACCATTGGCCCATCTGTCCCAGTGCTGTCCCCTTAGGCATGGACAACTTCTGTAGCATCTCCAGCCTTTGACTTCTCCTGCTGCCAGATCCCTTTGCAACAACAGGGTCCAAGGACTGAACCTCCTGCTTTGCATGCCACTGGGCCTCTTAAAGCTATATTGGAACCACAGAGATCGCCTCCCTCCCTCTTGTCTCTATGTGGATAGTGTCATAATAATGTTTTGTCACTAGATGGCACTGGACTTGGTTGTATCTGGGCGGAGTCAGGCGTTTCCTACTGCTGTTCTGTTTGTGTTTAAGAGAAGCAACAAAATTCTTGTCTAGCTTCCTGGCGGATGTGCCCTCTAAGCTTTCTGGGACTGTCTCCAAAGAGGGTTTTACCTCTTTCAATTGTTTGCTCTGATAGGTTGGCTGCTGGATGACTGATTTTGGTGCTGGTTTAGTCCGCGCCCCCCCCCCCCCGAATCTGCAGTTAGTGTTGTGAGTCACAAAGGTTCATTCCAAAGCAACTCAGCTATTTTTCTGTCTGCCTTATAACTGACAACAGTTCTTAAAATAGGCCACCCACTCGCAGCCTCTCCAGTTCTGCTGCTGCTGTTCTGAGGAGCTCTTATCGCAAATGCAGAGGCAGCGTTGGAAAGGAAGGTGACAGCTTCTGAACAATCTCCAGTTTGGATTCTTCCCTGGAGTATTTTAATTGGGATCCTTGAGACACAGTTATTGGACTTCGTCTACCGTATGTGCAATATTTGTGCACAGGGGGTGTTTGCATATCATTGGGCTTGATTTTGGGTCCAAGCAACCCAGCCAGCTTCTTTTTCAGTACTTCCAGCCTGCAACTTTGGGGATGTGGAAATTGCTGTGTGGGCTAATAATTATCACAAAACAATATACATGTCCTAGGGAAGGTTGAAGGAACTGGCTATGTTTAGCAAGGAGAGGTGAAGACTCTCTTTCTCTGTGTGTCTGTGCTCTCTCTCTCTCTCTCTCTCTCTCTCTCTCTCTCTCTCTCTCTCCGTGTGTGTGTGTGTGTGTGTGTGTGTGTGTGTGTGTAGCATATGATAACATTCCTTAAATCCCCAAAGGCTTGAGACAAAGACTCCTTCTCTGCGGCCCCAGAAAGCAGGCTTAAGTAACAGGAAGGTAGATTTCATGTGAACCTTATGAGGAGCCTTTTATCAGAGCAGTGTAACAAAGGAACAAACAATCTGCTGGGGTGGTAGGCTCTCCCTTCAAGCAGAGACTGGACAGCCACCTTTTGGGGATGCTGTAGCAGTGATTGAGGGGGTCAGACTAGATGCCCTACAGGAGGCCCTCCACCTCTATGATTCTATGACACTGGATATACTGAATTGATCTTGCATTCTGGGTCCACCAACTGGGTGCCACTAGGACATAGAATCATAGAATTGTGGAGTTGGATTCATCTCGTCCAACCCCCTGCAATGCAGGAATCTCAGCTAAAGCATCCATGACAGATGACCACCCAACCTCTGCTAAAACCTCCAAGGCAGGAGAGTCCACAACAGCTATTACTGTTGGAAAGTTCTTCATGATGTTTAGTAGGATCTCCTTTCTTGTAACTTGAAGCCATTGCCTGGAGTCCTACGCTCCAGAGCAGGAGAAAACAAGCTTGCTCCACCTTCCATGTAGCAGCCCTTGAGATATTTGAAAATTGCTATCACACCTCCTCTCAGTCTCCTCTTTTCCAGGCTAAACATACACAACTCCTTCAACCGTTCCTCACAAGGCTTGGTTTCCAGACCCTTGATCATCTTGTTTGCTGTTCTCTGCACATGTTCCAGCTTGTCAACATTCTTCTCAAACTGTGATGCTCAGAATTGCACACAGTATTCCTGGTGGCGTCTGACCAAGGCAGAATAGAGTGGTACTATTACTTCCCTTGATCTGGACACTACTTCTGTTGATGCAGCCTACAACAGCATTAGCTAGAATAGCATTAACATGGCATTTAAGAGGTACACTGCATCTGAACACTGATGTTCTCTTTAGCTAGTCACTCTTGATAGCCCTATCTTTCATGCATTTATGCAAATCTTTCTCTTTTTGCTTAGCAATAACTATTTAATTATATAACAATTAAAAACTAACAATACAGCAGTGTGATCTGATCGGTTGTTCTAATGCTGCATTTGATTTTACTGTATGTTTTAAAAAATAAGATTGCATTGTTGTGTTATTTTACGAGCATCCCAGAGAATGTGTTACTAAAGGTGGTGGTGTGGGGGTAAGAGACCTATCAATAGCATGCTGTTGTTGTTTAGTTGTTTAGCCGTGTCCGACTCTTCGTGACCCCATGGACCAGAGCACGTCAGGCACTCCTGTCTTCCACTGCCTCCCGCAGTTTGGTCAGGCTCACGTTTGTAGCTTCAAGAACACTGTCCAACCATCTCGTCCTCTGTCGTCCCCTTCTCCTTGTGCCCTCAATCTTCTGAGTCTTTTCCAGGGAGTCTTCTCTTCTCATGAGGTGGCCAAAGTATTGGAGCCTCAGCTTCAGGATCTGTCCTTCCAGGGAGCATTCAGGGCTGATTTCCTTAAGAATGGATAGGTTGGATCTTCTTGCAGTCCATGGGACTCTCAAGAGTCTCCTTCAGCACCATAATTCATAAGCATAAATTCTTCGGTGATCAGCCTTCAATAGCATAAACAATGATATAATTTTCTGCATTTACAAGTAAGGGCAGAAAGGCAACATTATTATCCCAAAGGCTTCATTATTCACCTTTGTGCATGTTGATTCCTAAACATCATTAACACAAAAGAGAACAGAGGAGAGGTATTTGCACTGCAGAAGAGAATTCTGGCTAGTACAGCCTTTCAACAGCATGTCCTGAAGCAAGAATTATTTTAAATCCCATATGCAGGAATGCTCAGAATCTTGCAAATGCATTGCGTATCCTGACAACTCCATAGCAGCTTGCAGACTTGTTGCACCAATATGCCCTTGGGCATTATTTTGATTACCGGGGTGGGGGGGAGGGGGACACCGTTTATATAACGCCCACCAAGGATGGCTTGTGAAATCAAATAGGAGGGCTGCCACAACTTTTATTAGGAAACCTTCCTGCTCTCTGTCAAGGCTGGGGCTGGTTTTTACAACCTGTGCCTTTGACACAGGACACATGCTCTTTCCTTTGTCAGTCCCTTGGCAACTAGGAGTTAGTCTATGCCTTTAAAAATAAAATAAAAAAGGAAGCCATTGTCTCCCTAGTACAGTCTCATTCTTAACTGGCCTTGTCTTTCCTTTTGGCTCTGCACCTGAAGGACACACAACACCTCTTCTTCAACCCCTCATTGGCACTAAGGGGTGAACAAAGTTCTCAGGATATTTTATTTTTTAAAACAAAAACCCCCAATGCATTTATGATAATAAACATTCCCCCTCTCCCACTCCCCAGAGTAGAGTTTCACCAGTTCTCACTGTAAATCCCAATTTCTTTCCCCCCCATCAAGATAATCTTTATTAGTTTTACAAATTTCATACTATACGTACATATTGTATTACATTTTACATTTATACTTGCTCCTAGGAGCTGACTTCCCTCCTTCCTTCTTCTGACTTTTTTATATCACCTCTAGATTTTTCGCATTGTCTTTCTCCATTTTATATGTTGCTGTTCTGCTTCCGCCTTTGTCCATAAAATGTCTGTCAACAAATAAATCCTTCTATATATTCAATTCTTATTGTCTATCTGTGTATCATTTGCAACTACCATTGTTACATTAATCACATTATACAATTTATTTCTTATTGTTGTTATCTTTCCAATAAAGTTATTTGTATTGCACATTATGAGGTTTGTTTCAGTTCTACTGGTTTCTCTATTTCACACCTTCTTTTCTATGCACAACATAAATTTCTTCCATTCTGAAATGTTTCATCACCCTTTATAAATCCCAATTTCATTACTCATTTTTGATAATTGTAGAGCAGCCAGAATAGTGTTGTTGTTTGGGATGTAAAAGAGGAAGAAGTGACTAGCATTATACTACCCAGCTTCTATACCACTGCTCTTTGCACCAGAGGTGGAAATGTGGCCCTTAAAACCACAGGAAGCTGCCTTATGCAGATTCAGACCACTGGCCCATCCAACTCAGTAATGTCTACACGGACCGACAGCGGCTCTCCAGGATTTCAGGCTCTCCCAACCCAACTTGGAGATGCTGGGGATTGAACCAGGGACTTTCTGCTTGCAAGGCAGATACACCGCCCCTAAGCTATGCCCCTTCCTAAACGGAGGCGGAGAGAGGTTGTGCATGAAATTTCAGGCTGCACCTGTGCAATGCATCTGTCAGTTTTAGTTTCATATTTTCCCCACTCTTAATTCACTTTTCCACATCCATTTGCAATTTTTTAAAAAGCATTTCAGTTCAGATTTCTCCCAATATGCAATTTTGCTTCAAATTATCTTTTTTGATACTTTGACGCGGGTGGCGCTGTGGGTTAAACCACAGAGCCTAGGACGTGCCGATCAGAAGGTCGGCGGCTCGAATCCCCGCCACGGGGTGAGCTCCCATTGCTCCTGCCAACCTAGCAGTTCAAAAGCACGTCAAAGTGCAAGTAGATAAATAGGTACCGCTCCAGCGGGAAGGTAAATGGCGTTTCCGTGCGCTGCTCTGGTTCGCCAGAAGTGGCTTAGTCATGCTGGCCACATGACCCAGAACTGTATGCCGGCTCCCTCAGCCAATAAAGCGAGATGAGCACCGCAACCCCAGAGTTGGTCACGACTGGACCTAATGGTCAGGGGTCCCTTTACCCTTTATCTTTTTTTAAAAAACCCCCCAATGAATTTCTCCTAATATATTGCATATTTGTATGTTGTTTTCACAAACATGTGCATTTGTGTAACAGGCTGGAAAACTGCCTTGCAAAATTTAGAGAAGTGTGATGTTTGAAGGAAGGCTGGGTTTTGGTTCACGTATAGATTTTCGAAAGTGCTAATTGGGTAGGTTCCGCTTTGAATGCAAACCAAATCAGATTTCGCCCTAATTTCCTATTCGAGCATGTTCTTGGTTTTGAATGCATGCTGAGTGGTAATAGAAAATGAGGGGTGTGTGCACGGGATTTTGCTTTGCATCATGGGTTTTTGTTGTTGTTGTTTAGTCGTTTAGTCATGTCCAACTCTTCGTGACCCCATGGACCAGAGCATGCCAGACATTTCTGTCTTCCACTGCCTCCCACAGTTTGGTCAAATTCATGCTGGTAGATTCGATAACACTGTCCAATCATCTCATCCTCTGTCGTCCCCTTCTCCTTGTGCCCTCCATCTTTCCCAACATCGGGGTCTTTTCCAGGGAGTCTTCTCTTTTCGTGAGGTGGCCAAAGTATTGGAGCCTCAGCTTCAGGCTCTGTCCTTCCAGTGAGCACTCAGGGCTAATTTCCTTAAGAATGGATGCGTTTGATCTTCTTGCAGTCCATGGGACTCTCATGAGTCTCCTCCAGCACCATAATTCAAAAGCATCAATTCTTCGGTGATCAGCCTTCTTTATGGTCCAGCTCTCACTTCCATGCATCACTACTGGGAAATCCATAGCTTTAACTATACAGAGTTTTGTTGGCAAGGTGATGTCTCTGCTTTTTGAGATGCTGTCTAGGTTTGTCATTGCTTTTCTCCCAAGAAGCAGGCGTCTTTTAATTTCATGACTGCAAAGGATGACCAGGCATCTCATGCATGCATGTTTCATTTAGTTTCCTCCTTTCCCCATATGCCTTTCTGAGCCCCCAATGTTTCTTCCCCACATACCAGTGCAACCACTGAATCACTCTGAAATACTTTGATGGGCAGCCGAACTCTCAGCCCTTGTCCCAGATGTTTTTAGATACACTTCCAAAAAGAGGGCCTTTGCGGGATAAGATCTTTGAAGTACTGATAAGGTTTTGCAATCCCTTTTACCATCTGAGAATTTTATAAGAGCTACCAGAAACACAGGGTGGTGGTATTTTATCTCTTTGAACGGATAACAACTGTTGGCCATTTGTAGCAGACATTTCCCCAGCTTCTTTTTCAACATACAGCCCAATTGTGGAAACTCAGCAGAATGAAAAACACACTTTCAAATCTGGAAAAGTTGCAGGAACGACACATTTTCAAAATGCTGCCCGCACGGTACTTCCCCTGCATAAAAGTGTGAACTGTGAACGCTGAACTTGGCAAATGTGGGTGTTTACCCAAAATTCTTGAAATTAGGGGCAAACTGCAGGAAAATGTCATAACATTCTGACATTTTACTAGGAAATAGCCAGGAACTTGATGTCTCTGGTAGATGACCACATTTTACTCTCATTTCCACCATTTACCAATAAAGAATGAAATTGGTCATGGCACAGAAGTCAAAATCTTAAAAGGCGAAATGGTTGAAGCCAGCAGTGATGTTTGCCAGTAGAAATGGCTCTGAAAAACAATTGTTGGATTAAGCTACATCTGCTCTGCGTCATTTCAGTTTTTTGCCTGAAGAAACCATTACGGTAAATGTTTACAACAGGTCATTTTATTTATTTTACTAAAACAACTCTTAACATTTGCATCGCATCCTTTTTAGCATCCAGAACACTTCATGTGTATTATCAATTGCCATCCATACAAAAATCTTGTGTTCAGTGGTGGTTGTTGTTCCTTGGGGCCAGTAGGGCAGAAGTTAGCAAGACTAGTAGAAGGCAACACAACCTAATCCCCCTTCCTGCTGAGCTCTGCTGAGATATCCATAGAGAGACTTGTTTTTGCAGAACATGTTCTGTGCATTCCTAACCTTTGTCAAGGATAGGAGATGAAGCAAGACCTCACTTGATTTCTGAAAGCAGATGTGGGAGGCCTGAGACTCTCCAGATGTTTATAGACTAGAACTCCCGCCAACTTTGGTTGGTGCAGAATTCAGTCCCCATTTCCACCAGAGAAACATTGGCGGGTATGGACTAGGATGTCCCTATTTTCATCGGAGAAATGTTGCAGGATATGCAACCATCATCTGAGGCCCTTCTTCGTTTGCCTGCTTCACAAAAGGTCAGGAGGGCAGTAACACAAGAATGGGCCTTTTCTGTGGTGGCTCCCCACTTGTGGAATGCTCTCCCCAGGGAAGCTCACCTTCATTACATAACTTTAGGTACTAGGTGAAATCATTTCTCCCTGGTCTTTTGATAATTAAAGAACCTGTGGCCTTTTAAACATGGGAGAAGGGGTATTGTTTTTGTTTGCTATTGTTGCTTATTTTTGTTTCATTTTTAAATTTTGAACAGCCCTGTGATCCTCAGATGAAGGGCGGCGTAGATATTCAACCAACCAACCAACTAACCCAGGGGTCAGCAAACTTTTTCAGCAACCTAAAAATATTGTCATTACAGAATTTTAGGGTATTTCTAGGTGGTTGTTTTCAGGTGGGATTCATGATGTTTTCAGGTGGGATTCCATCACATACTGGGACACCGTGGTGGTTGATATGAACTGGATGTAGCACAGATGAGATCAAACTAGAACCCCCAGGAGGCAATAAAGTAATGCCAATGCATGTGGCACCATCAATACATGTCCTAACATGATACGCTGGGAGGGAAGTAATGGGAAACTTTCCCTATTGAATGGTTGCCAAGGAAGCTTATAAATACCATAGCAATTTTGCATGGGTCCAAAGGGAGTTTGCCCATCAGTAAGTGAGCTCCTTGTATATGTGAAGGAGGCCGTATTCTAGAGCTTTAAATGTGTGCAAGCACCTTGAATTTCTGCAACTGTGTGGCTGCATCCCTTAATAGAACTCACCTGGAGCAGGCGTGATCTCCTTCAAGCCATTTTTATGAGAATTGTGCACCCTGGTGTTGAGCTCCAAGAACTGACTGTTACCGTATTAAGTTACAAGGACTGCAGATAACAAAGCATTCAGCCTAGGAAATAATCATCCCTAATGAACAGCGAACACAGAGAGGCAAGTGAGCAAAGTTTTAAACTCCAGAGGTGAACTTGGATTACCTTTGAATAATAATCCTGTTGTGAAAATCACCTCTCACATTCTGTCAGATCGATATGCAGCCAATACTATCTAAACATACAGGATACAATCCCAATGTAGATTTGAACTCTTTCCATGTGTCAACCAGGTGGATGCTTTTGGTGGTCTTACCTGCATCTCTCTTGTCTTTTTTCATGGCTTCAGAACACATTGAATGAGATTATGCTTTTCCTTTGACAACTGCAGATGACACCTCTGTAAAATGACATATTTCTTTAAGGCAGAAGGGCCATTTACTCATTGCGCATGTGTAAGCCCCAAAGACTGAACACAGTGGGATTCTTAAATTCCTTAAAGCTCTGCAAAAATATATATAAATCATTTGACAGCTTTTTCTTAAAGCTCACGACAGCAAGCAAAGCTAGTCTAGGTTTGAGGGGGGTCTTGGGCAGTGCCCTTTGGTCAATTTTCCTCTTTAGTTGGTGAGACCCACAGTTTTCCCTGGCAGAGCTGGGCATGTTAACGTTAATTGATTTCCTACAGTGTCTTGAGCAATGCTGTGTCAAGGACTGTGTGATAATTTAAATTGTTGTTGTTGTTTAGTTGTTTAGTCGTGTCCGACTCTTCGTGACCCCATGGACCAGAGCACGCCAGGCACTCCTGTCTTCCACTGATCCCGCAGTTTGGTCAAACTCATGTTAGTAGCTTTGAGAACACTGTCCAACCATCTTGTCCTCTGTCATCCCCTTCTCCTTGTGCCCTCCATCTTTCTCAACATCAGGGTCTTTTCCAGGGAGTTTTCTCTTTTCATGAGGTGGCCAAAGTATTGGAGCCTCAGCTTCAGGATCTGTCCTTCCAGTGAGCACTCAGGGCTGATTTCCTTAAGAATGGATGCGTTTGATCTTCTTGCAGTCCATGGGACTCCTCCAGCACCATAATTCAAAAGTATCAATTCTTTGACGATCAGCCTTCTTTATGGTCCAGCTCTCACTTCCATACATCACTACTGGGATAAATTAAAATAGTGGAGTCCAAAACCAGCGGATTGGTGTTAAGTGGGTGTCAGTGCCCCCAGGCCTGGCAGTATAATATCCCATGCAGCTTTAGCCAAAATCCTCAAAATCAGATGACAATAATGGTTTTTTCTCCTGCTCTGGGGGTAGGACTTGAACCAATGGCTTCAAGTTACAAGAAATGAGATTCTGACTAAACATCAGGAAGAACTGCTATTTGGGCCCCCACTGAGGTGCTATTACCATTTTAAAAAATGTGCATGTGAATTGCATTCACTAAATTGACCCTCAATTCTAGTTTGGCCTTTCACTGGCTTTTTGCATGGAGCCACAAATCTTTAATCACCTTTGTTAACATCGCAGCATGAGCTCGCCTGTACCTTTGAGTGGAGTTTGCTGACCTCTTCTGGCAGAAGGAGTTTTTGCCCACTGATTAATTCATTCAGTCTATGCAGTCTTATGTTTTGCTCAGTCATACCTTGGGTTAAGAACTTAATTCGTTCTGGAGGTCTGTTCTTAACCTGAGGTACCACTTTAGCTAATGGGGCCTCCCACCACAGATATGCCGCCAGAGTACAATTTCTGTTCTCATCCTGAAGCAAAGTTCTTAACCTGAGGTACTATTTCTGGGTTAGCGGAGCCTGTAACCTGAAGCGTATGTAACCTGAGGTACCACTGCACACATTTCTGCACACGAACTCCCAAGAAAGCATGAATAGCGCTGCAGCTCATTTCTTGCAGCAAAACCAACAGAATCTTGTGACACCTTAAAGCAAAGTTAAACATAAAATGAATGACATGAGCATCCGTAGTCAAGGGCATCAGCAGATGCACAAAGTGGATGGTGAAGGCGTTGGATGGGTATTATTATATTCAAAACAGGAAGTGAAGATGAATACCGAGATTGCAGGTTCAAAGAACATAACTAACTTTCATCCCAGCTAAAGCTTAATGACCAGAATGCTTTGGCCAGTGTATCTCCATTGTGAACGTATATTCTTTTTTTGTCAGTTTAACTGTCACGGCTTCTCCCAAAGAATCCTGGGAATTCTAGCTTGGTTAGAGATCCCTAGTCTCTCCCAGTTCTCAGGAATTAGAGCACCCAAGATTGTGGGAGACAGGAATAGCTATGACACTTGCATGTTGAGTCGCTAAATTCTTATTAATAGCCAGTTAACAGCAATCTGAAGTACCACGACTTAGAAGTAAACCTGATTTTTTAAATCAGGACTTGCTTCTAGGTACAAATTGTACTGCATGTTTTTCAAGGGCAATCGATTAAAAAATTAAGCACAGCCTGACACCAACTTTCCTTTGTATTCTGAGAATTTCCCTGTTAATCCACCCACCAAAATTCTACTCTGGAGTCTCACACTGCTTACATTATTTTGACAGATGAAGACTGTACTGCGGGCACTGGGCATACACCTGTCACATTTATAAATTCACACCTAGAGCTAGAGTGATGAATTTTTGTGTGGGATACAGGCTAAATTACAGAGCAATTCAATGGAGGAAAGGATGGAAAGAACAGGCAAGTCCAGATTCCTGCCAGTCTTCTGCCAGCTGGGCAGATGAGGGAACAGCTGGAAAGAAACTGCTTTGAGGTTCTTTGACAACCAAGCAGTGTATAAATTTTATGAAATAAATACCCCTGCTCCCAGCTGACACATTTCACCTTCCTTGTCGGGAGTGTGTCAGAGTGGGAGATCTTTGTATTCAAAGCCTCTCTTGATCTGCCTGCTCCCTATCAACCACGTACATCCCAAGTTAACCACATGGGAGATTAACTTGGATATTATTGGGGAGAAGGGGGAGGAATGGGGCCATGTGCTGCTAACACTTCAAGCAGCATCATAACTTGGGCTGACCCTATCCATTCATTTATCTAATCCTATATAAAACTATGTAAGCCAGTTGCTGCCACCACATCCCTATGCCACAGGAACAGGATTTTTAAACAACAGCATCCTAAAAATGGAACCTAAGGTTGCAATTCTGAATAGATGCAACCCAAATCCTACTTGTGCATTTAGAACATACATTTGTTCCTTGCAGAGCTACGGTTACCAGCACATTTAACCAACTACAGTTCTCAGGAATCTATGGAGGAAAGCCATGTGCTTTCAGTGGCCTGCACATCACCTGAATCTTTTTAAAGTCCAGGAGGAATGTGCCTGCTGTTCGAGGGATAACATTTCTAGCAACTGCCTGCTGGGGGAGCTAAAGCTACACTAATAAAACAGGTTTCCCTTAATTTTTTTATTTTTTTAAAATCAGCAATAAGAGAGAGCCCACAAGTGAGAAAGAGAAAGAGGGAGGGAGAAAGGAAAGAAGGAAGATTTGTATTATTTTCCTTTGATGCACAACCCCACTTCTCCCAAGGAGCAGAATCGATGGGGCAAATCCCAAAGCATTGAGGGTGGTGCAGCCACCTGCCCACCTGGGAATTTTGGGGTGCCCTTTTTGTGCTACAAGTCTCGGTGATATGTGCCGACTGCTCCTCTAAATCAGAAAAGCTGTGTAGCACATTCTGGTGCAGCATGAATTGCTGCAAATTATTTATAAATTTCTTCCTTTCTTTTAAAATGTAGTTCTGTACTGCTGTATCATAAAAAAAAAATAATCATGGCGGTTTTCAACACTATAAAAACATAACACAAAACAATAAAACCATAAAAATAAATAACAATAAAAAAATAACAATAAAAACATAAAAAGTTAAAGACAAAAAGAAATTAAAAACAAACACCAGTAGACCATTGTGGGGGATGTACTCTTAAAATGCCAGCATAGGTCTGGTGGAAATGAAAAGTTTTCAGCCAGCTATTAAAAGTTGGCACAGAAGGTGCCCGCTGAATATCTAGTGGCTGGATGTTCCAGAGGACTGGGCCAATGACACCAAAGGCTTGATTTCTCATTGCCATCAAATGAGCCTCACCAAATCTGGGAAGAATGAAAGACACTCCTGCAGATGATCTTGGTGGCTGAGCTGGAATATAATGGTTCAGGTAATCGCTGAAGTACCTGTGACCCAAGTTGTTTGGTGCTTTGTAAATCAACACAAGAACCTTGAACGTGGCTCAGGAGCAGATGGGTAGCCAGTTCAGCTGTTTTAACCATGTGATGATCTCAGCTGACTCTTTGGATCCTGACTCTAGGGAGGGCCAGGAGGAGCCCAGGAAAACCCCCATTTGACCCCAAATGAAGCCATCACAGATGCAGCAGCATCAGGTACCTTCTTAACTTTCAGAGCAAAAATACTGTATTTTTCGCTCTATAAGATGCACCAGGCCACAAGATGCACCTAGTTTTTGGAGGAGGAAAACAAGAAAAAAAATATTCTGAATCTCAGAAGCCAGAACAGCAAGAAGGATCGCTGTGAAGAAGTGGCAGAAAGATATATCTAAGTTTGTCTGGCAGGGCAAAAAGCCCAGAATAAAATTTAAGATACTAACTGATGCAAAAGATAGAGGGGGGTTTGCCCTGCCGGACTTAAAACTGTATTATGAATCGGCAGCTTTTTGCTGGTTGAAAGATTGGCTACTTCTTGAGAACACGGATATATTAGATTTGGAAGGGTTTGACAATAGATTTGGTTGGCATGCATATATATGGTATGACAAGGTAAAAATCCATAAAGGTTTCAAAAACCATATTGTTAGGAAAGCACTGTATAATGTATGGATGCGTTATAAAGATCTATTGGAAAGTAAAACTCCCAGGTGGTTGTCACCAATGGAAGCCAAGGAAGTGAAAAAACTTAATATGGAGCCTAAATGGCCAAAATATTGTGATATTTTAGAGCAAGATGGTGAAAAAGTCAAGTTACAGAGCTATGAGAAACTTAAATCTAAAGTACGAGACTGGCTTCACTATCTTCAGATAAACGAAGTATTTAAGCAGGACAGAAAAATAGGCTTCCAGATGGAGAGGTCAAAACTAGAAACAGAACTGCTAGAACCCAATACTAAGAATTTGTCGAGAATGTATAACTCGCTGTTGAAATGGAATACACAGGATGAAACGGTGAAATCAGCTATGATTAAATGGGCACAAGACATTGGTCATGAAATTATGTTTGCTGACTGGGAACAGTTATGGACCACCGGTATTAAATTTACGGCATGTAATGCCTTAAGAGAAAATATTATGAAAATGATGTACAGGTGGTACATGACCCCAGTCAAGCTTGCAAAAATTTATCATTTGCCCAATAATAAATGCTGGAAATGTAATGAGACTGAAGGTACCTTTTACCACCTTTGGTGGACCTGCCCGAAGATAAAAGCTTTTTGGGAAATGATCTATAATGAAATTAAGAAGGTCCTTAAATGGACCTTTCCTAAAAAACCTGAGGCTTTTCTCCTGGGCATGGTCGGCCAATCGGTGAGAAGGAAGGATAGGACGTTTTTTATGTATGCTACTACAGCAGTAAGGATTCTTTTAGCAAAGTATTGGAAGACACAAGAACTACCCACGCTGGAAGAATGGCAGACGAAGGTGATTGACTACATGCGACTGGCGGAAATGACTGGCAGAATCCGTGACCAGGGGAAAGAGACAGCGGAAGAAGATTGGAAGAAATTTAAAATATATCTTAGAACTTGTTGTAAAATTGAGGAGTGTTAAAATGTCATGGAGTTGGGAAATAGAGAATTGCAGCTGTAATTAATAAGTCAAAGAAGAACCTAAAAGAAATTGAATTGAATAATTAGTTAACTGAGGAGTTGCTGAAGAAATATAAAACAAGGATGCAGAAAAGGGGAGGTATGGGGAAGTCCGGGAAGTAAGGTGTATGAAAGTATGGTTATGAAATTATACATGTTTATATGTGTGTATGTCTGTGTATTGTGCATTGTTTGTGTTTATTTTGTGTCTGGAAAACCAATAAAAAATTATTTTAAAAAAGGAAAAAAAAGAAGGATCGCTGTGCAGTGAAAGCAGCAATCCCTCTTGCTGTTCTGGCTTCTGGGATAGTTGCGCAGCCTGCATGCGCTCCATAAGACGCACACACATTTCCCCTTACTTTTTAGGAGAGGAAAAGTGAGTCTTATAGAGCAAAAAATACAGTAGTTACCGGCCTTCAATCCAACTCTAGGTACAACTGCATTCGCATTTCACCAGTTTTGAAATTTGTAAACCCAGAGGACATGGTTGACTGTGCAGGCTACGAAAGTTTTAAAAATAAATAAATGCAAGAAGTTGAAATGGCGTGGTTCAGCATTTTGGTTGGAGAGGAGGGGGATGAGAGGAACTAAAGGGAACCATCTTGTAGGAGAATTCTGTACACGGTATCTGTTGGCCTGAATGATTGTCCAGCCAGCCAGGAATGTATCTCAGTGGTTGAGCAGATGCTTTTCATGTCGAAGATTCCAAGTTCAAACCTGGGCATCTCCAGGTAAGGGCTGACACAGAGCCATGCATGGGACCCTGGAGAACTGCTGCCAACCAGTGTGGTGATGCTGAATGAGGTGGACCAGCAATCTGACTTTCCATAAGGCAGCTTCCTATGTGTGCAGTTGCCCACATCCGAGCCATGTCCATAGTTCAACTCGCCATCTAAATTGGAATGTTTCCTGGCAAGCTCATGTGGCGCTTGTGACCTGACAACCTTCGAACTTCTCAGATGCTCACATAACCCACAGTGAGGGGAAATGTATCTCATATCCACCTGTAACAGAAAACATTTCAGGTAGCTGGAGGAAATCAGTGCTGTTCAGTGAGTCCCGGTGTGTTCTCAGCTGAAACAGAGGACACTTATTTTTATTGCTCATTGGAGGACAATATTGAAGGATAAACGTGTTACTTTATACATTTCATAGAATCATAGAATCATAGAGTTGGAATAGACCACAAGGGCCATCGAGTCCAACCCCCTGCCAAGCAGGAAACACCATCAGAGCACTCCTGACATATGGTTGTCAAGCCTCTGCTTAAAGACCTCCAAAGAAGGAGACTCCACCACACTCCTTGGCAGCAAATTCCACTGTCGAACAGCTCTTACTGTCAGGAAGTTCTTCCTAATGTTTAGGTGGAATCTTCTTTCTTGTAGTTTGGATCCATTGCTCCGTGTCCGCTTCTCTGGAGCAGCAGAAAACAACCTTTCTCCCTCCTCTATATGACATCCTTTTATATATTTGAACATGGCTATCATATCACCCCTTAACCTCCTCTTCTCCAGGCTAAACATGCCCAGCTCCCTTAGCCGTTCCTCATAAGGCATTGTTTCCAGGCCTTTGACCATTTTGGTTGCCCTCCTCTGGACACGTTCCAGTTTGTCAATGTCCTTCTTGAACTGTGGTGCCCAGAACTGGACACAGTACTCCAGGTGAGGTCTGACCAGAGCAGAATACAGTGGCACTATTACTTCCCTTGATCTAGATGCTATACTCCTATTGATGCAGCCCAGAATTGCATTGGCTTTTTTAGCTGCCGCGTCACACTGTTGGCTCATTTCAAAAGGATCTCTGTACGAGTTATGTCATGCATGGAGGAAAGGGTAAGCTGCTGCTTTGGGAGCGTATGAAGGGAGATTTACAATGTTTCTGAAACATGCTGGGACTCATTGAACAGTGTTATAACAATTATTCTTCCTACTTGCATTTGAATCATTTCCCCCTCTATATTTGCATTTGTGGCACAATCACCTTTATCCTTGAATTGATATCCGAGTCCGGCTTACAGTCAATACTTACAGCAGAATCTTAGCAAAATAAAATGCAGTAAACAGAATTCTTTGCCTGTATCACAAGAAGTACCAGAATACAGCGAATATATCCCATATATCCATATCTGCCCATGCAAGCACAGAATTTCCTGAAGACTGTTGCTTGAAATGCTTCCAAATCTCAAGATTATTATTATTATTATTATTTCCGCGCAGCTTCTAAACTTCAAAGCATGAGGTTAGCATTTGCTTATGTGCCAGGAACTAGATACACGATATGCATTTTTTTTAATAAGATGTTTATTAAAGTTTTCAATTTTATACAAACAAAGAGAAAAACATAAAAAAGAAAAGAAAAAATATTAAAAACACATAAAGTTCAGAACTTAATTTCAATAACATATTTCCCTGACCTCCTCATACCTCCCCTTCTTGTTTTCTAGTTCAAATTATTTGTCCAGCAAATAGTCCTTAAATTTCTTCCAATCTTCTTCTGCCGACTCTTCTCCCTGGTCTCGGATCCTGCCAGTCATTTCCGCCAATTCCATGTAGTCCATCACCTTCATCTGCCATTCTTCCAGAGTGGGTAAATCTTGCGTCTTCCAATACTTTGCAATGAGTATTCTTGCTGCTGTTGTAGCGCACATAAAGAAAGTTCTATCCTTTTTTAACACCAACTGGCCGACCACGATATGCAAATTTTTAGAGTGACCCAAGAGGAAGATTCCCTGTGTTTGCTGCTTGTTGTGTGCAGTTTGTTGAAGGAAACACAGAAATCTCAAGTGTAGAGGGATCTTATGGAGCCTAAAAGTGCCCTGAAACTGGTCACAGCTGTCTGTCTCTCACACAACACACACCCTAGGATACCTGCTTCATCCAATATTTTCTCTTTCCCCTCCCCTCAATTTGATATTTTCTCAGCATATGGGTATGAGTTGATGTGTTTTCTTGCTAACCTACACCCTGCATCCACGCACCTTCTTTCCCTTCTGTCATTTGTCATCGGTTTGCAAATTCAGGTTGTGAAATATTACAGTTGCTTTGGAGCTCTTGCACAACTAATGTGCTTCCCCCAAAGGCTGGACTTTTTGCAGCAAGAGAAGCGATAGGGAAAAGCACTGGCAAATGTGGGATATAATGCTCGCTGAATGAGAAATCATCTGTCCTCCCTGCAAACAAGTCAGAATGAATGCTTAATAATAATAATAATAATAATAATAATAATAATAATGTCACGCTGAAGTGCTCCACATCACCGAAAAAGAAGTCTCCAAGAGAGCACGAGGTGTATGTATAGGCCAATGCAAGTATTCGATAATTCTGCTTATGATAACATAGCATAAAATACCAGATTGCTGGTAGAAGGACTAGGCTGATTTTGAGAGTTACATTTTATTTTTTGCAAAATGCACAAACCTTTACACATAATGCATTTAACTGCTGCTCACATGCCAACGGGCTGATGAAAGTAATGAAGTATGCATAGGATAGGCTTGTCCTTACACGATACTTTTCCAGGGATGCTGAAGATTCATACAGTTTGGGTTTCGCCTTGCTTTCAACTTCTTGCAAAGATACAAACAGATTTCTGAAAAACTGGAAGCTCACTTATTCCACACATTCAGCTTAGGGAAGGCTCACAAAGACAAGAAGAAAAAGAGAAGAAGAGTTTGGATTTGATATCCCGCTTTATCAGTACCCGAAGGAGTCTCAAAGCGGCTAACATTCTCCTTTCCCTTCCTCCCCCACAACAAACACTCTGTGATGTGAGTGGGGCTGAGAGACTTCAGAGAAGTGTGACTGGCCCAAGGTCACCCAGCAGCTGCATGTGGAGGAGCGGAGACGCACTTCATTGGCTAACAAAGCAGTGCATAATACATTTGAATGTGATGTGAAGCTCATTTTGATGTCTCCTGCATGACATCACATGGCAGGAGGAGGTCCAACGGGGCCCGTCGTGTCCCAGAAAGGCCCAACAGGGCCTGCTGCAGGGCCTCCTTCCACCCTGTGGGCTGCAGAATATTGAGGGGAGCCAATACCTTATTTGAAAATTAGTGGGGGCTCAACACCCATGGCACTGCAGAGATGGTGCCCCTACAAGGACTCTGGAATGACACCAAAAGTTTCATTACCACAATTGCATCTGTGGAGCTTCTCTTGGTGATGTTCCTCCACGTGGTGAACAGGATAGCTTTGCTATGGTTCTGGCCCCTTGTTCCCATGGGTGGCTACTGTGAGAACAGCATGCTGGACTAGATTGATGGGCCTTAAATCTGGTCCAGCAAGGCTCTTCTTCTTTCTGATGGTTGCCTAGTCATCCATTACTTGCTGTGACATTTGCAGATAAAATCTGTTGTTCTCAGTCTAAGATGGCGCAGATAAAGCAGAGTGCAGAGCCACTTGCTGCCTCTTGTTGAAATAGTTTTCAATTGCATTCAGTTTGTGGGATATGGACAGGGTATATTGGAAAGTGTGCATGAACACATGCACTTCAGACCTGTAACTCTCTTGGTTCTTAAAACTTACAGGTCGGAGTTCATGCCTGGAGGGGAAATGGCCTCTTATTGCTGGTTAGTGACCTTGGCAACTTTCACCCAGTCTCAGATCTCCTCTACTCAGGTAAGCTTAGATAGAGCATGGAGATCTAAGCGTTCCTGGGTGACACATCTTCCCTCTGCTTTTGTCAACCTGTATTTTTCGCTTGCCTTTGAAGTTGGGATTCTGTATGGAGAGCCATGTGACCATCCTACTCTTCTAGTTCTTCTGGAACTCCCAGCGACAATTCGATCACTAAATTGGGTGAACCTCTTAGATCAGGGGACTCCAGCAGCCCCAGCTAACATAGCCAGTGGTCAGGATTGATGGGAGCTGCAGTTCAATAACACCTGGAGGACCACATAGTCCTCATCCCTGTCCTAGATGCAGGAGGGCCAACTTGGCCCCATGACCAAGGGGTCGTGGGTGCCATGCAGTGTGCATGGCCCTGGCATGGAATTTTGTGGGTGCCAGCCCCTTCATGGGGAATTTTGTGGGTGGTCGGGCACCCAAGGCCCCAGGGAGTTGGCACCTATGCCTAGATGATCAAGTGGGATCCAGTGATCAGGTTTATTTCATTTCATCCAGGAACTGCCTTTTGAGGTACTACAGCAGGGTTTCCCAAACTTGGGTCTCCAGCACTTGTTGGACTACAACTTCCATCATCCCTGACCACTGGTTCTGCTAGCTAGGGATAATGTGAGTTGCAGTCCTTTCTTCAACAGGATGAACTTGGACTTGAACCAACTCCTTTTAAAACCAAGCTTTCCAAGCACTGCCAGCTTCCTTTCAAATATTTTGCTTGTCTGGTATTTTGATATTGTAGATCACCTTGTAGTCCCGTTCGGGAGCTGAAAGGGAGTATCTAGGTGATTTTACAAATGAATAATTCTAGAGGATGGGTAGGCAAACTAAGGCCCGGGGGCCGGATCCGGCCCAATCACCTTCTAAATCTGGCCCGCGGACAGTCCAGGAATCAGCATGTTTTTACATGAGTAGAACGTGTCCTTTTATTTAAAATGCATCTCTGGGTTATTTGTGGGGCATAGGAATTCATTCCTTTTTCCGCCTTCAAAATATAGTCCGGCCCCCCACAAGATCTGCGGGACAGTGGACCTGCCCCCTGCTGAAAAAGCTTGCTGACCCCTGTTCTAGAGTGTAGTATAAACTTTCTTGTTTATACCAGAGTGTGATGGGGCCAAAGTAATCATTTCACCCAACAGGACCCAACAATCTTCTATTAGAGGGGTCCTAATAGGAGATTGCTGCTGAAAAGCAGACATTGGAGACTGACAGTTTGAGTGGAGGAATGGCAGAAGAAAGAGACTGCATAACCCTCTCCTATCCTTGTCCAAACCACCCTCCCCATTCTGCTTTTTTTGTCATTTTTTTTTCATTTACTCCCCTGAAAGAAAGGATCTTGTCCTTTTAAGAGCATGATAAAGGGAGAAAATGTTGGGAGCTGGCTAGCTATTCTGAACAACAGCAGCAACACTCCCAAAGGATGTCTGTGTGACACCAAAACTGTGAAAAAGGAACACCTGAACCGAATTAAGCTCTGTGCATCAACGAACAATTGCACAAGCTGATCTTGCAATGTCCATTTTCACAGGGCCTGAGAACATGCAACAAATAGGAGACAATTAACAAGAACAAAGACATTCAACATCAAACATCCCTTTGCCTCTGAAAATTAATTGCGGGAAAATAGGCCTCTTAATCAGTTGCAGATTTGTCTCTGTAATAGCTAGCGTGACTCCACTTAATTATTACACTGTAGTCTGGAGTGAGGAGTTTGGTTCTCAGCTTTGTCTTGTATGAGGTGAAAGGCCAGTGGGATGGCAGCATTAAAAGGTCAAGGGTGACTGAAAGGAGGGTGTAAGGCAGTTGCGGTGGTCTGTATAATAAGGCAATCAATAACTGTTATTTAAAAATAATAACTGGGTCCTTTTCCTAAATGCAAATTGTCATGCAAGCTTGCAAACTGAATGTAGTGCACTTTAAATGACATCAGATACAGAACTGCTTGGGGAAACTTTTGCAATAAGTCCTTGCATGAAATGTACTTTGCAGCAAAAGTGCAGCTCTTTCTATGAATAATTAGATCAAGTCCCCCCCCCCCCCAGGGGAAAAGAGGGGGGGCGTCCTTTGAACTTGACAGCGGCCAGAACACAATAACCAGAATTCTGCTAGAGTAAGGCACATGCTATTTTCTTTCTTTTTCAACACTTATTTATTTGGTGTATTCGTAGGGTTATTTCTAAACTGCCAGCTCATTAAAAACAAATCATTATAAAGAGCTTAAAGTTTCCTGAGCCCTGTACAGATCTGAAAAGATGAGATGGTCTGTGCCCACCAGCTCACCATTTAATGGCATGATACATAAAGTAAAGTGGGATGCGGGTGGCGCTGTGGGTTAAACCACAGAGTCTAGGACTTGCCGATCAGAAGGTCGGCGGTTCGAATCCCCGCGACGGGGTGAGCTCCCGTTGCTCGGTCCCTGCTCCTGCCAACCTAGCAGTTCAAAAGCACGTCAAAGTGCAAGTAGATAAATAGGTACCACTCCGGCAGGAAGGTAAACGGTGTTTCCGTGTGCTGCTCTGGTTCACCAGAAGCGGCTTAGTCATGCTGGCCACATGACCCAGAAGCTGTACATCGGCTCCCTCGGCCAATAAAGTGAGATGAGCGCCGCAACCCCAGAGTCAGTCATGACTGGACCTAATGATCAGGGGTCCCTTTACCTTTACCTTACATAAAGTAAAGGGAATGGGGAGAGAAAAAGAAATCAAACACTGAAGTGTCTGTTCTGCAGCTGTTCCTTCACTGGATTGAACCAGATTGGTCTTCTCCCCTTGCCATGACGTTCCTCTTCGCAGGCAGGATATCCAGGTTCTCAGTGGCTATAGCAGAGGCTTACAACCTTTTTGAGTCCACAGCTCCCTTGATCAACTGCATTCTTTCTGTGGCTCCACTGTGGGGAAACACGTTCCGAGTCTCAGGAACCCAGTTATGTCCCCCCCTGCCTGCTGAGCCACCAACCCCTCACTCCTTTTTAGACACCCTTTCTTGCGGAGGGTTCCCTCAGCCTCCTCTCCCCTCCTCTCTTCTCAGGAATCCTCACCCACTTGCTTTCTTATTCTGAGGCCACCTCAGCTCCCAGCAACCAGCACCCCCAGAGCCACCATTTGCCTGGGGAACTTGTAGCCAGGCCTGCTGCGAAAAACAGCTGCCCAAGCCTCTGCTGCCAGCGACTCCCAGCCGGTTGCCCAGGAACGTACAAAGACAAGGAAATGTTTCTTACTGTCAGGTTTTTGTTCAGTATTTACAGAGAGAAGCTATAGAACCCAGCCTCTTGGATAATGGCATTGTCCTGAGTGATGCTTTCTTTCTACCCATCTCTCCCACTTCCTCATTTGTCAATTTCAGCATCTCTCCTACTGGTGCTGCTACGTTCCCTCTGTCTTTGAGCTCTTTGCTCTCCTACTTTCAAGGCTCGCCAGGTTCAGGGAGAGGAGGGGTCTGGAATGCTTTCTAAAGACGCTGTGTCCGTCAGCTGTCGCCCCCCCCCCCAGTGCTTCCTCCACCTCCTCTCCCATTATTTCCCAGCTTTCCCCCTCATCCTTCAAACCCCTGTTGTAAATCTAAAACTGGGCTCCTCTTCCTCCTCCCTGGAAGGGTCAAGCTGGGGAGGCAGTCTCCACTATTCCTCCTCTGCCCTGTCCCTGATATCTGGAGGCAGAGACATGGGAGGGCATCAGAGAAGCGAGGGAAGGGACGGAGGGTGGTGCTGTCCATGGCACACCTGACCACCATTCAAGGAGTCCCAGGGTGCCATGGCACACTTGTTGGAAACCGCTGGGCTATAGGTCTCCTGGCTAGAAGGAGAGGCCAGAGTGTGCCTCCCTAGAGTTCTGCAGTCCCAGATAGTTGGGACACTCTGCTATACTTGCAACGTTTCTGTTCTCCCACCAGTTCCTCCTTCCATTGCATCTTGCTGAAGGCGGGATTGAGATAATAAGGCAGCACCCATAGGCAGTTTGGGGAGCCTTGCTGCATCAGGTGGGCACCAGGGGACCACCATGGTCATGGCCAGGGCCGGATTTAGGTTTGATGAGGCCCTAAGCTACTGAAGGTAATGGGGCCCTTTATGGGTCCAGCTGTCCTTTGTTAACAACAAATTCTCACTGTTTTTTGTGTTGAATATATGCTATATGGTAATTTATGGACCTAATAGGTATCTAAAGCCTTAATGGGATCAAAATAAATGGATGACATGAAATCAATCAGTAGGCATAAGACTCATACCCTTATTCTATGCCAGGGGTCAGCAACCTTTTTCACCGTCCCTCAGACCATGTGGTGGACTGGACTATATTTTGAAGAAAAAGAATGAACAAATTCCTATGCCCCACAAATAATCCAGAGATGCATTTTAAATAAAAGCACACATTCTACTCATGTAAAAACATGCTGATTCCTGGACCGTCTGCGGGCTGAATTGAGAATGTGATCAGGCCTCACCCGGCCCCTGGGCCTTAGGCTGCCTACCCCTGGTCTATGCTGCCTGATCATAAGTCTACAATCACTCTTTAATATTAGACAACAGATACAACAGCTTGACCTACCGTACATTCAACTGTGCTGCACTGCAGTCTGCAGCTGCATGCTACATATTGCCATGCAACCAGCCCATGCAGAATGTAGGCACCCTATATATAGAAATGGGCAACCCAGTGATATTCTGGGAGCAGGCTAGCAGGTGGGGCCCATTACTTACATCATAGGAGCCTACACAACACAAAACACTGTTGCTGTATGTAGGTTTTATTATATTTGCTTTTTATCTTATATTTTGGAAATGTACATTCAGGTTTTTTCCTTTAATTTTTTTGGGCCCCCCCAAGAGAGTGGGGCCCTGAGCTATAGCTTGTTTAGCTTATATGTAAATCCGGCACTGGTCATGGCCCACAGTGCCTTGCAGTGACATTGCCTTGAAACACCAAGGCCAGCAATCTCTGCATTTGCATGCACAGTAGTTACTAGCCATGATGGCTGTGTTTTGCTGCTGCCAGAGACATTGCTGGGAATTGCAAGTGAGGAGTGATTGCACTTGCGTCCAGTGGCAAAGCTGCATGCTCTGGCACCGGGGGTGGGGAGCAGGCAGGGGCATGGCTGGTGAGCGTCCCGTGGGGTGGGACTCACATCCTGGGGCATGGCGCTCTGCCTGTGGGGGTGTGGTGCGCATCCTGGGGGTATGGCGCCATGTGCGTGGGGGGTGCGTGTCCGGGGGCGACTGCGATTGTACCTCCTCCCCGATGGTGCCGGGGTTGGTGTGCTCCCCCCGCCCCTGTTCTTCTGCCAGTGCTCGCATCCTGCACTTGGCTTTCCATGGGGACCTGGTTGCCCACTTTGAGAATTGGGCTTTTGTCCTGATCCAGCAGGTTCAGCTTAATGCATTTTTAAAAATAATTCTCTCCAAAAATAAGGAACACATTTCCTGGCACAAATGCCAGGAAATAGGAGCTGTCCCTGGAAAATAGGGAGTGTTTGCATGTATGACAGTAGAACCCTAGGCAATCGAGAATTGGCTTGTAAAGCTATTAGCTCATTCACTTTGAAGAAGATAACGGGATGGAAAAAGATGGGAAAAGTTCATTCATGCTTTATATTTTTCCACATGCCATTTGTCTTCTTCAGAACAAACATGAAAGCAGATATGAGTCCCTCCCCCCACAGATTCACTGTTTACTTGAAGCATGCCGTTTCTTCAATTTGCAAATATTGCCATTCTGTAATGCAATCTGCTTTTCTACCAACCTATATTAAGTCATCTATCTATGGACCTCTACATTTTGTTGAATTTGGTGTCAAGTTGTTTTGCCCCATTTTTGTGGATCAAAAGGGTGTTCACACATTACGTTCAATAAGTGTACCATTCCTGTGTGCATAATAGTTGCACTTTGCTCTGGTACTGTGATTCACACGTGTTGTTCAATGCGTGTAGAGCCTATGTACCTGTGCATACAATAGATGAGCTGCACAAATCAACAAGTGCACACTCTTCCACACAAACACTTGTACATGCAGCTTGTACCTGTGTTCAGTGCAACGTGTGAACAAGCTTCTTGTCAAACACAGACATCTTCTTCCGTTACCACTTTGCATACAGAAGACTGTGATCCTGTTTCTGCACCAGCACACAAAATAATTCTTCCTTTTCTTCAATCCCACCTTTGGTGTGTTTCATTTTTGCTGGAACGAAAGTAGAAGGAAGATGTTTATCCCTGATATCAAAAGAAGGTTGCTAAGACTAAGAGAAAAGGAGCCACATGGATTTGGGCTGGATTTGTAGGAAAGAGTTATAGCTCAGTGGTAGAGCTTTGCAAGGAGATGGTCTTGGGTACAATCCTTTATGTTTCCAGGAAGGTCTGGAACAGACTGCTCCTTGAAACCTGGAAAGTCAAGGCCAGTCATTGTAGTCAATGCCAAGCTAGATGGCCCAGTGCACTGATCTGCTGTATTTCAGTACCCTGTATTCCTAAGAGTCAGGGATTCCTTTTTTTTAATGAATCCAGATTCTTCCCTTCACGAATGAAAACGAATGAAGCAGGTATATTTGGAATAAAATTTGGAGTGAAGATCAGTTACAAAGATAACGAAAATAGTATTCACTCAATATCACAAGCCTAGGCATGTTTACTCAAAAATAAGCCTAGCTAACTTCAAATAAGGGATGCGGGTGGCGCTGTGGGTTAAACCACAGAGCCTAGGACTTGCTGATCAGAAGGTCGATGGTTCGAATCCCCACGATGGGGTGAGCTCCTGTTGCTCGGTCCCAGCTCCTGCCAACCTAGCAGTTCGAAAGCACGTCAAAGTGCAAGTAGATAAATAGGTACCGCTCCGGCGGGAAGGTAAACGGCGTTTCTATGCGCTGCTCTGGTTCGTCAGAAGCAGCTTAGTCATGCTGGCCACATGACCCGGAAGCTGTACGCCGGCTCCCTCAGCCATTAAAGCGAGATGAGCGCCGCAACCCCAGAGTCGGTTACGACTGGACCTAACGGTCAGGGGTCCCTTTACCTTTACCTTTACTTTAACTTCAAATAGGTTTAGGATTACGACCCTTTAAACTGCACGGTGAATTTCAGTTATCTGGGTGGTCACTTATGGATTATCAAAAAGCAGAGGAAGAAGGGAGAAGGATTCATGTCTGCACATGCACATTTAGAAATGGAGGAGCCCAACAACACTTGGAGTGTCACAGGTTTCCCATCCTTGCTCTTGAGTTACGGCTGTGTCAGGATCGTTGTGGAAAATCAAAAGCGTGGCTAGCATGGCTTGAAGGAAACATTTGGGAGGGCAGGCTGGGACCCCGGCAGCAGCCCATGAATGCAAAGTGGTGACGCTAACCCTCTCTTTAGCTTTAGCTTTAATTGGGCCTTCCTTTGAATTGGGGCCACTGTGTAGAAGCTGATACATCCATATTCTACTCTTCCATAGTCTGGTCAGATAAGCCTTTGCAAAATGCCTTGGAGCCTCAATAGTTTTGCCCAAGCTCTCATTATATCTCTGTTGCTTCATTCCTTCCCAACGTAATCTGAACCCAAAAGTAGCTTTTTTGTTGAACGATAATACAGGTCAGCCGTGTTTCATAGGTCAGAAGGTCGCGCTGAGCCCCCATCTGTTTTAGTTCTCCTGTGGAACCATGTAAGTCCTTTTAAACTTCAAATGTTCTGCAGCATTCCTGACTCGCCAGTAAGACGCAAGAACTGCGGTCTAGAAATGTCACTTTCCCCCCTCCCCCTCCCCCCTTTTTTTGATCTGTATGGGAGAAGTGTTGGCTTTAGGGAGGAAAATTCAATTCAGCTGCAGGCAGGTCAGCAGAGAAGGGAAGCTTACAGTGGGTGCCTCCGGCCTATAAAATGCCTACCCTACTGTGTACTGGCTCCGGGGCTTATTAAATGCCAGCCATTTTTGACTAGTAAAAGACCAAACAAAGCATGCGGACCTTGTTCCTTTGCTCTTTGATGATCAAATTTGGTCTTAAGTGAGAGGTATTATTTATATAAACACGTACGCACAGGCTGTCCTGAGGAATTAGCACATCTGCAGGCTCAAGGTTAAAAGCCATGCATCGTCTTTATCGCAAAGGCTTTGGAACGGCCGGCCTCCGCTTGAGTCGTTTGACATGGGAAACAATTCACGGAGTATTTTTAGAGTCATCCATATAAGGTCCTCTGAGCTCTCTCTGTTCTTGCTGATTTTCAATCAAGGCCCAAAGTGGTCAGACCTAGGGACATGGGACAACTCCGATTCGCTTTGCATTTAAAAGCGAACCTCCTTAATTTGCACTTCCTGGAACAATACACAAGCGAAAATGAAGCCTTCCTTCAAAGTTTGCACTTCTCTGAATTTTGCAAGGCAGTTGTTCAGCCAGGTAATGTGTATAAAAATGCATATACTGGTGTAAGGTGTGTGTGCGCATGTGCACGCGCGTGCACACACATTAGTGAAAACAGCACACAAGAGTATCTTCTATCATTTTTGTGTTGCAAAAAATGTGCAAGTTGGGCAAAAATTGTGCAAAAATGTGCATATCAGGAGAAATTTGCACTAAAGTGCTTTTGACCTTTCATGTGGACTTTTTTTTAAAAAATGCAAACTTATGCAGAAATGTTGAGAATTCAATTCAGGACTGGGAAATGGGAAACTTGAAATTAACAGATTTGCCCATCACAAATCACTGCTAAGATACATTATATATGCCTCCTCAACCTCCACTCTTACTTACCGTAATCAGTGCAGTCCTGGTTAAATGAACTACATTTCTATCTAACACTGCAGCAGCCATTCTTAAATCCATGGTAGAATATCTTTTTTCTTGCTCCAAGCTAACAGCTATCTTAGTGTAACCTAAGGAAAAGGCATGCATACTAAACCCAATGTTACATTACTCTTTTCTATGAAACTTAGGTGTGTCTCTTGGCAGTGCACTTAAAATAAGCTGAAAAGCTCCCCTGAGGCTTTTGTGGAGCAGATCCAACTAAACACACACACACACACACACACACACACACACACCAAGGATGAGCAAAACTTACATAGGAGTTTCATGTAGACGGGCTACCAACTATTGGATAATTTGTTCTTGCTCAAATGCATAGTACTACAAGTTTTCCACTAGCCTATGACATCACTTTCTGTATTTAAAGTATTTTAGGAAACCCTGTGTGATTTGAGTAACACTTACATGAGGTGCATGCACTATAGACTACAATGAGAATTCCCATAATACAGTGCAACTGTGAGCAAACTGAGCATTGATGCAACTAAACTGTGAGTAAACTGAACAAACTTTGAGTACGGGAAGCCTTACTGGAGTCAATAGAAAGCCCAATGCTTCAAAGCAATGTGTGTGTGTGTGTCCTCCAATGAGCTTGAGGTTGCATACATGGTTCCTCCCCCCCACTTTCTCCTCACAACAATCCTGCGAGGTAGGCTAGGCTGAGAAACTGTGGCTGACTCGAGGTCACCCAGTGAGTTTGATAGCTTTGCAGGGCTTTGAACTCTCATTTCCCAGGTCGTAGTCCAACTTGCTAACCACTACACCACACACACACACAATTTGCAGTATCTTCACATTTATCTTCACACTATGAGGGACAGAACTTTAAAGAAAAAGTAACACTGGAACTCTTAGGGACTTAAGGACAGTCGTGCATATGCAAATTACATGCAAATATTTGCTCTCTCTTTGTGGGTGATGTGGAAGAGTCAGCATGTGTGCTGGCTGCAGCTGAGAAGAGCGGAAGTCCAAACCATCTGGAGGCAAAGGATGTCCTAAGGTGTAAAGAGAAAGTAAAAAGAGACTGAGAAGGAGCGTCTCCACCCCCTCGTTCTGCCTGGACACTGAGGTCTAGTGCCGAGGGCCTTCTGGCGGTTCCCTCACTGCGAGAAGCCAAGTTACAGGGAACCAGGCAGAGGGCCTTCTCGGTAGTGGCGCCCACCCTGTGGAATGCCCTCCCATCAGATGTCAAAGAGAACAACTGTCAGACTTTTAGAAGACATCTGACGCCAGCCCTGTTTAGGGAAGCTTTTAATGTTTGATACATTACTGTATTTTAGTGTTTTGTTGGAATCCACCCAGAGTGGCTGGGGAGGCCCAGCCAGATGGGTGGGGTATAAATAAATTTTTGTTGTTGTTATTGTTGTTGTTGTTGTTGTTATTATTATTATTATTATTATTAAGAACCAACGTTGCTCCTTGCTTTTCTTGCAACTGGCCAGAAAGCAAAACAATAACTACAAAAAAGCCAACCACTTTTATTTTCTGCTCTAGTCAAAGCAGCAACTCTGTTTAGATACCTGGATCTGAGTGAATATTCTCATTCGAAGAATGTACCTTAAAAGGAATAAAAGTAATGATAATGGCCACTAACTTTTGTTGTTGTTGTTTAGTCGTTTAGTCGTGTCCGACTCTTCGTGACCCCATGGACCAGAGCATGCCAGGCACCCCTGTCCTCCACTACCTCCCGCAGTTTGGTCAAACTCATGCTGGTAACCTCGGAAACACTATCCAACCATCTCGTCCTCTGTCGCCCCCTTCTCCTTCTGCCCTCCATCTTTCCCAGCATCAGTGTCTTCTCCAGGGAGTCTTCTCTTCTCATGAGGTGGCCAAAGTACTGGAGCCTCAGCTTCACGATCTGTCCTTCCAGTGAGCACTCAGGGCTGATTTCCTTAAGAATGGATGCGTTTGATCTTCTTGCAGTCCATGGGACTCTCAAGAGTCTTCTCCAGCACCATAATTCAAAAGCATCAATTCTTCGGCGATCAGCCTTCTTTATGGTCCAGCTCTCACTTCCATACACCACTACTGGGAAAACCATGGCTTTAACTATACGGACCTTTGTTGGCAAGGTGACATCTCTACTTCTCAAGATGCTATCTAGGCCTGTCATTGCCCTTCTCCCAAGAAGCAGGCATCTTTTAATTTCGTGGCTGCTGTCACCATCTGCAGTGATCATGGAGCCCAAGAAAGTACAATCTCTCACTGCCTCCATTTCTTGGCAAGGATACTGGAGTGGCTTGCCTGTTCCTCCTCCAGGTGGATCACGTTTGGTCAAAACTCTCCACTATGACCTGTTCATCTTGGGTGCCCTGCTCGGTGTAGTTCATAGCTTCTCTGAGTTCTTCAAGCCCCTTCGCCACGGCAAGGCAGTGATCCATGAAGGGGGGCCACTAACTTGGATGCCTTTAAAAGAGGATTGGACAAATTCATGACTGCTAGTCACAGTGGCTCTGCTCTGCTTCCACAGACAGGGGAAGCAATGCTTTTGAATACCAGTTGCTGGAAACCACAGGTGGGGAGAATGTCCTTGTGCTCAGGTCCTGCTTCCTGGTTTTCCACAGACCAGATGTGTCCCTGGTCTGATTCAGCAGAGTTCTTCTTATGTAAATCATAGAGTTGGAAGGGACCCTGAGGAACATCTGGTCCAAGCCCCTGCAATGCAGGAATATGCGGATGTCCCTTACAGGGATCAAACCTGCGACCTTGGCATTGCTGATGTGATGATGCAAACACAAGCAGAATAATTCACAGCCTGACTCTGCACAGCTGGCTTGATATATAACTCATATTTGCCAGAATATACACCCCTGATAAAGAAGACACGCCCTGTCGTAATGGTCAACTCTCTTTGTTAACATGCAAGCATTTGACTTCCTGCCAAGCAAAGAAGCAACCAGCTGTCTGCCAGAGGCTGCTCTGTTGTGACCTCATTTTTTTATTTTGAATGTTGGATTGCGATTTGAATGTTGGATGTTTCCAGCCCAAATCCAGATGGAAGAAGAGCCTTGTAATGGGGTTGTCAGCGTCAACAGTTCTGAAGGATGATCAATCACTGGGGCACTGGCTGTGAAAACGTCATAAAGTATTTTTTTCCTTTTAGCTGCATGGGCTTGCCTGTGTTTTACTGCCGCAGCGACACAGAGGTCAGGAAGAGCCTCTAAGGCTGCTGTAGAACAGAAGCTGGTGAGCCTTCTGAATTGAGTTTTACAGTGGTGGGAGCTGTTGCTTGCATTCCGTACCTTCTCAGCTCCATCCCTACAGAATGATACAAAAGTGGAGCCAGATTAACCACAGTGCATACTTGGGCAATTGTCCACCCACTCTGTATCCCACCCCCCTCCAGTCTGGTTCCATCTCAGCTGGTTTGCCATTGTTTTGCTTTCCCCTGACCAGAGTGCCCCGTATAGGTAAAGGTAAAGGGACCCCTGACCATTAGGTCCAGTCGTGACCGACTCTGGGGTTGCGACGCTCATCTCTCTTTATTGGCTGAGGGAGCCGGTGTACAGCTTCCAGGTCATGTGGCCAGCATGACGAAGCCACTTCTGGCAAACCAGAGCAGCGCACGGAAACGCCTTTAACCTTCCCACTGGAGTGGTACCTATTGATCTACTTGCACTTTGACGTGCTTTCGAACTGCTAGGTTAGCAGGAGCAGGGACCGAGCAACGGGAGCTCACCCCGTCGTGGGGATTTGAACCGCCGACCTTCCGATTGGCAAGTTCTAGGCCCTGTGGTTTAACTCACAGCGCCACCTGCGTCCCTGTATAGTTGATGTTAAATTAAGCAGTAGGTGTGCGCTTTGCTTTACATTTAAAGAAGTACATGGGTCTGCAAACACACTTCAGTGTAGTGGGTGTTTCAAAGGTTTCTTAATGGACAACATAGTGCAGAATGAAAGCAATTTCATTCATTCGCCTGTTCACTCATTCATTCTATCTCCCTTTCTGGCCAAATAGGACCTCGGAATCCATTCTCATATTCCCTGCTCATTGGCCTGTTGTAGGTGAGAGCTGTAGTTCAGACAGCATTTGTTTGTTTAATAAATGCACGGCCTTGTTTTCTAGAGAGCTTCTCCACAAAGCGGACTTCAACAATATTTAAAATCACAACACTATTACAATATAATTTTAAAAATCCATAAAACCAACAGTCAACAATGAAACACCAAGGTCCAGCATAACATTTCGGTACACATTAACCCACAAAAGGCCATTAAGTGAGGGGGAAAACAGGTCTTCAAGCGTGTCAAAGGTTAAAAAGAACATTTTGGCTTGCGCTCAACACTCACAGGTAAACAGTGCAAAATTCACTCATTTATTGTGAGCAGGTGTTTTGTAATCTTTACATTAAATAGTCCACAAACAGTGCAGCCCTCAGTGGGTCTACTCACGCTACAGGTCTGTTGTTGTTTAGTCATTTAGTCATGTCCAATTCTTCGTGACCCATGGACCAGAGCACACTAGACACTCCTGTCTTCCGCTGCCTCCAGCAGTTTGGTCAGATTCATGTTAGTAGCTTCGAGAACACTGTCCAACCATCTCGTCCTCTGTCGTCCCCTTCTCCTTGTGCCCTCCATCTTTCCCAACATCAGGGTCTACACATGGCTTAATTTCAGGTTAACATGCACAAGACTGCAGCCTAAGTATCTTTGTTCTGAAAAGGAAAGGGGGGTCATTATTTCATTCAAGAGTCTCAGTGCCATGACTGGAGTGAGAAAAAGCCTAAGGGCTCCCCCACCTGCCCCCACAATACGTTTAATATGCATTCATCCTGATTTGCTTGCATAAAGCTTACACTTCATAGAAGTGCATACATATACAATTGATATTTTGCATTTGTTCTGATTTGTTATTTGGTAGTAAACATTCATCCTGCATACACCCTGATGGTTGTGAAGTAATTTGCATGCTTTCCCATTAATCATTTATTCACCCCCCCACTTTTCAATGCGTTTCCCCATCAATTTCCAAATCCAGGGTTTATTTTTATTTTAAGTAGAGTAGTTGCTCTAGGGCAACAGAGCCCTTCAATCCACATTTGTTGCGTAAAACTCAGGTATGCATTTGAATCCCTCTTGCATAGCACTGATACTCTGGAGGTGCCCTAACATGCAATGCAAGTTGCCTTCCTGTAGCAGCCAGACAAGACATAAAACGGTTCCAACAGAGGAAGCACACTTTGACTCTTGAGTTCAGCAGAGTGGCACCTTTGAAAGGAGAGGACATGTATCTGTAAAAGAAGTTGGAGCAAGTGATGCAGATTTGCATATAATTTGCATGTGCTACAATATATATGTGTGTGTGTGTGTTGTGTCTCACCATGAGGGAGGGAATGTGCATAAGCTCCATCCATTAGACTTTGCTTTCTGCAGGGTTCCTGATTGAATGAACAAAGTCTACATCAATTCACTTTATTTATGTGCATAGGTTCCCTTGCTGAATGTGCACAGGGGAAGGGGTGGGGTTAGTGGGAACAAGCACACATCACCCCCTAGTGTTATTAATACATGCGCATGTTCTCTCTTTCAAAGCAAAATTCTGCGTACATTATTAGTATGTTTGCACAGTGCTCCTTCATTAGGGAAATAAATGGAGATTGAAGGGGTTTAATTTGGCACCAATTCTGGCCTATAATGACTATAAACTGGGAGCTCATTTTAATCAGGAAGTAATTGATGTCAACATTTCCCTTTCTGTGGAAAAAATATCAGCAAAAAAAAAAAAAAAGGCTTCTCCAACTTTACTCTTGTTTTGTGGAATGTGAATGGTTCTCTCTTTTTCTCATTTTTGCTCCCTCTTCATCTCACTTCTGACTTAAATGCTTGCAATTTCCTTTGATGGATGTCTGCTCCAGTGGTAAAATGTTTGGGAGCCCCTTTGATTTCACTTGATCCTCCAAAAGTATACATAAGAAATACCAAAAAAACCCAAAAAGCAAAAAACAAAAAACCCCTATACCCTTCTCTGTTGTTCAGAGGCCTTGCTATCATCTGAGTGATAATTTTAACTCAAGGCTGGAATCTTGTAAACTTTGGGATTTCTGTGGTTTCTCACTTCAGTTAACTTTCAGCCAAATCTACGTTGGCTTTAAACAAACCTCAAGAAGAGGAAACAAATGGCAAATTGACTCTATTTGCTCATTGCGAAGGGTTGTGAAAAGTTAGCAAAGTGTCTATCAGCTGTTTCGTTCTTCTGGTCCCAGGGCAAACTTCACCCCCACCCCAAGAGACCCCATTCCTCTGGGGATTCCATGTGTTTGCTCATATCACTTGCAGTCAGAGCAGCACCTTGGTCCTCTGAAAGAGGACAAAGCCATTTAGTTTTCTGTTTTATCATTAGAAGAGAAGTCCCGCTGCATCAGTCCAAAGGCTCATATATTCCTGCATCCTGTTCTTGCAGCTGCCAACCAGATGCCTATGGGAAGCCTGCAAGTGGTACCCAAAGAGTAACAGTGCTCTACCCACTGCCTCCAATAGGGGAGGTAGATCATAGTCCGCATCATAGCTATCAGCCATTGATATCCTCTTTAAACGCCATCCCAGTTGGTGGCCATTGCTACATCTTAAGGGAGCTTTCCACACAGAAGCTGGGAACCAAGGGAGGCCAAACTGCATCAGGAAAGAAAGCTCCAAGAGGTCCCATAATCCTGGGTTGAAGAAGCTGCTCATCACTATTAATCTTAAATGCAATCCCTAGGAAGGACATGGGTGGTGCTGTGGGTTAAACTACAGAGCCTAGGACTTGCCGATCAGAAGGTCGGTGGTTCAAATCCCCGCGACGGGGTGAGCTCCCGTTGCTCAGTCCCTGCTCCTGCCAACCTAGCAGTTTGAAAGCACGTCAAAGTGCAAGTAGAGAAATAGGTACCGCTCCAGCGGGAAGGTAAATGGCGTTTTTGTGCACTGCTCTGGTTCGCCAGAAGCGGCTTAATCATGCTGGCCACATGACCCGGAAGCTGTATGCTGGCTCCCTCGGCCAATAAAGCGAGATGAGCGCCGCAACCCCAGAGTCAGCCACGACTGGACCTAATGATCCCTAGGAAAGACCAACCAATGCTCCATTTTGCAAAGGTACCTTCTAATGGAAATGCAGTTATGAGTTTTCTAAAGCATCCAAGGGAACCCGACACTTCCAAATGGGGAATGGAAATTCCTTTAATTACTGGAATAAACCCACCTGGATTAAAATGCCCACCTGAACAAAATAGCACGCAGTTCGTAAATATTTCCACTCATGCCAGTTGTTTTGTCAGAGCCAATGGTGACTTCTGACATGTATTCACAAGAAACAAAAGCACGAGGACAAACAGAAGAAGACGCCTTCACCCTGGTATGGTTACCATTTATCACATACACAGCCCAACAAGACAACAACAAGAACCCTCCAACAGTATACAAATCAATCTGGCTAACCTGATCCAAACACACACACACACACACACACACACACACACACACACACACTTCACTACAATGCCAATCAAAAACAACCAACCCACACCCCAGGCCACCCCCAACCTCTCTCACCACCAAAGAAATACAAGTGAATAGTAAAGAGAACCCACACAAGCGACGATGACACAAAACCCCACACATACACCAGGTAGAATAGAGGCATTGCCACCCGACCCCAGCCCCACTCACTACTCCCCCTCCCCCCTCTTCCCCCCTTTTCTTCCTAATGTAACACTAATGTCTCACAACAAATGAAACTGTAGAAAATGCAACTTGAAAAAAGAGACACTGCACATATTTTTGTAAACCAAGAAATCTTTAATAAAAATATTTTTTTTTACCCCTGCCACCTCCCATTCCAAACCAAAGCACTGAGAATTGCTGCTGCCAGGAATTGCTTTTGAGCAAAACAAAACAACTGAAGTTCTCTCTCTCTGTGTGTGTGTGTTTTAATGATATTTTCATACATTGCAAAGTGGCTTTTCTTTTAATTTTACACCACATTGTTGGAGATGACATCAAACGGCACAATTTGTCATGACAGGAACGTATTACAAGGGGGAATCAAAACAACGATTTCAGGGGAAACCCGCTTTGGAGAGTTTGTCATTTGGAGCAAGTGGGTCTGGGTTGGATTATTCTGATGAACTACAAGGAGGAGGACTCTTGCCACACATCTGGGAGGCAGATACAAAATACAGAAGCAGTGGCCTTGTCTAGCAGACAGAGCACAGTCCCAGGCTAATCTGTATGTATGAGCTCCAAAGCCTTCAAAGGGTTCCCGCCACAAGACTGGCCTGCATAACATGTGATCAACCAAGCTGAACTCGTCCCATATGGGGCAAGACTTCCTGGTTTTGTGGGCTCAGGCCTGGTCCAGGACATTTGCTGTAAAACACGCCCAAAAGGATTTGCAAATCCCAACCTCTGAAATTTGACTTAGAGGCAGAACTGGGTAACAAGGGGAGAGTATAAAATGCTGCTATAATGTGCAAAAGTATAACATGGAAATTTAACCCTAACAATCCTTGGGTGAAAAATTGTGTTTTGGGTGTTGAAATGTGTTTGGTCTCTAGCATAAAACTGCTTGTAGTCTGTCATGTCATGTTTTGGCATCATTCTGGACAGAGATAATATATCACCGTATTTTAGTAATTTTATGAATAACTCATAGGATGTCCCTATTTTCATCTGAGAAATGTTGGGAGGGTATTAATAGAAGACCCCAAACCTACATCTAGCTGGCGGTTCCTTGCCCCTGTGCCAGACCTTCTCAATGGTCTTGCGGAGGGTGTGCGACAGGAAAGGGTTAGTAAAACTGGAGACTGCCTCAGCAGCCCTAGCAAAGTTGCTGGATACCTTCCTTTTGTTAGGGAGTTTGGTTGATTGTTCTCAACTGCTGGCATTCTGAATGACTGGGAAATAGCTGAGCAGGGGAGATCTTCTCCCTCACCCCAGCGAGGGATGACGAGATCAGAGTGTTTGCATGTGAGGAGCAACCTCAGCTGGAATCAGGCGGTGTGTTGGAGCACTTAACCTGTGTCTCATGAAACAGCATGGTGTAGTTGTTAAAGTGTTGGACTAGGACCTGGGACCTGGACTAGGACCAAATCCTAGCTCCGCCATAAAGCTTACTGGGTGACCCTTTCACCACTTTTAGGCCTAACCTACCTGTCAGGAGGTGCCATCAACAGCTCACTGGCTACCTGCCTAGTGAAATCAGAGATGCAGAGAGTGAGAGAGCTTTTTCAGTCCTTTTATTTTCATCCACAGAAACACAGGAAGACTTGGAATGTCCAACTTCATGCTTGAGCCAATGTTGCTCAATATGCCACTCCAATCCCCTGACAGTTACTTCCTAGCGCTCAGACCCCTCCTGCTGCCTATGGTGGCTGCTAAGGGAATCTATCTGTCTGTCTTTCTGCTCTGAGACACGAAGGGCATGTCTGGTGCAAGGGGAAGGAGGGGATTCTAGCATACTCTTCAGAGACAGTGTGACACTTGGCTGCTGTACTGTTTCTGATGTATCTGACTCCTGCCTCTGTTCACTGCTATCTTGCTCCTGTTCCTCACCATCCATTATTTCCCAGCTCCTTTCTACTTCCTGGGTGTGTCCCGTCTCAAGCCACACGATCCTGTTAGTATTCCTGCTCTGTGATTGCAGTCATGGGATTTTTGTCTATCGCATGACGGTGTATGTTTTGACTCCACAAAGTGGGAAGTGACGGAGACAGGATGTTTGCATTACTGTGTTCCATGAGGTGGGACTGTTGTCCTTTGTCCTTTTTCTCTTTGATGTCTGATGCTAGAGAGAGAGGAAGCCATGTTGCAGTGCTCTGTGTGTGTTTATATGTAAATAAAGTAGATTGGCCAAAATGCTGAGTTGCTGAGGTCTGTTAGGCAAGCTGCAAAGACTCTGTGGATCCCTAAGTGTGCCGGTGTCTGTTGGCATTGGTCGCTGTGATGTTCTCTCCCACTTCCTCCTCTCAGGAAGACTCTTGTGGGGATGGTCACCACCACTCCTCACCTGCCCAGGGTTGCTGTGAGGATGAAATGAGCATCAACATCACCTTGAAATCCTTGGAGGAAAGGCGGGATATAAATGTAATTAAATAAATAGGTAAGAATATATTGATCATAAATAGAAATATGGCAAAACACCAAACAATTTCCAGTGACATTCCAAGAGTAACCAACCCCGGGGTAAACACTGCACAGATAAGTGAGGTCAGTGTGACATTCCGTGAGACCGCAAAGTTTCCTCATTCCGGTGGCTCCATTTTGGGTGTTCAGCAATTTGCTTCCCTCTTGTTTCCTCAAAATGGAAATAAACTGCAGCAAAGATGGTTTCCAACTTTTCTCTAATTGACAGGATGTAGGACCCTTAGACATAACAAAGAAAAGGTTGGGGGAAACCACAAGCACTCCATATGGACTTTAGTTCCTGTTTACTGGAGTTCTGTTTACAGCCTGCTCTTTGATGGTCAGATAACCAGGAGTCTCAGGTTTCAAGCAAACCCTCAGTCATTATATCCTCCGTGTCTTTTGGATCTAGGAAGCGATTTGCATTAAGCATGAGAAGCAAGGAGGAAAGAGAGGGTGGCAATATGTGCCCTTTTGGAAACAGCAGGCTCGGTGTTCCAGAAAGCACAAAAGGGGGCTGCTTCACTGGATGAAGAGAGGCAGGGAATGACAAGTCCAGGTTACAACTGGGACAAATCAAGAGAGAACGGAGCCTGTGGAGGTTTCCACAAATGTAAGAGGAAGGGAGGCAAATTTTGATGCTTTTCTTCCTCCTCCCCTGCCACTTTCTACCATGTTCTGGAGGGTCCCCCAACTCTCTGGAATAGTTTACTGGCAAGATTGCCTTTCCGTATTTTTGCCCACCCAACCACTTCATTCTGTGGAGCTGCTGCTGTTACAGGTGCCACGTGAAATTTGTTCCACACTTGTAAGAAATTGATCTCTTAGTGTGGCAGCACCTATACTTTGGAACTCTCTATACACTTTTCGGTGCCTGCTGAAAGGAAATATTTATGTTTAGTCAAGCATATCCAGACATATAGAAATCACTTGTGTTTTATTTCTTTGCATCTTCTGTTGGTTTTTAACCATTTTTTTGAATATATTAAAATAACTGCTTTTAAGTGTTTCCCCCCATTCTTTTAATGTACTATTTCATATTTTTGTAAATCACTTAGAGGTGGTTGAAGTTTTTACGTTAAAGCAGTATATAAATTTTGTAAAATAAAAATGATTTTGCAGGGTGGTGCTGGGGCAGCTGAAAGGGGGGGGGATTGATACTTTTGTGTGTGTGTGCAAATAGTTTTTTATTTCCTATTTTTCTCTCCCACTGGATCCAAAAGTTCTTCCACACGTGCAATTGGTTCCCACCCTTTAATTCCCCTCCTGATAAAAGAAACGTCATCATGTCAGTCTTCTGAGACATAATAATAAGCAAGCTCTTAATCTAACAATCCATTTGGATGTATTTCTGGTTACTGTAAACTTGTAAGATTTCAGTTCAAGTGAGTCTGAAGGACGGCTGTGGAATTAAATCCAGCCTGGCTTTCTGCATGGGAGGAGAAAAATTGTGACTCCAGGGCATGGTTCATCATCTTATTATTTTCCACATTCAGTTTGAAAGAAAGTAGAGTAAGTCAAAGGAGCATTCTTTGAGGATTTAAGTCAAGTGGTAATTTAATGCTTACAAGGATCTGGGGAACAGATAATAATACATTTAATTAAATTGTACTTTTCCAGCTCTGGAAGGCAGAGGGTAGGCTGTGTACTTTGCATATTTCCAACTGGTAGAATGTAAGCAGGCCAAGAAAGTTATAGTTAGACAGAGGTCAAGATACGAACTAGTGTGTTGGCTGGACAGCGTCAATAATCTCAGGCCCCTTCCCAGTGGGGCTGCTCACCCTTCTCAAGTACTTTTGCCTGGAATGAATGTGTCCTTGAAAAATGACTCTTGCCTGCCTGGATAGTGGAGTGAGAGTACCTGTGTAGAAGTCTCTGCCTTTTATGGGGCAAGAGTGTAGTTGTCCATAGAAAGGAAAAGGAACTCTGGAAATCCTTGCTCACTCCTATTAAGCAGGAACCATCACTGTGTTGTTTGCAGCGACAGCTAAAGCCTTTTTTTATTTAGGCAATTGGGACGCGGGTGGCTCTGTGGGTTAAACCACAGAGCCTAGGACTTGCCGATCAGAAGGTTGGCAGTTCGAATCCCCATGACAGGGTGAGCTCCCGTTGCTTGGTCCCAGCTCCTGCCAACCTAGCAGTTCGAAAGCATGTCAAAGTGCAAGTAGATAAATAGGTACCGCTCCAGCGGGAAGGTAAACAGCGTTTCCGTGTGCTGCTCTGGTTCGCCAGAAGCGGCTTAGTCATGCTGGCCACTTGACCCAGAAGATGTACTCCAGCTCCCTTGGCCTATAGAGCGAGATGAACGCCACAACCCCAGAGTCGGTCACGACTGGACCTAACGGTCAGGGGTCCCTTTACCTTTACCCAGGCATGTAACGGCATTTTTTAAAAACTGATTTTCCTTATACGTGGATACATTTTGGGTTGCGTTCAACTAGCTGTCACTCAAAGTAGACCCACAGAAATCAATGACCAGGACTAACTTCTGTCCATTAATTTCAATGGGTCTACTCAGAGTAAAAATTAGTTGACTACAACTCTCGGTTTTTCTCTCTCTTTTGTTTTTAATGTTTGATTTTGGTCACATCTACATTGTGCAATTAAAGCACACAGGCTCCGCCAAAGAATGCTGGGAACTGTTGTTTACTCCTCAAAGAGCTACAATTCCCAGCACCCTTAACAATCTACATATACCTATATAAATATATACGAATGATATTATTTAAACACGTTGCTAAGATACTTGTGAAAATTTTATGGTCAATATTTAGGAGATAAATAGGTCTACAAGAAGTCACTTGTGTCCTTTCCTTCTTTGGCCATGACAACATTTGCTTCTGGTATCTTGTTGGCATTTGACATTTCATTGATTGCCCTAGTTAACAGTCTAGTTAAGATCTCCACCAATATTTTATAATCATTTGCTGTCGATCCATCTTCCTTTTTATTGGGGGAAGTGAGGTCAGTGGTCCCTTGGGTTACATACACTTCAGGTTACATATGCTTCAGGTTACAGACTCCGCTAACCCAGAAATAGTACCTCGGGTTAAGAACTTTGCTTCAGGGTGAGAACAGAAATTGTGCTCCGGCGGTGCAGTGGCAGCAGGAGGCCCCATTAGCTAAAGTGGTGCTTCAGGTTAAGAACAGTTTCAGGTTAAGAACGGACCTCCAGAACGAATTAAGTACTTAACCCAAGGTACCACTGTATAAGTGCTGTTCGATGTAGTTAGCAAATACTACCAAAGACACTCTCCTCCTCCTCTTGCATCATCTCCCCATCTACTCTTCGTACTGCTTTCCCTTGCTTAATAGACGCTGTGAGGAGCAAAGGGGACTCCCATATTTCGTATGTGACTGTCCCAGGGGCATCTGGCAAGCTGCGGTTGGAGATCATTCTTGAAATGCTCTCAGAGGTGTGAACAAGTCTCCTGTTTTGTAACTTCTTCTAGGAGAACATAAAACTTCATACCCTGGAGAAGAGCATGTCTGGCTCAAAGTGCTCCGAGATAAACGATAGAAATGTCATATTAAATACTTTCACACCTCTGCAGTTTGCCACTTGTATTTATATAACGGTTCCTGCTGCCTGCTTTCTCTGCTTCCCTCGGGGAGGACACCGTTGGAGACAGAGCGCTGGGGTGGGTAGAGGTTTTGTCTGACTTGGCACCACTTGTCTCCTTTCCTTTGAAGCATCCATCGCTTCTATTCATGTCCATGCAGCCATTCATATCGGAAGGCAAGATTTTGGGCTGCTTGGAAGCATGGAAAGATCTCTTGCCATTTAAGCCAAACTTGTGGGTTTCTGGGAAGAAAAAGAACCTGAGCTTTATGGCTACTATAATAAATCAATTCATCTCTCATGGTTGGGCTCCCAACAGTCAGTCAGTTGCACAATGCTTACCTGCACTTCATTCCCACCTCAGAAGCAAGCAGGTGAGATCACATGTTCCAGTACTTACCCGAAATGCAAAATATAGTGGTACCTCGGGTTAAGTACTTAATTCGTTCCAGAGGTCCGTTCTTAACCTGAAACTGTTCTTAACCTGAAGCACCACTTTAGCTAATGGGGCCTCCTGCTGCCGCCGGAGCCTGATGTCTGTTCTCATCCTGAAGCAAAGTTCTTAACCTGAAACACTATTTCTGGGTTAGTGGAGTCTGTAACCTGAAGCGTATGTAACCTGGAGCGTATGTAACCTGAGGTACCACTGTATAGCATGGCAGTGCAAGTGTTGAGGCACAGAGGGACTGACACAGCTGCGTGTTGCAGGATGCTGCTTATGTCCCTGGCTGAAATGAGTTCCTGCAGGCTGGTGTCTGGCTTACCTGAGCTGGCTCATGGCCAAACTATATATGACACCCAGTTGCTAAGTTCACATTCAGCCCACACTTCCATAAAAACCAGTCACGAACTTTATCGATAACACAACCTCGTCAGCCGACAATTAAGGACTTATAAGATGTTGTTGATTTGTTAGGGCTTGCACAATGCAACATTCTCTCCCTCTCCCCTGCGGCCTCCTGAACACCCACAAAATCTGCTCCACAGAGTCTCTGGAGAAACTAGCCTACCGGAGAAAGGTAAAAATTAATGTCCATTGAGTCACCCATATTTGACTCTATTCCTGCCCACTCCTGGCATGTGGCCCCTGGAAGGTTGCTCAGAAAGGAATGTGGACCTCAGGCTGAAAGAAGCTCATCACAAATAATAAAGCTCACAGATCACCACAGAGATTTCCTAGGGATTTCTTTATTTCCTGTGACTTCAAACCACCAGGTCCTCATAGTTCTGATTTATAGCTGCTGCTGCTGCACTTTTTCTGAGGTGAAGTGGTCTAAGCAGGGAAAGAAATTCAACTTAGGAATAAGCAACCCACTACAATGATTATTAAAGCATATCTAAATTTCCGGGGGCAATATTACAAGCAGCAAAGTGCCTCACTGGGGCAGAACAGTTACCACCCCCTCTTTTGGAAGTGAGTTCCATAGTTTATGTATGTGCTACATGCAGCACTTACCAACAAAGGTCCGTATAGTTAAAGCCATGGTTTTCCCAGTAGTGATGTATGGAAGTGAGAGCTGGACCATAAAGAAGGCTGATTGCCAAAGAATTGATGCTTTTGAATTATGGTGCTGGAGGAGACTCTTGAGAGTCCCATGGACTGCAAGAAGATCAAACGCATCCATTCTTAAGGAAATCAGACCTGACTGCTCACTGGAAGGACAGATCGTGAAGTTGAGGCTCCAATACTTTGGCCACCTCATGAGAAGAGAAGACTCCCTGGAAAAGACCCTGATGTTGGGAAAGATGGAGGGCACAAGAAGGGGACGACAGAGGATGAGATGGTTGGATAGTGTTCTCGAAGCTACAAACATGAGCCTGACCAAACTGCGGGAGGCGGTGGAAGACAGGAGTGCCTGGCGTGCTCTGGTCCATGGGGTCACGAAGAGTCGGACACGACTAAACGACTAAACAACAACAACAACAACAACACATGCAGCACAGTTCCGACAATTAGTCAGGATGAGGTGACTGATGTGGGGAGTTGTTGGAGGACAGAGCTGTGTGTGTGTGTCAGACACCTTGCCCTGTGCTCCATAAACTTGCCAACTGCCTGTGGGTGTGGTTGTGATTGCTGTCCTGTTGCCAGCCTGGGTAGCTTAGTTAACTGGAACTGGTGTGTGAGTCATATTTTCCTTCACCTCAGAGAGCAGATCTTCTTGTGCTAACCCTGGCTGCATGAATAAGTCCTTTTGCCTCTCCCAAATCTCCCACCAATCAGTTGCTTGGGATAACCCCAGGTTCTAGTCCAAACTATAGAAGTTCGGTAGAGAAAGTAGATACCAAGAATATTTTTTTAGTACATTCACTCCCTCTATTCGAAACTTAAGAAAAAGCTCCCAGTGTTGTAGCGTTTCCTTGTTGGAGAGTTGCTTGGAATATTTTGGTTGTCTTTTTCTGTTCATTTCACAGCTCATCAATTAGGGATCAAAGGAGAAATTTGATTCGGTTTGCATCTAAAGGCAAATCTATGAAATCCACACTTTCTGAAACAATATAAAAATGAAAAAAACAGCTGCATCTGATCAAACGAGTTTTACAATGCAGTTCTCCACCAAAGTTTTAAAAAATGAGCTGCCCTGAGAGCCCCGGGTGTAGGGCGGTATATAAATTCAATTAATAATAATAATAATAATAATGTATGTTTGGGGAAAGTGTTCAGAAAATGAACATATATGGGGAAAGAATATGAAACATACAAAAAAGGCATTCTATTGGGGAAATTGTGTGCATTAATCAAAATGCATATAAAAATATGTTTGTTAGGAGAAATTTGCACTAAAATGTGACAATTTTTTAGGTGGATTTTTTAAAAATTGCAAATCGCTACAGAAATCCGGAGAACTAGATTTAAGACTGAGAAAATGTGTAACAGAGAGAACCAAAGTTAACAGCTCCTTCCATCCCTGTCTACAATACAGACTGTGGCCATGCAAATCTCAAAAATCTACTGTGCTCGAAACTTTGCAAGTTGGTAGTCTAAGCAACTGCTCTGTTTGTAGAAGGCCTAAAGGAAAATGGAGAACATTCTCTGATGATACTCTGTGTGTACTTTGCTGATTAGATTCTTAATTTAATTGCACACCATTTTTATAGTAGCAACAAACTCTCGGTGTTCTTTGCCACAATAATTTAGCTGGGATGCCAGAGGGGAGGGCTGGGGCCAATCTTCTCATTTTATGCCAGGTTTTGAAGCTACCAGTTACACTTGTCAATCTCGGGCATAAGCATTTAGCAGTTATAAAGAACTCATTAATGGAGCAGAGATTTATTTGAAACATTTCAAGCAGATGAAAGGCGTGCGCTCAGTGAAACTAAGAACAAAAGTTTTTTCACTTGGGTGCAACCCAGCAAGCTGCACTGAAAGTATTAAGAATGGGTGGGTCAATTTATTCTCAGTAAGTGTCAAGTTTGCATGCATATTTCTACATAACTGTTCCGTCCTATTTCCACATTTATCTGAGAATTTTTAAAAAAAATCTGCATGAAATTTTTATTTCAATTAGGGGTATTGGGTGGAATTCTATTCAGTTTGCATTTACAGCTGAAACTGCCAGCTGTTTCTGAAATGGGGAACAGAGCATGTTTGATGTGGAAAAACCATAGACCCCTTTCCAGGCACCTCCTGTCTCAGTTCTTCTGGGAAAAACTGTTCAAGTCCTTGGAGAGCTGCTGCCAGCTTCTGTTGGTTATATTGCAGGGATGGGGATCCTGTGCCTCCCCTCAGATGTTGCAAGACTACAGCTCCCATCATCCCTGACTATTGATCATGGCATCTGGGCCTGATGACCACCGGGAGTTAGTAACATCTGGAAGGCCACCTGTTTCCCCACCCTCACCATTTTAGTCTGGATGTGCCAAAGGCCAGACTTTGACATATGAAGAAATGTTTAAGTTATTCAAACTGTGCCAATCTATTACCACGTCCCAATTATATCCATCTATTCCAGATGTGTATATTCAGCACCTTAAGAAAATATTACAAACTGCTACTTACTCGTGGAAGTAAAGGGTGGTACCCAAGTCATAAATCAGGGCACAGATTTATGTTTGAGCGATGGAACTTTTGCCCGTCTCCCTATGCACCCTGCTCCCTCCCCAAGCTTCTCCAGAGGGTTAGGAGGACCCCTAGAACAGATTTAGGGGGCACAGAGGGGGAAATAGGGCGTGCATTTTGTTGTACAAGTGTAAATCCTTGCACTCATGGGACATGAGAGTTGGATGCTGCCAAGGTGTGTGCACTTCAGGGTGGACCTTTTTTCTTTACAATTATTTAGCAGCACTAACGAGTGAGATGCAGTCAGTATTGACATTTCCATTCCACCTTAAGGAGCAGACGTGTGGAACTGTTGTGTGTCACATGTCTGTTTACATTCTAGCACAGTATGCTGGGAACTTCTGTTGTATATTGCTTTTGCTGTTCTTTCTGAGATGACATGAGAGAGACGACATGTTTCTTTGTCCTGATTTATGATTAATAAATCTGTAGTTGTAGTATGCTTCCACAAGCCTCACACCTATTCTTTGTGCGCAGTTCGATCTGCTGATAGGGTGCCATCTTTGGTTTGTACAACTGTCCACTGAGGAAAGGGTGAGGTCGAACAGCCAGCTTTGCAAAAGAGAACAAATAAATACCAGCCGATAAGTTATACGGAATAGATGCTTGAGACCACCATGTAGGTAAGCCTCTTCTCCCACTTCCTTGCCAAGAATTTTATGTACACTACAAATGCAATGTAGCAAATCAAATGAGATCAAATGCAACTGTTTGACATGAAGCCACTAGTGAATCAGTTTCCAATTTCTTTGGTGGAAGGGAAAATAAAAACAATTCAAGCTGCGGGGGGAAATCATATGATGTCAGCTAACTCCACCATACAGATTTGATATATTGGTCGAATCAGCCGGGGCTTTTTCCCAAAGGCCCAGTTCAGATGTACTAATAACCTCTGCGCAATTCCATACCCTTCAACATTTCTCTGATGAAAATAGGGACGTCCTATTCCATATCCTCCAACATTTGTCCAGTGAAAATGGGGACGTCCTAAGGAAAAGCAGAACATTCTGGGATCAAGTCAGAAACTGGGACAGCTTCTGTAAATCCAGCACTATCCCTTTATACTTGGAGGGTCTGCAGTTATTCTTGGAGAACTAGGCCTCTAGAGGAGGGCTCCGTCAATGGCTACCACAGTCTGCACAATCACAAGAGGAAGGACCTTCTCCAGGCTTGCACAGACCACAGTGGTGGTGGCACAGCTGACCCTCACATGAAGGCCGCTATTTTTAAGTTCTGCAAGAACTTTTTGGCCTTTGAAACCCCATGAGTCTCTTTTTACGTTCAATCCTCAGTCCTCTGCATTATTTGTTATGGGTAAAATTACATTTCTTCTGCAGTTGGAGGAAAGCCTCAGCTTGTTTCCTAAGGCAGTTGGCTTTGATATCGTGCCAGATGCCTCATCACATTTGACGTGCAACTCGCAGAACGTATATCACCTGTACTTTTATCAAAGCAGCTAACCTACCTTCAGTATATATTTCTTCCAGTCTTATCCTTCCAAAGCATTATTGGAGCTGCGTACAAAATGTTACAAATGGTTGGATAGCATTTCCTGTGTATGCAGTTGCCAAAATTAAGGCTGGAAAAGTACAGGACTTATAATAAAATACTTTTTTATGAACGTGTGACATTTTGCTCTTTGGGGTGTTTTTTTTTTTTTTAAACGTGTGAATTTTATTTTAACCAGTGTATTACACACCTACTGTTACCCCAGTCTAGGCAAACATTTCTTCAGGGTCTTCTCTTGCAGAGAAGAAACTAGCCTATCCTTCAGTGAGAATGTACTACAATGCTTTCAGCACAGTCTTATGCATTTTTTTAGGATTCCCACTAATTTCAGCAAGGCACACACATACACACAGAGTAAGTATGTATTGTGATCTTAGACTGCAACCTTTCACCGTAAGATCTCAGGATGGTGTACAAATGTGTAATTGAAACTGATTTGCACAACACCATACATAATTTTTAATTTTTATTATGTATTAAATTCACTAGTTACTTTTCTTGCCCAAGGCAAGTCAAAGAGTGTTAAAAGGGAAAAACAAAAATCCTACATAGATACATTAAAATCAAGAAGAAGAAGGAAATACAAACAAACAAAAGACAATAAAGCATTGCAAACCGCAGCAAGACAAAAACTTGAAAAACTAAGGAGCAGACTAGGGTAAAATCCACTCACAACATTAGGGAAAAGCAACAACCCTTGCGAAGCCTTCCTTTGAGAGGGCAGTGCAAAGTTGGGATGCCACAGCAAAAAAATACCCCCTTCTATGTGGTACCACCACGTATCTCTCTTGTTGTTGTTTAGTTGTTTAGTTGTGTCCGACTCTTTGTGACCCCATGGACCAGAGCACGCCAGGCACTCCTGTCTTCCACTGCCTCCCGCAGTTTGGTCAGACTCATGTTTGTACTTCGAGAACACTGTCCAACCATCTCGTCCTCTGTTGTCCCCTTCTCCTTGCGCCCTCAATCTTTCCCAACATCAGGGTCTTTTCCAGGGAGTCTTCTCTTCTCATGAGGTGGCCAAAGTATTGGAGCCTCAGCTTCAGGATCTGTCCTTCCAGTGAGCACTCAGGGCTGATTTCCTTCAGAATGGATACGTTTGATCTTCTTGCAGTCCATGGGACTCTCAAGAGTCTTCTCCAGCACCATAATTCAAAAGCATCCATTCTTCGGCAATCAGCCTTCTTTATGGTCCAGCTCTCACTTCCATACATCACTACTGGGAAAACCATAGCTTTTACTATACGGACCTTTGTTGGCAAGGTGATGTCTCTACTTTTTAAGATGCTGTCTAGATTTGCCATCGCCTTTCTCCCAAGGAGCAGGCGTCTTTTAATTTCGTGACTGCTGTCACCATCTGCAGTGATCCCACGTATCTCTACTAATGCCCAATTCAAAGTGTGGGATTGACCTGGAAAACCTTGCATAGCTCATAACCCCAACACATCATGGACTTCCTTCTCCCATGTGAACTTTCTCAGATTGTGAGATAAACATCTGAGGTTCTTCTTTGGTCTTCCCCTCTGAGAGATGCCTGGAGGGTGGCAACCAGAGAACTGGCCTTTTCTGTGGTAGCCCCTTGGTTAAGGAATACTCTCCCCAGGGAAGCTTGCCAAACACTGATTTTGCAATCTTTTCCATACCAGGAAAAAAAATGGCATTTTTATGTTCCTGGGAATTTAGAAAATACTAAAGCTCTGGCCATTGGCGTTTGTTAGGTGTGAGTGGATATTTTATGACCCTGGGTCGTTTCCTTTTCCTTTTGATAAACACTATTAGAATATCTGTTGTTTTATTTTACCAAATTTCTAATTATATACTGTTCTGAACTATTATATACTGTGGTGTATAATCTTACTGTAAATCTCTATTGGAGTCATTTTGGGTGTGTATAGAAATGCAGAACTAATTATCTGTATTTTTGATTTATTTACAATCATCATCTCAGAGCAGGTTACAACAATTACAAAAACCTTCATACTCAGTGAGGCTGAATTCTGAGGAGATGTCTATCATTGCCCTTGAAGTCTTTTCTTGCTGCCCACAAAGGCTTTTAGTCTCCCCCCCCCATAAACTCACTGCCCCCTTCAGCATGAGTTAGTGTTGTTGGCTACCGTTTGACCCATGAAAAGTATATAGAAATGACAGCGGAAGAGTGATGCTCTTTCTCCCTTTCAGCTCTATATACTTTTCAAAGCTCAGATTAATTCTTTGGAAAAACCATGTGTGTTCTCAAGGTGTGAGGCTGAGAAAGATGGGAGTTGTCCCATGTGGGAGCTGGAAAGACGTGGATCTCTGTTTGTGAAGATTCAGCTAGAAGGTTGATAGAATATATAACTTTGTGCTTGTGTGTGTGTTTCTTTTTTCTTTTTGAACAGAAATCATGCAGTGGCAGCACGGCAGCAGCGGGAGGCCCCATTAGCTAAAGTGGTACCTCAGGTTAAGAACAGTTTCAGGTTAAGAACAGACCTCTGGAACAAATTAAGTTCTTAACCCGATGTACCACTGTACAGTACTATGTATTCATTTGCAAAGGATTGAATGAATGAATGGGCAGAGCCAATGCTGCAATGACCCCTTTAGCTCTTTGCTGCACTGGTTAGCTTCTGAACAGGGACATCACATCATCACCTGCATGAACTGCAGCATTCATTCAGCTCTTTCTGTGGGGATGGAGGGGACAATCTGAGGAAACCGAAGGAGTGTGCCCACCAGTGCCCACAATCCCAAAGAGCGCAGCAGCACCTTTGGAAGAAAAGAATGAGAGGATGTGAAATGTGAAGTATTATGCTTAAGGAAACAGGCACCACCACCAATCGTCTTAAAACCCGGATAAAACATGTTAAGACACTGGGTGTTAACCCTGCACACAATGTCAACATGTGATATTTTCTTAAACCTCCGCTTTGTTCTTATTTTAAAAATAAAGAACAGTCAATATAAGTGACTGTCAGTGTGTGATTAAACCAAATTTTTATTATTGTTTTAGTTCCCCCCCAATAAGCTAGAGTGCAAAGTGTCACTCGAAGGTGTCACGGCAGAAGGTCACCCACATTCTTCTCTGGCAGGGGGTGATTCATCTCAGCTGGGTTTCCTGGTTAAATGCAAGGTTAGATAAATACAGGAATATTTCCAGCAGGGGAAGGCTTATGTAGATGGTGGCCCATTTCTGCACTGGCACCTGCTAAATAAATCCAGATTCGGTTTGTTTTAAAAGGCAATTAACCTTTTCCGATCCAGAAAGGTTCAGGGACAAACGAGCCGGTCGTGTTTGGTAATCAGGGAACAGAACCAATTCTGCGGATGATACTATATTATTCAGGGTGGTGACAACCCAAGTGGGTTGCGAGGACCTCTCCAAAGTAGATGAACAGGCAGCAAAAAATGCATAGGAGATTCACTCATAATTAAGGCTGTGGTACTCATAATTCACTCATAATTAAGGCTGGGGACGCGGGTGGCGCTGTGGGTAAAAGCCTCAGTGCCTAGGGTTTGCCAATCGAAAGGTCGGCGGTTCGAATCCCCGCGGCGGGGTGCGCTCCCATCGTTCGGTCCCAGCGCCTGCCAACCTAGCAGTTCGAAAGCACCCCCGGGTGCAAATAGATAAATAGGGACCGCTTACTGGTGGGAAGGTAAACGGCGTTTCTGTGTGCTGCGCTGGCTCACCAGATGCAGCTTGTCACGCTGGCCACGTGACCCGGAAGTGTCTCTGGACAGCGCTGGCCCCCGGCCTATAGAGTGAGATGGGCGCACAACCCCAGAGTCTGTGAAGACTGGCCCGTACGGGCAGGGGTACCTTTACCTTTACCTTTACACATTAGTGGCTTAAAGAGCAACGAGGTCACTCCTTTTCTCAATTCAGATTGAAGCTGATTTGAGGGGAAATGCGCCGAAACTGAGTATTTCCTAAGAAACAACAGGACAGATACAGGAAAGACCTTGATTATGGCTAGTGTAATATGTACAGTGCTTGCCAAGCCAGTGATGGGAGAGCAGCACATGCAGAGTAAAGAGGAGTGACACACTTTTGGGAGTGATCGATCAATTCCTGCAGTAATTATGGATAGCTTGATGAAATGATGACTCACAGTACAGATGGACTGCAGAGGGCAACACACACAAATGGTTTTTAAGATTGAAATGCGGTTGTAGAGGGCTCAGTCCAGATTGGGATCCTAGTATGTGTTGGATAAGGGCTGCTTTAACCCTTTGCTCCCCACTTTGATCCTGATCCAGATTGGGCTTCCCGCAGTGGCCATTTGCATTAGGGGGGAAATCTCCAGGATGGTGGGGAGAGTGCAATGACCATGCTCACTAAACCATGGTTTGTGAAATGCCAACCATAGCTTGGTTTAATGTGACATGCAAACCAGGCCATATATATTGGAAGAAAAGAGAAATGATGAAGAGTATACATGAGTAGCCAACAGCTGCAGGGGAAAGGTCACATGGGCCACAGCTCAGAATGAGCTCAGGCTTGCAAGAGAGGTATACATTAATTAAAAAGGGGTGGGTTTTTTGGCTATGTTCAACGCAAGAGAAAGAACAAGTAAGTAGTAGATCCACTGCATGGAAAAGACAGAGAAATGCTATTGGGTGACAGAGAGAGGCAGAAATGCTCTGCATCTACTTTGTCTTTACCCAAAAATAATACAATGCCCAATCTGTTAATAATAGAATAAATGATGCAAGGAGGGAGCTGCAACCCAAGATGGGAAAAGATGTAGTAAGGAAACAGCTAGCCACTTTAAATGAATTCAACTCTCCAGGGCCTGATGAGTTGCCCTCCAGAGTACTGAAGGAGCTTGTGGACGTTATCACAGAGCCTCTGTCTATAACCTTTGAGAATTTTTGGAGAACAGGTGAGCTCCCTGCAGACTGGAGGTGGCCAAATGTTGTCTCCATCTTCAAAAAGGGAAAAAAGAAGAAGATTTGGTTAACTACGGCCAGTCAACTTGATGTCAATACCAGGAAAGGTCCTAGAACAGATAATTAAACAATCAATCTGTAAGCACCTAGAAAAAGATGCTGTGATTAGGATTAGATGCTGGGATTTTAGAGAATCGAACCTGTGGCCTTTGCACATAAAACATGTGCTCTACCATTGAACCGCTTGTGCCCCTGCCTAAGATAAAGATCTCACTAAGGGAAAGGCAAAAAAACCCCCAAGGAGATCATTGTTACTATTTTGAAGCCACCCTGACTACACATAGGTTTTTAAATTCCTGGCTATTATTCTTGCAATGCAGACACAAACAGAGCCCTGGTGCCAGCTCCTCAAGCTTCTGGAGCCACGAAAGGTTGGGTGGTGGAGGATGTCTTTGAAGAGAGAAACACGTAGCCAGTTTCAACTTGAATGGGAGAAGCATCCAAAATGAAATCCAAATATTTAAGTAAGCTAGAGAAGCTAGGAAGGCTTTATGTAGGGGATATGTCATCATGCCAGTTAACTCCAGAGCATCTGCCAATGAGTTGCAGGGGGATGTGGCTGTAGTTGCTGACCCCCAACCCCATAGCACTGGTTCTGAAACACTACTCCCATTCACAGTTCCATCCATTTGCGCCTTATCAGTAATTGATCATATATCATATGAACTTTGATGGCCATATTTTTCTCTGCTTCAGCACAACAAAAAGCTCTCGATCTGGTGGGTCAGAATAGTGGGTGGTGAAAAGGATCTAGGAGTCTTGGTTGACCACAAACTTGACATGAGCCAACAGTGTGACGCGGCAGCTAAAAAAGCCAATGCAATTCTGGGCTGCATCAATAGGAGTATAGCATCTAGATCAAGGGAAGTAATAGTGCCACTGTATTCTGCTCTGGTCAGACCTCACCTGGAGTACTGTGTCCAGTTCTGGGCACCACAGTTCAAGAAGGACCCTGACAAACGAACGTGTCCAGAGGAGGGCAACCAAAATGGTCAAAGGCCTGGAAATGATGCCTTATGAGGAACGGCTAAGGGAGCTGGGCATGTTTAGCCTGGAGAAGAGGAGGTTAAGGGGTGATATGATAGCCATGTTCAAATATATAAAAGGATGTCATATAGAGGAGGGAGAAAGGTTGTTTTCTGCTGCTCCAGAGAAGCAGACACGGAGCAATGGATCCAAACTACAAGAAAGAAGATTCCACCTAAACATTAGGAAGAACTTCCTGACAGTAAGAGCTGTTCGACAGTGGAATTTGCTGCCAAGGAGTGTGGTGGAGTCTCCTTCTTCGGAGGTCTTTAAGCAGAGGCTTGACAACCATATGTCAGGAGTGCTCTGATGGTGTTTCCTGCTTGGCAGGGGGTTGGACTTGATGGCCCTTGTGGTCTATTCCAACTCTATGATTCTATGATTCTATGATCTTTGCCTCCATTGAGAAACTAACATGAGGGAGAACGAAGTGATGTTCTTCAGGTCTCACGAAAAATGTCAGAGGCAGGAGCAAGGACCAAGCACATCTGCCTAGTCTGGCAAAATTAAATGATAGCCACTGTCTCCATGCAACATGCAAGTCTCTTATGGCAAGGATGCTGTTTTGTTCTTAAGTTAACGTATGGAAATCCCTGCTTTATCAGACCAAGGAGCCATCTGGTCCAGCATCATGATCTCACAGTGGTCCATTGGATGCCCATGGAAAAAGCCTGTCAGCAGGACACAACAGCACAGCAGCACCTTTCCCCATTGCAATTCCCAGCAGTTGGTATTTAGAGGCAGGGCTGGCCCAAGACCTTTCAGCACTTGAGGTGAACCACAAAATGAAGTGTGTCCCCCCGGGAAGAAGGGGTGAGTGAAGCTCTACATTGGGAACAAGGGGGAGTGAATATCTACATTGGGACCAAGATCATTGGGAATCAAATTAACCTTACCTGATGCTTGAAGTGGGAATCAAGGGCCACGACGGGGGAGGGAAGGGGCCTGCTCTGAGTCACGCTGTGTGGGTGCAGAGTCCAGTCTTCACCATTTCCTCCCTAGGAGTGAGAGGAGACCAGCAGTGCCTCCTATTTGCTGAGAGGCCACTGTAGAGGAGGCATTGCGGGGCACTGCTGAGGAAATGGCAGATTCAGCCTCTTAAGGAGTGAGCTGCAGCTGTCACTTCCACTGCAGCAGTGGTGGCAACAGCAGGCGATGTGTTCCTTGGAGGCCAGATTTGCTACGCCTGTGGATCCTGCCACCCGGGGCGGCTGCCTCACCTTGCCTCAGGGGTGGCCTGTCCCTGTTCAGAGGAATACCGCCACTGACAATGGGGAGGACATCATAGCCACCACAGCTAGAAGCCATCGATAGTTTTATTATCCTCCATGCTTTTGTCCACTTCTCTTTGCACAGCTGTCAACTTTCAGATTTGAAAATAAGGGATCAGCAGCCTCAAAAATAAGGGATCAGCAGCCTCACCTGTCCCGGGGACAGTCTACAGGAGATCTAACAATCTGGGATAGCAGCAGGAAGCACCGGGAAACGGCGCTGGAATAAGGGAACTTCCTGCAAAAAAGGGAAGGTTGACAGCTATGCTTTTAAAGCCATGGAAGTTGGTGGCCTACTGCATGTGGGATCAAATTTGATGGTTTAGCTATGTGCTGTGCAAAGAGGGGCTTTCTTATGTTGGTAACAGAGGCGCCAACTTCTCAAGATGATTGCGGGGGCCTGACGTCGCGAGGAGCCAGAGGGAGGAGCTGAATGTCCTCTGAGCATTGACAGGGTCCAGCCCTCAAAAAAACAACAACAACCAAAAACAAGGCTGGTGCCTATGGTCAGTGCTGATCTTCCAACAGTCTGCTTCACTAGAGGCCCATGAATCCAGGTGTTATGAGAGAGAAGAACTTTTCTCTATCCACTCTCTCCATACCATGCGTAATTTTTATGTTTCTAGCATGTCACCTCTCACTAATCATCATCATTACCCTGTCAGCACAGTGCAGGATGGGTTGCTGAGCTGGTGAGGCTCATTTGACAACCATAAGAAACAGATCCTTTAATCTCATTGGCCCAGTCCTGTGGAGCACTCTGCCAATAGAGATTCAGTGGGCAACTTCTGTGCCAACTTTAAAATTGCTGCTGAAAACTTTTCTATTCCACCTAGGCCTCTTCAGGCAATTAAGAGTACATCAGTTTTATTGATGCTTGTTTTTAACTTCTTTGCTTTTACATTGTTTTAATTTTTTTAAAATGCTTTTATTGTATGGCTTTTATCTTTTTTAAATGTTGTAAACCACTTTGATATGTTTTGTGATTTAGCGGCATATAAATACTTTTATAAATAAATAGATAAGGGGATAAATAAAGGAACAAAGCTTCCACAACAAATACACAATTAATGATCATTACCATGGTCCTGAAAGAACCAGAGCATTTTGTGTTTGAATTGCAGTAGTTTTGTGGGGTCCTCTACAGGAGAAGTTGGAGAAAACCCTAAACCAACCCTCTGTGTCATTGAATGCAATTTATTTTCTTAAGCTGAATTAAGGTGATGAGTCAGATAGATACTCTTTCATGCAGCGTTCTATCCCCACATCACCGTATTAAAATAAGGAGTTCAGTTGATATGTTCTTAATACCTTGTCATAATGGTTCCTTCTCGTTGCTGTGTACTAACTCATTAACAAAGTAACATGTTTTGATTCCACCATGAAAACCCTCCGAATAATTGCTACAGCTACAGTCCTGGGGCTGAAGAATAATGTTTCCAAAGCGCTTTTATAGGCTACAAATTATGTGCTTTTTATAGAAGTTATCTAATTTTAATTTTTAAAAATCCCCCCTGGGCAATCCTTTAACTCCTTTTGAAAGCACAGGAGTGTTGTCTTCTATGGGTGGCAAACAGATTATCGGGCTGTCAGGCTCTCAGAGTCCATAGGATTTCTTTATCAACAGCAGCACTCTATTCCATGGGATTTCAGTGTCATAATCTTGAGATTGTTGTTGCCCTAATTTGCCATCCTGACATTCAAAAAGGGTAGTTTGAAAGGAAAATTATTTTACTTAAGGAATGGAAAACAAAGATATCACATTATTTTTATTTTTCCTGTACATGATTAGAGGGCGGATTTTTTGTGTGTTTTGTTTTGAAAGTAGATTCATATTCTGGGGTATTCATAGCTGAAAAATAGTTTCTAAATGTTTATCTACCAACTGGGAAGAGACTTTGATTGCATCCACACAATCCCTTCTCTTGGGAGTTGCCACCCTTCACTCACTTTATATAGAAAATTGAGATAATATTGTTGAGAAATCATTGCACTCAGGGCTTTCCTTCTTGCCTTCCTGATCCCCTTCAGACAAGGTGAACAGGTTCCAGAAAGGACCAGACTTTAAGCTAGATATTTGATGGGCAGATAACTTGGATGTTTTTTCAATAGACAGAAAATAGGTAGCTTAAGATTTCCTTAAGAATCCTGAATTGGGACCGTGTAATCTGGGGAGCCCTCCAGACATGCTGTTTTTTGCTTATCCATTTGTGCTCGTGATGCTATCGTGTCAGTCACACGCTGCTTTCAGTACTGTTTGTGTCTACAAATGTTTTGGGGCGGTCACAGTGCTTCATTTCCAATCAGTGCTTATCCTGTACCCTCCTGCTGAAACCCTGTTTTAAGAAATTCTGTGGTGCATTTGTAGCAGCACAACTGGATGCCTGCATCTGCCCCAGCTGCAACTAAACATGTCTCTCCCCCATTGGTCTCTACAGCCACAGCAGGAGCTGCAACCCACCAACAGTTTGACCTCACCCATAAAGGCGCACTCCTCCATTGTCTCCTGAGACAGGAGGATACCAACAATGGTCTGCATTATTAGCACTGGAAAATAATAGTTGGCTCACAGCTGTCTCCAACATATTAGGGCCAACCTGCAGGGCTTTAGCATTCATGGTGACTGTTCCTGGCCCTCAGTGATGCTCAGGAAAGCTCATGGGAAGGGCCATTCTAAAGCATCTACTTTGCATGAAAAAGATTATAGGTTCAATCTGAGTAGGGCTGGAAAAGGCTGCTGTCTGAAAACCTGGAGAGCGGCGGCCAGTCAGTGTAGTAAATGCTTCCTCTGTCCCTGTTCTTCTGTAAAGGGCCTTTGGGGCTATGAAAGCAGAATTCAAACATTTGTCTCAACGTAGAATTCCACAATGCAGGTATGGTTAGTCTTACCTTGTGAATGAAATATGAATGGCCAGGGGACTATACACTCCCTTCTTCATTTCAGCTATATGTTTCTGCTAATGCCAGGGGGTGTTTCATGAAACATGCATTGCGCTTTGCTAAAAGGAAACAGAAACAACAAATAACTGAGCTGCACAGATAAATATCAGCCAGATGAATAGATATCTTTCCACTAGTAGATCAGCTTGCAAAGATTTAACCTTTCCGAGGCATGCCATTTTTTTAAAAAAACATATGAACTGTCCCATATTTTTAGTTTCAGAAAATAGCATTTTATCTACTGGGTTAGACATCATGTTCCTTTCATGGGAATAAGTGGCATAATGTTTTATGACATTCTGCTTTTTCTAAAGTCAAGCAAAGGATTACAGTAACTGATTCTCCCCCATTCCCCTCACTACCTCTCTCCGTATGTGTGTGTTGACAAGCACAGCACATATATAACAAGTATATTCTTGTTCTTTATTGCCCAAGTGTTTGTTGATGTGTCTCCAAGGGAAGAGTGGGACTGATATGGCTTCATTTAAAGCCTCGAGCACCATATCCCAAGCATGGAATGTCGAAAGATCTAAAGAAGATCAAGTGTATTTATTTCAAGCATTTTTTTTTATCATTATGAGAGAATGTTGTTTAAAAAGTAATTTAGGTGTTCAGTGCAAATAAGAATATTGGCAGGACAAGATGCCATAAAGTTATTGTGCATTGCAAATAAATAAACTCTGCATCAATACTTGTTTATATATGAAGATTTTGCAAGACAACACTGAAGAAGGTTTGATTTGAAAGCAAAGATATCCACAGTCCTCATATTTTAGTGCTGTAACAGAAAAGGATTTTAAAATGGCTTATTCAATGGATTGGTGAATATATATGTGTGTGTATATATATGTATATGTATATGTATATGTATATATGTATATGTATGTGTGTGTGTATTGCCATGGAGCAAAGGGAAAAGATATAATGCAACTCAGAAAGAAAGAAGGGGAAGCATAAGAAAAATATATCACAGGGGGAAATTGTACCGAGTGGTGGAAATGTATTATCTTTACCAATGTTCGCTGCTTTGAAATACTTGAAAGGTTGATGAAAGTATGCACATTGCAGACAGAGAGGTGTTTTTCTTCGTCTCTCATATAGAATCATAGAATCATAGAGTTGGAATAGACCACAAGGGCCATTGAGTCCAACCCCCTGCCAAGCAGGAAACAATATGACTAGAACCACGGGGTCATCCAATGAAGCTGAACTGTGGAAGATTGACAGCAGTCACGAAATTAAAAGACGCCTCCTTCTTGGGAGAAAAGCAATGAGAAACTTAGACAGCATCTTAAAAAGCAGAGACATCACCTTGCCAACAAAGGTCCATATAGTTAAAGCTATGGTTTTCCCAGTAGTGATGTATGGAAGTGAGAGCTGGACCATAAAGAAGGCTGATCGCCGAAGAATTGATGCTTTTAAATTATGGTGCTGGAGGAGACTCTTGAGAGTCCCATGGACTGCAAGAAGATCAAACCTATCCATTCTGAAGGAAATCAGCCCCGAGTGCTCTCTAGAAGGACAGCTCATGAAGCTTAGGCTCCAATACTTTGGCCACTTCATGAGAAGAGAAGACTCCCTGGAAAAGACCCTGGTGTTGGGAAAGATGAAGGGCACAAGGAGAAGGGGACGACAGAGGACGAGATGGTTGGACAGTGTTCTCGTAGCTACCAGCATGAGTTTGACCAAACTGCGGGAGGCAGTGGAAGACAGGAGTAATTGGCATGCTCTGGTCCATGGGGTCACGAAGAGTCGGACACGACTAAACGACTAAACAACAACAACAGGAGGATAGAAAAAAGTATGTACTTCTTCTCTAAGTGCATGAATCTACTGACATAATTACTGTGCCCCTCATCTGTGCTGGCCTGGAGCTGGCCTGGAGGGGGGAAAATAGAATCATAGTATGGTTGAGTGAGCCCAAGGGTAATCCACCTCCCGCAGTGGAGGAATCACAGCTGAAGAATATCTGATAGAGAGCCACCCAGCCCCTGCTTAAAAACCTTCAATGAAGTCCACTACCTTTTGAGGTAGTCTGTTCCACTGTCAAGCAGCTCTTACCATCAAAAAGTTATTCCTAACATTTAGCTGGAATCTCCTTTCATGTAATTTGAACCCATTGGTTTGGGTCCTACTCTCTGGAACAGCAAACTTGCCTCATCTTCCATGCAACAGCCCTTCAGACATTTGAAGAAAGTGATCATATCTCCTCTCAGTCTTCTCTTCTCCTGGGTAAACATACCCAACTCAACTTTGGTTTTATTATATTTCATTATATTTACTTTAAAATAGCTTCTAGCCAATATGCACTCAAAAGTAATTATTTGCTCGGAGCTTACGTTCCAAAATTTCTTGCAACACACAGAGTTTGAAGGATCTTCAATAACACCCAAACATTACTTCTTCCTTCTTTCCAACAGCAGGTGCTTACTGACCTAGATTAAGTTGCCTGAGATGTCAAAGTCCTTGGGAAAAAAATTAGCTAACGTTGACCTAAATGGCTTCAGGCGCAACATCTGACCAAAGGAACTATGTCACACAGTATAAATACAAAGAAAAACATCTACAATTTCTGAAAACTCAGCAAGAATGGATTTATTTTGTTTTTTCCAGAATGGAAACTCTTCAGTGCCTTTGTGTGGAAAGCAACTGACTCCATGCCATATTTGCACAATTCATTTGTGGAATTTTTCTGTGTTGCAAATTAGAGATTTCACACAAGCCATGTTAGGGAGCCCAAAAGGCCAGTTTTAAAACGAAAAAGCTTCAGCAGCATACAAATCTACCGGATCTGCACTTTCTGAAACAATATGAACCTGGACCCTGCGATCATCATCTGAGACCTTTCTTTGTGCTCCTCCTCCACAAAAGGTCCAGAGGGTGGCAACATGAGAACAGGCCTTTTCTGCAGTGGTTTCCTGTTTATAGAATGCTCTCTCCAGGGAGGACTGCATGGCCCCTTCATTGCATATTTTTAGGTGTCAGGTGGAAACCAGCCTTTGGCTAATTAACATTCTATGGCCTTTTCAATGTGTTTCTGGGAGGGGGGTTATTAGTTTGTTTTTGTTTTATTTTGTGTTCTCATTTAGAATTTTGTTGTTGTTGCGAAGCTCCCTGTGATCTTTGGATGAAGGGCAGTATACATAATAATAATAATAATAATAATAATAATAATAATAATAATAATAGAAACATAAAACAGCCATTCTTCAAATTGTCACTTCTCTGAATTTTGCAACGCAAACCTCCTTTCAAGTAACATGTACAAAAATGGATAAGCTAAGTAGAATGTGCATTAAATGCACATACAGTGGTACCTTGGTTTACAAACATAATCTGTTCCAGAGGTCCATTTGTAAACCAAAACAGGTTGTAACCCAAGACGCACTTTCGCCAATGGGGCCTCCCAAAAAAATTTGTTCGTAATCCAAAAGAAAAGAAAAGGAAAGGAAAGAAAAGAGGGGTATAATCCAAAAAAAAAAAAAAAAAAAAAAGTTTGCAAACTGGGACACGCACTTCCGGGTTTGACGTGTTTGTAATCCAAGATGTATGCAAACCAAGTACTGTATTAAGGAAAAGAACATATAAGAATCATATTAAGGACATATAAGAAAGACAGAAAGGTAGAGTACTCTGGAGTGAAGGTCCTGTGTGTAGGTTCCCCCAAGCATCTGGCTGGACACTGTGAGAAAAAGATACTGAACTTGATGGGCCTGATCCAACATGTTTTTCTTATGTTCTTATTTTCTTAACTGTGGGAAGTGAATTTAAGATTGAAAAAAACGAGAAACTGAGAGAAACCCAAATGGAAAGATTTGCCCATCACTGCTTCCAGGTGAGCGGGGTTAGGATTGCAGCCCAAGTCATATCAGAAAGTTCCTCCTTTCTATCTCACCTCTAGCAGGAGGACAAAAAACAAAACAAAAACAGGAATGAGGCACATGAATCAGAAAGAATAGGAAAAAGGAAAAACTTGTTCCCAAAAGTGCCAACCACGAGGATTGGCTAAAACATTTCAGAACATGGCTATGTCTCTTAAATGTCCAGTTCTTTAGAGTCCAGTTCTTTAGAGGAGTTGAAGCAATTTACTCCAACACTAGCTCCCTATCTGGCACCAAAGCACAAATAGTTAACTCCCTGCCTCTTCCTGCACCATGGTCACAACCCGGCTGCTACTTGCAATTTTTTTTGAAGAGACAGAGATGCATTCACATAATGTGCAGTTTCCCCCTTAGAAACAGAATTCAGTGTGTTTTTGGAGCTCCCTTCTTTTAGATTACCTATGTCTTCAGCCTTATTTGCAATTACAGTGGCACCTCAAGTTACAAATGCCTCAGGTTACAAATGCTTCAGGTTACAAACTCTGCTGACCTGGAAGAGTTACCTCGAGTTGAGAACTTTGCCCCAGGATGAGAACGGAAATCGTGTGCCGGCGGCACAGCGGCAGCAAGAGGCCCACTAGCGAAAGCACGCCTCTAGTTAAGAACAGTTTCAGGTTAAGAACGAATCAAGTTCGTAACTAGAGGTACCACTGTACTTGTGCCACATTAGCTTTCATGCATCTGCAATATTGCTTTTAATAAAAAAAAGGGGGAAACAAACAGATTGACTAAAAAACATGTAACCCTCCACTCTGTACAGTGATACCTCAGGTTAAGTACTTAATTCGTTCTGGAGGTCTGTTCTTAACCTGAAACGGTTCTTAACCTGAAGCACCACTTTAGCTAATGGGGCCTCCTGCTGCCGCCACACGATTTCTGTTCTCATCCTAAGCAAAGTTCTTAACCCGAGGTACTATTTCTGGGTTAGCGGAGTCTGTAACCTGAAGCGTCTGTAACCTGAAGTGTATGTATCCTGAGGTACCACTGTATTGTTATTTGTGCCTTCCCCAATTGGCATTGAAATCCTTAGGCCTCCAAAAAGAGTCTTGTTGGCCAGATCTCCCACTGATGCCCACTGTGAAAATGGGGTCATTCGAACCTCATTTCTCCTACTGCTCTGTTTCATTCCCAAAACTTTGTTGAGATGCCAACAACAGATGTTTCTGCTTTCAAGACTACAGGAGCTGCATGGAACAATTTCTCCCTCCATCCACTCTGAGAGCAAAATGTCAATCCGTCAAGGGTGGAGTAATATATTTCTCTTATCGCCAAGGCGAAAGCTCACTGACCTGCTCAGTAGGGGAAACTGAACTGGGGTGCGAAGAGAGCAGATGGCTCTCAAGATTAGGCTTCAGCCACTGCGCTGGCTCCTCTTTCCGAAGGACCTTTGGTAATTAAATGTGAAAGCTCATTGGCTTTGTTCCCAAATTCCTTAGGAAGTTAGAAATGCAGGACCAAATCTTGTAGTCAGTGCTCAAGATAAGGTTCGGCTCAATGCGTGCTTAAAAAATATATCAATAAATCTTGTGACTTTAAAAGGAAGAATTCTGTACCCACATGTAAATAGGTGTGATAAGACATTCATCATCAACAGGTACATATAATTTTATGGAGGAAATGGTGGTCACAAAGATGTATAAGTTCTCAAATTATACTCAAAGTTTACAATTATACTTTATAGTGGCCATAGTTCAGTAAAAGCAATAATCTGGTTGGGAGCCTCTGAACTCTTTTTTGCTTTTGTTTTGCACAATTGGTAACTGGTTGGGAAAGTGAAAACCAGGGTGATAGAGCAACTTTTGTGTTTTGCTTTTCTCAGGTCTGCAATTTTGTGCAGTGCCCCAAAATTTGCCTTTGGGACACTGTGCCTGGAAAAGCCGCTTTTTCCAAGTCAGTGATCTCGTGTGGGTCATGTAACTTGAAATATACTCAGAGTGGATTTCATGCTCTTTATTCAGCTCATAGTGGTGAGGAGGAATGGAAGTCCCCTCAAAGTATCTGCTTTATATACATTATTTACACAATGGGCTGCACGTGATTGGCTATTTCCGGAATTCTCCTGTAGGCCAATCAGGTTGTGGATTCACTTCCATCTGGAGCTGGATTGGGTGGCTCCTGCAGACCAATAATACTGCTGCATTGTTCTAGGACCAATCAGACTGCTGCATTTTGGATCCTATTCAACTCACAGTTACAGATAGGTAGCCGTGTTGGTCTGCCATAGTCAAAACAAAAAAAATTCCTTCCAGTAGCACCTTAAAGACCAACTAAGTTAGTTCTTGGTATGAGCTTTCGTGTGCATGCACACTTCTTCAGATACACCTATTCAACTCAGTACATAACATAACTCATGCAGGATTTTGGACGCAGAAGATGGTGTCCTTGCTTTGGTCTGTGTTGAGTTGGAGAGTGTGTGCACCAGTTGGTAATTCAATGATTTTCCTTTTCTTCTGCAGGTCTCTAGTTCTACTCATGCCCTTCAGCTGCTGAATTCAAACTTTTTGAGCTTCAATTTCAGATTTTAGCTTAAAGGAAAAAACCACACACCTGAAATGCCCAGAACCATAGTACCACTGGTCCACACAATAAATTTCTCAAAATGAATGTATATACGGGAAAGTTTTCTGGCAAGAAGACAAAAGATTCCAGATTACTTGCGGCCCCTACCAGACGTTAAAGGTATGTGGGGAACATGTGACAGCATGCACATGATCTTCATGAGAAATTATGAGAACTGCTTTTGCGGGGCTCAATCTTGCACGGCACCACCCAAAACACAAGTTTCTGGGTGTTTTTTTTCGGGGTGAGAGCGCAGAGCTAGAGTGTATGAGATCGCAGCACTCAAAATGGCTGCCACGAGTTTGCAGATGTCCCATTTTTTCCCAGGGCACTTGGCAGGTATGGTTTGAGTCTTCCTGAGACATTAAAATGGGTGTGTGTGTGTGTTCCAGTGCCAATCAAAGGAGAACTGCTGTTGTCACCCTTGCTGGGCAAGTTCATCAGGGGGCAAAGACATGGGAAGGCTCCAGTGTCTAGGGCCCCCTCAAACCTGGAGCTGGACCTGGCATGTAATTTTAACTGCAGGGGCCCTTTTCAGATCTTTTTATAAACATTCAGAGGTTGAATGCGCCTCCCCACACCTCAGTCATGTGTTCAGATAATGTCTGGAATAGGCTGGGGTGATCTGAATGGTCTCCCTGTGTCAAAGCAATCGCCAAGCTGTCCATCTTGGGCCGTTAGTTGGCATCAAGTACAATTCTCAATGGGACGCAGGTGGCGCTGTGGGTTAAACCACAGAGCCTAGGACTTGTTGATCAGAAGGTCAGCGGTTCGAATCCCCACGACGGGGTGAGCTCCCGTTGCTCGGTCCCTGCTCCTGCCAACCTAGCAGTTTGAAAGCACGTCAAAGTGCAAGTAGATAAATAGGTACTGCTCCAGCAGGAAGGTAAACGGCGTTTCCGTGCGCTGCTCTGGTTCGCCAGAAGCGGCTTAGTCATGCTGGTCACATGACCCGGAAGCTGTATGCCGGCTCCCTCGGCCAATAAAGCGAGATGAGTGCGCAACCCCAGAGTCGGCCAAGACTGGACCTATTGGTCGGGGTCCCTGTACCTTTACAATTCTCAAATTGGGGAGGGGAGAGAAAATACTCATAAGCGATGTGCAAGGCATGGGAAAGGGATAAATTTGTCACTGCATGCTGCTGCAGTTCAACTTCAAAGCACCTGAACTTTCTTAAAGGTTTTATCCTTGAGCTGAAAGGAATCTGTTTCACAGGCAACTTTGAGAGATGTAGCCTCTAGCAGATCGTTCACATTTCAGACAGCTTTAGCAACAATCTGTATTGAGTTTCACCTGATTTATTCCCTCTGCAATATTTCATGTCAGCTGCTATCACTTGGGTGTGGGGTGTGTGTGAGAGAGAAAGGGAATATCTTATTCCAGACAGCCCTCTCCTAAAAAAAAAATATTTAAAAAAATCAAAACGTATGGGGCTGTATCCATCATTAATTCTACTCAATGTAGACTCATGGATATAAATGGCTTAAATTAGTAATGTTCGTTGATTTCAATGGGTCTCCTCTAAGTAGGGCTGCTGGATGCAGCCTACAGTTTAAATAAGGTTAAACTCAATGGTTTGTGGCCAACACTAATGTCAGACAGAGTAGACCCTTTGCAGTTAATGGATATGATTAACTTACTTCCATTAACTTCAGTGGGTCTGCTCTGAGCAGGGCTTAAGTGGACCCCATACATTTAAAGCACATTTAAATCTCCCAGCTGAATCATGGGGATTGTAGTTTATTAAAGATACTGGGAATTCTTTGGGGAAAATAATGCCCTTTCAGCGTGCTTTGGGTGTAAATCACAATGAAAACCAGTTTAAAAACTAAAAGCACAATGGATATGAACAGCTCCAACTCTTTTCTTTTAAAAAATGTTGTCGTTTTCCCCCAAATTTTATTTTCTAAAGGAAGAAAGATTGTCTGAAGAACAGGCAGATACTTCAGCATTCAAGTGGGCTCTTGATAGGACATGCTTGATCGCAACATTCAAATTTATTTGGCTAAAGGTTTTGGCTTCTGCCTTCATCGGTTGGGATTCCAACCAGTAATGCCAAAGGGACTTTTCTAAGTCCCAAATGATGCGATGTGGGAGGTGTGTGTGGAAGGCATCCCACTTTCCATCCCAATTCCTCTTTCTTTCTTGTGCAGTAATGCATGAAATAAGCACGCCGGTGCTGAGATTCTAATGCTTGAACAATGTATCTTTGATATGACTTAATGCTTGTGGTTCAAGCTGGATTAAAACTCTCCACGTTCTACACATTGGTCTTTGCTTGTGGTAAAGAAGATGAGTGTTAATTCAACGGGAGCCTTTTGCTTCTCATTACTTGCTGATAACATTTCCCTCCCCCCAAAAAAGGTGCTCTTCGTGGCCCATAGTCTTCAAAATATCCTTTAAAAACAAACAGAGGGTCTTTCCACCCTCCCCTTTCCCCTTGAGGCAGATCTGAGTGATAATGTGAATACTTGTGTGCAGAAATTGGCATCTCAACTCACACAAAAAAGCAACAGGATGACTCCGGGGCAAAACAGAGGGGTGTGTGTGTGTGTGTGTGTGTGTGTGTAATGTTAAAGCCACTTTGCAAACAGTTTGAAGTTTCAGCCCCCTTTTTACAGCCTGTGATGAGAGTGATTGATTTGTGTGAAAGGAAAATTAACTCTCCAAACTCCAAAGATGACAATTTCCCATTAATCCCAGCTTTGGAAAGGGGGCAAGATGGTGTTTCTCTAACACCTGATGACAGAAAGATGGCCATTCAAAGCTCCCTTCAGGCACCTGATGCTTGGGAAAGTTGTGATGTTTCCATTGTGATCTCCTAAAGACAGAAATAACCAGGGGTTGTTGTTGTTGTTTGATAAAAAAAATAACAATAATGATGTTCATATGTTGATAAAAGTGCATAAAAAAGAGAAAGACCTTTATCCAACTGTTAAGGACATCTGGAGATGCTTAAAGGGGTGTCTTTGATTTCTAAAGTGATTAAACAATATACAGTTATAAATACAAGTAAAATAATAAAACTATTCTACTCAGAACCAGAAAAAAATACAGATTCAGCAAAAGAGGTGGATTCCCTAAAACAACATACCTTAACTGTCAAAGACAGAAAAGAGGTATATCTTCAGGTACAGCAAAAACCATCCTGTGAAGATGCCAGGCTCAATTCTGTGGAGAGGGAGTACAATAATTACATGTGCTTTATATAGTAATTTTCAAAGCAAGACTTTCATGTCCAACTAGAAAATGTTTGTGGTTAGCATGTAGGTCTAATCCACACTTCCAGGACACAAAACACTCACATATATATATGTATAGATATGCAGGTTTTGGTGTCCTCGGGTATCTTCCCGTGTAAAAGTTGGGGTGTCTAGGCGACGTTTCGACGAGGTCTCACTCGTCATCTTCAGGCTGGTGCTTTCGGCTTCTTGTTACTGGAACAGAGCAGGATCTCAGTGTTTGAGTTCCTATAAATACTGTTGAGGAGGTGTGGCCTCCTATGTTCTGGGCAGAGAGGAAGTTCCCAGGCTAGTGTGCCTTTTCTTCTTTTGTTCCTTAATTGCTTGAGGGATATCTTGAGTGATTTCTTGAGTGATATCCTGAGTACCACTTAGGTGGGTCATTAGGTGTGGATTAGTTGCTAAAGCCTTTGTGTCTTGACCTCTTGAACTTTGTGAAGAGTTTTTCTGAGAAGATGGGTGTACTACATTTAGTTGTGCTCTGGCTTGGCTTCGTGTATAGGGGCGAGCTGTGGTTTTGTGGCCTGTGCCAGCCAGATCTGTGTAGGGATTGCAGGGGGGTGCAGCATCCGGAGGTGCCACCATGGTTTGGCTACTGGATGGTGTCTGTAATTTATCTGTGGAGAGGGCCTACACCCCAAAATACAATTCACTATGGAAATAGAAGCCAACAACCAACTTCCCTTTCTTGACGTCCTAATCTACAAAAAACCTGATGGCTCCCTAGGACACACTATCTACCGGAAAAAAACACACACCAACCGCTACTTACATGCACAATCACACCACCACCCTGCACAAATAAACTCCGTAGCCAAGACTCTCATCTCCAGAACCAAACGCCTGGCTGACAAAGACCACTTGACAACTGAGTTACAGAATCTCTCAAATGTGTTAATTGCCAATGGATACCAGCAAAACAGGGTTACGAAGCTAATCCAAAAAGAAACACCCCCCAAAAACCAAGACACAGAAGAAAACAATGGCATGGCCCTCCTTCCTTATATCAAGGGCACTACAGATAAAATTAGCAAAATCCTCCATAAACACAATATCAAAACAGCCTTTTGCGCCAACCAAAAAATAGCCAATATCCTCAGAAACCCCAAGGATAAAATCCAGTTGGAAAACCAAGGGGTCTATGAAATACCCTGCAAAGTCTGCCCAGCCACGTACATTGGACAAACAAACAGACGAATAAATGCACGTATCGCAGAACACAAGAATGCCGTCAAAAAAGAAGAAAAAACTTCCTCTCTCTTCCAACACATGAAAGAAACAGGACACGAAATTAATTTTGCAGATTCCAAATTGCTCTCTAACATGGAACATCACCACAAGAGAATAATCATGGAAGCCATCGAGATAGAGAAACACCCTCACAACATGAACAAGCGTGACGACACATCCCGCTTGCCAGACATCTGGAAATTAGCCCTCCCCACAAAAACTGACACCAGATCCAGAGGCACACAGAACGCCATCACCAATCAACCACACCAGACCCAAACCCAGACCCTCTCCACAGATAAATTACAGACACCATCCAGTAGCCAAACCATGGTGGCACCTCCGGATGCTGCACCCCCCTGCAATCCCTACACAGATCTGGCTGGCACAGGCCACAAAACCACAGCTCGCCCCTATACACGAAGCCAAGCCAGAGCACAACTAAATGTAGTACACCCATCTTCTCAGAAAAACTCTTCACAAAGTTCAAGAGGTCAAGACACAAAGGCTTTAGCAACTAATCCACACCTAATGACCCACCTAAGTGGTACTCAGGATATCACTCAAGAAATCACTCAAGATATCCCTCAAGCAATTAAGGAACAAAAGAAGAAAAGGCACACTAGCCTGGGAACTTCCTCTCTGCCCAGAACATAGGAGGCCACACCTCCTCAACAGTATTTATAGGAACTCAAACACTGAGATCCTGCTCTGTTCCAGTAACAAGAAGCCGAAAGCACCAGCCTGAAGATGACGAGTGAGACCTCGTCGAAACGTCGCCTAGACACCCCAACTTTTACACGGGAAGATACCCGAGGACACCAAAACCTGCATTCCTGTACCCGTGAAAATCTACGAAAGCATGTATAGATATATATATAGACACACAGAGACCCCTTCCCCAAAATGCCTTTCATGGGGCTATGGCTTAAAAACATGAAAACACTGTTTTTAAAAGAGAATATTCTAGTTTGGTTTTCATCTCTTAATCACAACTGAAAGTGCCCACAATATGTCTCTTTATTTATATATTTGATTGGCAATTTAGAAAACTGCCATAAATTATTTGAAGAGCGTGTTTATTTAGTGTTACAGTCTCGGGTCATTTCTCTTCAAAGGAGACTTCAAACACATGCCTGACAATTCATGTCAACACTTGGAATTGGACACTGCTTCTCATTTACTCATAGGTAAACTAAATGGATCTGGCAGAGGCGTCGTGCGCTAAGTGTATGTCTACATTTCTGCTCCATGCAATTGCTTTTTGGCTGCCATCTTATTTGCACTTGCGGTCTGAAGAATCAATAAAGAAGTTCATCAGGAAAGCTTTAGGGAGCACGGAAAACCATTTTCACTTCATTAAACGCTTTAATCTCTTCCATAATTCAGTGCGGAGGATTTGTATGGAATATATTGTTTCACAATTTTAATCCCTGTCCCCACAAATCCAGCCAACTTCGCCAGATGTTTGGAAATCCAGATGGCCATACTCTTTCCGCAACATAGGCTTGACTGCTCTCAAGCAAGGTGTGCCTTGTTTCAGAAGATTACAACTGCACAGAATGCAATGGACCCTCCTGTATGAAAGCTGCTGGAGAATAAGAGGATTCCTCATAAACACAGGAAGGCTCATGGTTTATCTAGCTATTATGAGAAATAGAATTGCTGCTATTCTGTTACTCTTTGCCCCCTCATATTGCCTAGGTCAAAGACAGGGAACCTTTGGCCCTGAAAATAATGGTGGACTACAGCGCTCATCATCATTGGCTTCAATGTTTAGAGGACCACAGGTTTCTCTCCCCCCCCCCCCATATAAATGTTTATTGATTTATTTCAAAAAAGAAAAGAAAGAAAAACAAAAAAGAAACCGCAAAAGACAAAAGAAAAGAAAGTACACAAATTAAAGATTTTACATCAGAGATTTTACATTACCGTCTCTTTTGAGACTTCCTTCAGCTTGTCCGTAAATCATTCGTGGTAGTAATTAAAATCACGCATTTTCTGGCTTATATTGTCATATATTTCTCTCTCTTCTATTCCCTTTAAACAATAACTCTTGGTCTTTCACAGTGCTTCTCTAAATCCCATTAGCGTTGTTTGTCCCTCGCTTATGTATTCCAGATAATCTACATATTTTCCCCATTCCTTGAAGAACTTTTGGTCTCTTAAATATCTAATCTTTCCTGTCAATTTGTCCAACTCCGCGTAGTCTAATAACTTTAATCTCCACTCATCCACCATTGGCATTTCCTGCTGTTTCCACTTCTGGGCTAATATTACCCTTGCAGGACCACAGGTTTCTCATCCATGATTTCATAAACATAAGATATGCTATTACATTATTGCACAGGGCTTTGTCCTGCACTCACATCCTGCATTCAGCGATGTACACAGATGACATTCAGCGATGTACACAGAGGCGCCATCTTTATACTTGTAGCATAATAATTATGGCACAAGCTTTTGTGGAATAGAGTCCACGTAATCAGATACATCTTATGATGATTGCGTCTGGTCAAGGAGGGCTCTGGACCACAAAGGTTTGCCATAAGAAATGTGTTAATCTTTAACGTGCTACGGGACTCTCCAAAGCATATCTGCGTCAGAAGCCGATGACATCCTGGAAACACATGGCTTCACAAAAACCAACCTCTCCCTCCTCATCCCGCAAAATGATCCAAATAGCCGAGGAGGAAAGAAATGCCTCAAGAGTCCAAACTATACATGGGTTGCCTAGGAAAACACAAGCGGAACTGGAGCAACTGGAAGTAATTGAGGAAATCCTTCATGCAGCTGATTGCCATGACAGGAGAGCAAAAGCAGATTTTTGGATGCTCCTGGAGGCTTTTCTGAGTGTGTGTGAGGGAGAGAATGTTTATCAAACTTTATTTGCACATATTCTCCGGGTAAGGAATGAAATGAATTGTTCTAGCTCGGGCCTGAATGGCAGCAATCTTACTGAAAGGAAGAAAAACCGAACACGGTCAGCTTAATTTACCTCACACGTTAACAGAAAATCCAGTATCGCAATTATCTGTCAACAGTGCTGCAGCCAAGCGAAAAGGGATAGATTGGGAGGAGGCTCACCATCTGCACTATGCATTTAACTTTAAATAGTCATGGCAGGGAGGGGCAGCTGCCCCCCAATCAATAAAAATCATTAAAAATACATAGCTAATTGGGGTTCTGCCCCTGCACAACAAAAGGCCTGCCGTCCCCAACAAAACTCCTGGCTATACCCATTATGGCTTCCCCCAAAGAATCCTGGGGGCTGTAGTTTGTTGAGGGTGCTGAGAGTTCTCAGAAGATCCCTAATCCCCTCACAGAACTACAGTTCCCATAGTTCTCTGGGAAAGAGGGATTGACTGTTAAACCACTCTTCACAATTGTAGTCGTGGGAGGGGACCAGTAGCTCATGGGGCTTGCAGCAATCTCAAAGGCTGCTGACATTTCAGATTTCAGCCTCTGCCCAGGTCTGTGAATCCAGTCACGAAATCCAGCCATCCATTCATCTCAGCCCTACGCTCAAATTCCTCCTTGTGCAGTTCTTCAAAACAATGCATATGTAAACGCACACTGGTAATCTGTCGGGAAAAATTGCCTTCACCAACACAAATTGCACATGCACTGACTCTGGAATTAATGGCATCCTCACAGTTAAACAGAAAGGAGGTACAGCAGATAACAGTAGAGAGCCAACCCACAGAACAGGGGCTATCTTGACACCCATACTCAGTTATAATATGTTCAAAATGTCTGTACTGAATGCATCAATGGAAATTCTTCTGAACAACCTTTATGTGCCCCCATCCCACTCTCAAAAAAGCCACCCCCCCCACCCTGCAATTAACCATGGCAGGGGTTTGGATACTCAAGCTAATACTTACTAAAATAACTCTTCCAGTCTTTGGGTGCTTAGTCAACATGAGTTCAAAATTATCTGAAGATCTCTGGCTGGTGATTTCAAAAGGGTTGTGTGTGAGTTCCTGACTCCTCCATCTGCTACAGGCACACACAGAAAGCAGCTATTTACAGATTTCAGGGACTTTCCGCTTCAGGCCAAAATCTGGAAGGATGTGAATTTCACATCAGTATCTGTAAATCTGGAAACACCAGTGGAAGCTTGCAGAATTGTGATTGCTATGGAGAAAGAGTAGATAGGGTGAATGCCCCACAAAGTAGAAGGACTTGACGGTCACCCAGTGAAGACAACCAGAAATAAGGTCCAGTCACATCTCTACTTTTTTCACTGCACACATAGAATTAAAGTGTACAACAAGTGGCAACCATCACTCCTAGTCTGGATGGCTTTTAAAAGAGGATTAGACAAATCCATTGAGGATAGGTCTTTCCATGGTATTAGCCAGGTGAAATAATCATAACAAATATGGGATACAAGGGACAGGACAAGAGGTAGGGGTTGACTGTTATCGTTCCTACGGACCTTTAGAAAAGATGGTTGAGGATTTCACTTGTTCTGCATCTGGTAGTGGACTGAACGGATTCACATCACCCAAACTAATGTGCAGTTATTCTTCCGATTCTGCATTTTCTCAGTTTTGCAACTCGGCTTTAAAATGTGTATTTTATGCTAAAATAGGTATGAGATGCATATTTTGCCATAAACTGTATATAAAATGTGCATATTTATGCTGAGAGGCACTGATTGCTCTCTCCATACAGTTAAATACAAGACAGATATCAATTGATAGATAGATGGGCAAAATAAGTCCAAATTTCATGCATATTTTTTAAAAATGCAGAGTAATGCAGGAATGGGATGGAAAAGGCTTATGAATCAACACATGTAAAACTGACGTGGAATAAAAATAGCTGTTGTTAATGATACAAAATGTCCTATACAGTGAAAGTGCCAAAGCTGAGAAGGGGTGGACAGTCTTACCACTAAGAAAACAATCCAGAAAATGTCAATGGCAGCAGCGCGCGTGGGCGGGGGGGGGGGGGGAATACAAGAAAGAGGGCACTGCAGGGAGGGAGGAAACTTTGTGCTAAATATGCTAAATATTAGGCTTTCAAAGGGGGGAAATGCTTTTCTTGGCATATGGATCAAACTAAAGGCAAAAATTTGAAATAATGTATTTATACAATTTTTTTTATTTAGGGCATTTTATTGCTTCCTCCTCCCATGTCTTCAGCCCAAAGGGACTCCCAGTACAGCTTCTGTATAAGGAAATAAAACAGTTAAGGAGTAGATCAGAATAGAAGCAGCAGAGCAGAAGCACATTCAGAATCAGAGGTGGGAGTAGTGGAAGTTGCCAGGAAGTACGATCTACCCTAACTGGAAGTGGCTTCAGATTTTCAGGAAAAGGTCTGCTTCCAGTGCTACCTGGAGATGTCAGGGTTTGAAGTTGGATCCTTGTGCATAAGAACAACATATAAGGAGAGCTGAGAAGCTGGAAGAAAGGAAATATATTTTAGCTCATGCTAAAAACCCCTGGTGGAGCTGTGGTCTAAACCACTGAGCCTCTTAGGCTTGCCGATCAGAAGGTTGGCGGTTCGAATCCCAGTGATGGGGTGAGCGCCCGTTGCTCAGTCCCTGCTCCTGCCAACCTAGCAGTTCGAAAGCACCCCAAAAAGTGCAAGTAGATAAATAGGTACCTCTCTGGTGGGAAGGTAAATGGCATTTCTGTGCGCTGCTCTGGTTTCGGTGTTCCGTTGCGCCAGAAGCAGCTTAGTCATGCTGGCCACATGACCGGGGAAAAATGTCTGTGGACAAACGCTGGCTCCCTCAGCCTGTAAAGTGAGATGAGCGCCATAACCCCAGAGTCGTTCATGACTGGACTTAACTGTCAGGGGTCCTTTACCTTTACCTTTTTAATATAGAAAAAAACCCACACCAGACTCAGGACTCTGTGGAGAACATTTGCAAGTCAGGGCACCATCACCAAAAAAAACCCCGCCATCTCGCCTCTGAACACAGGAGGAACCAAATAAAGTCCTCCAAGGATGATCTTAATTTGCAGGCAGATTCATGTGGCAGAAGGTGATCCTATTTATTTAGGTACCAAAAATAACACATAAAAGTTACTTACTCAACCCATCACTTCACTCTGCAGGAGAAGACAGGAGATACAGAAACCGAGTCTTCTTTGTGGTGGCACCTACCGTTTGGAGCTACCTCCAAGTACATATCTACCAGGTGCCAGCTCTTTTGTTTTTCTTGTATGGGGGGAGGGATTTCTATTGAAGACCTTCCCTTTTCAACGAGAATTTTAAGTGGAGCTCTTTATTCCGGTCTGCATTTGTACTGCCTTTGAATACTTTTTATTACACACAAAAGTGTTTTTAATTGTTTTAACTGATTTCAAGTATGTTTCAAATGTGAAAGTGTTTTTTAGTGTATTTTAATGGTTATAATTGTTTTCATACATGGCATCGTGTAACTGTTTTTACTGCTGATGTTTTTGCTTTGAGATACTTTATTGGAAATGATTCCTGAACAGAAACAAACAAATAATAAAATGAGTACAGTGGTGCCCCGCAAGATGAATGCCTCGCAAGGCGAAAAACCCGCTAGACGAAAGGGTTTTCCGTTTTTGAGTTGCTTCGCAAGACGATTTTCCCTATGGGCTTGTTTCGCAAGATGAAAACGTCTTGCAATTTTTTTCACCCCCCCCTTTTTCTAAGCCGCTAATAGCCTTTTAGCCGCTAAGCCGTTAAGCCTTTAATAGCCGCTAAGCCGCTAAACCGCTAATAGCGCTAATCCGCTAATCCGCTAATAGGGTTGCTTCGCAAGACGAAAAAACCGCTAGACGAAGAGACTCGCGGAACGGATTATTTTCGTCTTGCGAGGCACCACTGTATACTGCTTTTCAGCCATAATGGTTCTCAAACCAGATGGTGATAATGCAGCAATAACAAATGACAACAATTAGAACAACCATGAATTAAAGCCCACAAGCAGTTATTACGAAAAGAAAGAGAAATGATAGACTATAGAGAAAGATATGTTTATTGAATGCATGAGGGGGACAGAGAAGGTATGGCTGCTGGCCACGCCCTTCCCACAAGAACTCCATCATCATTTGATGTGCCTATACTGTATACCACTTTCTTTCACAAGTGCCCTCAAAGCTGTTTATCTATATCTATGTGTAGATATAATTCATATCTTTACTAATCACAGAACACAATGAAAATAACAACACCAGCACCATCAATACAAAGCAAAACAGACTCAAGGTTCAAAGACCACCCAACCACCTAAAGCTAGGAAACACAAGTGAACTTCCATCACATCAGTGATCTTCCAACCACAGGCAACAAGTTGACATTCTGCCAGGCTGCACCACATCTGGAGATGCCCCACAGCCTGAGGTGACTTCTTGCCAGGCTTCCTCTGCTCCTTCAAGATAGGGGGTGGGCTGAGTCCCATCCCAGTGAACATTGAGGGAGCAGGCTGTAGAGACCTCAGCCCCATTGTGTTTGCAATCCTGCTTCCAAAACAGCTGTCCGTGCATCCAGAAGAAGGGTGGTCCAGAAGAAGTGGGCCACCACTACAGTTTGGTCCTTCCTCTCCACTGTCTCCATACTTATCCATCATTCCAGAGAGTAAAGATGGACCTCAGCTCTGAGCTACTGTTTTCAGTAGGAGCTCCGTGTTCTCAAGAAGGTGTGGTTTAGCCCTCATGAATACAGACACCTGTCAGGACCAACCACAGACCAGTAAAGACCTTGGCACAGAGCAGGACAAAGCTGTGGCCCACCAGATGCTGTTGGACTCCAGTTCCCATCAGCCTCCCTCCTTCCCTAGCTAGCCTGACCAATAATCATGGAGGGTGGGAGTCCAGCAAGATCTAGAGGACTACATGTCTTCCCTTTCTTTCCTTGCACAATGCTTATGCCAAGCTCACTAGGTGTTTGAAAAAAACCCCACCTTAAGGCCAGGACTGCACAGAGCTGGTGGTTTCAAACCCGATCTTCTGTATACAAAGGTCAAGCGGGTTGCCTGTTTGCCTCCCAAGCCGGCTGCAGGAATGTCCCAGGAGAGAACAAGCACGAGGTTTGCAAAGGCAAGTTGCTTCCTGAGTTAAATGGGCTTCTGGTTGTAAAGGGGATCAGATAAGCCAAACCAGTAGCCAGTACTATCATTAAACTACTTGCGTAGCAGCTTGATGGCTCCGTGAACATTTCAACCTGTGTGGCTGTTTCCCGAAATTCTCCTGCTCCTGAGATAGAGCCTTTTGCGAAAGGCACGGGGTTGATGCACAGATGTACCTGGTCAGTCGGTGGAAGGTCCTGGAGATGTTTTTCACAGGCTTTCCTTTGCTATACACTGGTACGAATACAGATATTTTTGTGTGTGTAGCTGAAGCATGTTGTAACATGCAGTTTCATGTAACTAGATACATGAAACATAGACCAACACTTCCAACCACTGCACAATTTTCCTCCTCTCACTGCTGCTGTGATCCCATGCCAGTTTCAGAGTCTTCCCTAGTCTCCCAGAATACCAAGCTTTCCAGTCCAGATAACCAGCGCAGTGTAAATATTAAGGTCTTCATCCCCTAATGGGCAACAGTGAGTAGGGCCAGAGGCAATAGTGGAGTGAAGTGTTGAATGTAATTGTTACCTTAGTAGAGTAAGGTCATTTCTACACACCCTTGTACACCACTCTCTAACGTCCATTGAAGCAACCCAGGAGCATTCTCGTAGTTCTAGGACTCATTCTGGCCAGGAAAAAAACAGTTATGGAGGTTAGGGGGCAGAGGTAGTAAGGGGTGTGGCCTGGAGAAGCGGTGTGATACAAGGTTCTCCATCCTTGGCCTTGTCCATTGAAGACTGGGGATGGATCTACACACAGGAAAACAAAACAAAAAGTCAGAAATTAAATTGTTATAACAAAATAAAAAATCTCTATGTAAAAATTGCAAAGAAATTTTCTTTGCTCTCCGGCGCCATCTGGTGCTGCATGTTTATAACGCATCCAAAGCATTGTTTTTTGACTAATGTAGCGGAGTCCCTTCCAAGCAATGAAGGCTTCTTGTGCACGGGGTTTATCTGAAGAAATGTGACTATATTGTAACCTCACCAGCCTCCTGTTTTTGGAAGGGGTCGGAAGTGGGATGTCCACCTACATGCTTGTTGATTTGCAAACTAGCTCATCCACCCCTTCTGAGAAACCCAGCATGGCCCTTCTGAATACATTAATCAAACAGCTGAAGAGCAACAACATTGGCTCATTCTGCTGCTAGCCATGTCTGCCGTGATTTCCCGTAGAAGTCGTAGATATTTGTCACTGACATTGAACATTCCCTTGGGGGGAGTTGCTGCCCCTGTCCAGAATGATCCTCATCAACAAGCTGCCTTCAACTCCTGGCATTGCCCGGCTGCTATTTTATTATTCTGTTTCGTTTTATTTAAAACATTTCTTCTTCACTCATCGCTGCACAGCAGGTTACAACTCAAACCTTTTTAAATTCACAAGCAGTTACAAAACTATTTAATATTGTGCTTTCATGTTGCAAAGCACACTGGGACCTTAGGGCAAAGGGTGGGTGATTATTATTATTTTGAATAATAAAAACAAGGTATATAAGGACCACTCCAGAAGTCATTATCACTCTGCATTCATTATTATTTGTGCAGAGACATACACAACCCCACTTTCAATACTTTTGTGTGTGCCTGCAACGGTATAGGGTGGTCATACCGAGAGCCAGTGTGGTGTTAGTGGTTAAGAGCTGTAGACTCGTAATCTGGGGGACCGGGTTCGCTTCCCCGCTCCTCCACATGCAGCTGCTGGGTGACCTTGGGCTAGTCACACTTCTCTGAAGTCTCTCAGCCCCACTCACCTCACAGAGTGTTTGTTGTGGGGGAGGAAGGGAAAGGAGAATGTCAGCCGCTTTGAGACTCCTTCGAGTAGTGATAAAGCGGGATATCAAATCCAAACTCTTCCTCCTCCTCCTCCTCCTCCTCCTCCTCTTCTTCATCCCGCTTCATTTTCAACCAGTGCGTATCCTGTACTGCTTCATTTTCAAGCAGTCATGCTTCTTCATTTTCAGCCAATACATATCCACTGAAATTCTGTAACTTTTCATGCCGCTGATGTTCTGTCATTGTCGTTGTTTTGTCCTGCTTTTGTTGCGATCTCCAGACAGCAATAATGGGGAAGCATTGCACAACTAATAAAGCAGAATAAACCCGCCGCTAACGCACTACTGTTGGGCCAAGAAGATGTGGCAGAATACCTCTGCCCCCAGCTGAAAAACTCCAGTACCGGCATCAGATTCCACTCAGATCTTGGGTGAATAACCAGATCCTTCAGAAGCCATCTGGAACTCGAAAGAGCAACTGCCCAGTGTATCATGGGCCGAAGGTGTGTCACTGATGGGGAGGAGTTCCGAAACTGGGGTGGCACCATTGAGAACGTTCTCCACCTTATTGCCCCACATCAGGGGTGCCAACTTGAATATAATATTGAGGGGGCCCTCATAATCAGTCACAAGATGTACACCATTTAAATGGCAATGCCCGTCAACTTGGGGGACGGGGGCTCAAATATTTTATTGAGGGGGCCAAAGGGACCTCAGTCCCTAAGCGTTGGCTCCTATGTCCCATACTGAGGGTTTCAGCCGAGTATGGTACAGGCAAGATACACTTCCAGGTAAAACTTAATAAATCTTAACAACAGAACGTGCTCATTCAGGTTTCCTGGGCCCCATTTGTATAGGGCTACGCAAGTCAGTCGTGTGTAATGTTCCAGGGATTTTGAGGGGGAAGCCATGACTGTTTAGAGTGCCATTATACAGCTTTCAATCCATTCTGCTGATGAGTCCTTAGCAGATTTGTGCAGTTTATTCATGGCCTACCATGTCTTCCATTCATCAAGTGATGTTAGGTATTTACATCTGATTTTAGGTTTAGATGACTAAAATACCTGACATGATAGCATGGCTGAAAAATGAAAAATGTTTCATGTGTCTTCTCTATCTCAGTATCTCATATAACATGACGTTGAGCACTGTGCAATACTATTACACTTGAAAAACAAAACAAATCACATATATAGGTTTAGGCTTGCCATACATCAGGAAAATTCCTGACATGTCCTGGTTTTCGGGTGTAAAAATGTCATCAGGGAGAATTTTTACTGAATTGGCAAAATGTCAGGGGAAACCCGGATGTATGGCAATGAGATGGAAAAAGTGGCGGAAACAGCTCGCTATTTTTGGTTTCCTAAAAAGGTTTCCTAAAAAATGTTTCCTTAAAAAAAACACACAATTTTTGTGGTTTCCTAACCATTCCTTAAAATTCCTTTTAAAATCTCAATAACTTTGTGGGTGTCAGGAATTTTACTTTTTGAAATTTGAAATATGGCAACCCTATATGGGTTTTTTGTTTTTTAAGGGAGTCACTCTCAACATCTCATCTACCCCTCCTTCCCTCACAGCCCGTATATTAGCCCAGTGGTTTTCAACCAGTGTGCCATGGCACCCTGGGATGCCTTGAATGATGGTCAGGGGTGCCATGGGCAACACTGGCCTCTGCCCCTCTTTCCTTCCCTCCCTCCTCTGATGCCCTCTTGCGTCTCTGCCTCCCAAAGGCTTGCATGACTGTTTGTTGCAGCAGCCCTGGCTACAAGCTCCCCAAGTGAATGGTGCCTCTGGGGCTGGCCAGGGGGTGCTCCCAGGCCCCTGTGGGGCAGTGTGAGGAGGCACCTCTCTTTGGGGCAGGGGGGCTGCCCAGAGGACTCCCAAGTGGAGATGAAAGGAGGCTGAGGGAACACTCCACAAGGGTGTTTGAAAAGGGGCGAGGGGCTGCCAGCTCTGCAGGCAAAGGGGTGACATAACTGGGCTCCTGAGCCCCACAGGGGTGCCGCAGAAAGACTGTAGATGGTCAAGGGAGCCGTGGACCCAAAAAGGTTGAAAACCTCTGTATTGCTAAGGACGGAAAACCATTGCTAAGGATTTCATAACAGCCCTGCTGGGCAAGCCCAGAGAAATACATTCAGTCTTGAATGACATTTTTAGCCATCGCCAGGTAGGTGGATTTGAGAGCTTGCAAAGCCAGCATGAAGACATCAGGCCTCCCCATTGCTTCACCCAAGAAATGTGGCATTCTGAGCAAGGTACATTGCCTCTGAACACAGATCAGCCTTAGCTACCAGGGTGCATAACATTGATATGCCTGCCTGTATGCTGTGAAAGGGACCCCTTGGTTAGAAAGGCTTATCCTTCTGTGTTTTTAAACTCCAGGGTTTTAAAAATTAGGAACGCCACGATATTTTTGTATAGGTGGTTCAGTCTCTTAAAAATAGCAATGTTATGTAAGTGATCCGTTCTGATCTTGCTTTAGCGGAGCTGAAATGCTTCCCTCATTCTTTGCTTTGGAACACTGTGTAACTGAGAGAAGTTTGTGGGTTACACAACCAACGGCCAAGCAAGTTATTGTTTCTCAGAAATAGTTGTATTAGCTCTCGCTGTGATTTAGTGTGGCTGTGACATACTGTTTGGATCTAATACTGTTATCCTTTGAAAGGGCTTCGTCTGAAGCAATCTGCCCCCCCCCCCCCGCACAACCATTTCCATTTAACTGAATTCCTGGTCTTTTTACATTTACACGTGGTGCCTCTGAAACGGTTGCAAAATTCGACGGCCAGAAGAGGGCAGCAATTCCTCTAATAAAAACCAACTGGAAGAGTTTCTTTGCAACAAATTGTGAAGAGGTGCGCAGCACATGCACTGGGATTGTGGTAAAGGAGGAGGCAAGAAATGGCTGGAAGAAGTGGGGGTTGTGTGCGTTTGTGTGTTTGTGAGGAGCGGGAGAGAGAGAGAGAAGGCCTGTCATGTTCAATTTACACTGTATCATTAAAGCCAAGGGCATTGCAGTAGCTCAGCCTATCTGTCCATTTTGATAAAATGATGTTAAGCATCTGCTCTTGGTTTCATATCGAAATTGCACCCAACTTTAATAAATGGACATGTTGGAAACTTTCCCCTCTCTTTCAGTCAGGGCATTCTCATTCAGGGCTTTTGCAAAGGGCAAATTGTCCACTTGCCTATTTCTCAGGCTCCACCCACACTTCTCTTTGTGGTGCCATTTCTAGGCACAGATGTGTGACTTCCAGGCACAGGGCTGAGCGGGGTTGTTTATCGTCCCAGTGCTTCCCCCCGGAAAACCTGCTGTTTGCCACTGAATCAGAGCAAATGCCAACCAGTTTTTTTGCAGATTCGCCTTGGTTCTGATACATAGAATCATAGAATTGTTGAGTTGGAAGGGACCCCAAGGTCCCTCTAGTAGGGTAGGCAAACGAAGGCCCGGGGGCCAGATCCGGCCCAATCACCTTCTAAACCCGGCCCGCAGATGGTCCGGGAATCAGCGTGTTTTTACATGAGTAGAATGTGTGCTTTTATTTAAAATGCATCTCTGGGTTATTTGTGGGGCATTGGAATTCGTTCATTCCCCACCCCAAATATAGTCCGCCCCCCCAAAAAGGTCTGAGGAACAGTGGACTGGCCCCTGGCTGTAAAAGTTTGCTGACCCCTGCTCTAGTCCAACCCACTGCAATGCAGGAATCTCAGTATGGTAAACAATGGGCGAGGAAAGTGGTGGGACAAACAAAACAAAACTCAGCTCAGACCCATACCTAGATATTATGGGACACACAGGAGTGTGGATGAGCCCCCAGTTTTTGGTTCGTTGCTGCTTTTGAACCAGGAGCCATAGAGCTCCAAACCCTTTCCCTTGGTAGCCACTATGCTACCTAACTGCCACTGAAGAAATCCTGTTGAACGCTTTAAACAGTTCTGGATTAGCCAATAGGCAGACTAAGTGCTTAGGGCAACAGCAAAGTAGGGGCATCAAAAAATGAGAGTTTTGTTGTTTTTTAAAAAAAGGAATTGGCACTTGTCCAGTTCTGAGCACCACAGTTTAAGAAGGATATGGACAAGCTGGAATGTGTGCAGAGGAGGGAGGCCAAGATGATCAGGGGTCTGGAAACCAAGCCTTATGAGGAACAGTTGAAGGGGCTGGAAATGTTTAGCCTGGAAAAGAGGAAACAGAGAGGAGACATGATAGTCATCTTTGAATACTGTCACATGGAAGATGAAGGAAGCTTGCTTTCTTCTGCTCTGAAGGCTAAGGCCTGGACCAATGGTTTCAAGTTACAAGGAATGAGATTTCAACCAAACATCAGGAAGAACTTTCTGATGGTAAGAGTTGTTCAACAGTGAGATGGACTCCCACGAGAGGTGGTGGACTCTCCTTCCTTGGGGGGTTTTTAAGCTGAGTTTGGATGGCCATCTGACAGGGATGTTATGGGGAGATTCCTGCATTACAGGAGGTTTAACTTAGATGACCCGAGTGGACCCATCCAACTTGACCATTCTATGAAGCCATGTGCTTCAGCTGAAAGAGTTGGGTGGGCCCTTATTGCTGTTATTACGTTTTTATTTGGTTTTTTAAAGCTGCTATTATTTTTGTTATTTGGGGTTTTGTTTTGTTTTTTAAAAAAGGAATGGGGAGGAAAAAGAAAAGAAAAACCATCAGAGCAGCTGCTCCTCCACTAGCCGAGAGATGGGGCCAGGCTGGTCCTTTCCCCTGTATTCTTTCTGGGAGACAGAGAGCACAGCCTCCCAGTGGCCTCCTCCAGTTACCTGGCTGAGACCAGCTGGGCTCACCTGCAACACCTCCCTGATAAACAGAGAAAAACCTTCCTGGGAATTATTGACTTAAGCATGAGGATAATACAGTGCAATGTACAAAACTGCAAAGGAATTTGCGGAGCAGCAGCAGTGAGAAATCCAAGCTATTTTAGCAACTGGAATTTGCACGTCTCACCCCTCGGAGTTCCTTTTTGTACTTCACACCCAAAGTGTGATGATAATGTTTCATACTTAGCATCCATAAAGCTCCTTTTAAGAGTTTAAAGCACTTCCCACGTCTTGGTAAGGACCAAACTGCATTTTACGTTTTTGACTTTTTTTTTAAAGCTACCTAAATACAGCCTAATTTGTTTGGGGAGGAAGTAGAAAGGTTGGGAGTGTTTAATCATTGCTTCCCATGTCTTTGTTCTGATACAAATCCCACCCCCACCTCCTGCCAACACTGTAAGTATGGCCTGAGTTTTTGTCCAGAGTAAGACCTGCTGAGAAAGGAGTAAAGGAGTAAAGTCTCTAGACCAGAGGTCAGCAACCTAAGGCCCATGGGTCAGATCCAGCCCATGGCTGGTTCCATGGATTGGTGTGGGGATTCCATGGGTTTTTTTCTGTGGCGCGAGCGCCATTTTTCCCCTGCCAAAATTCCCCCCCTCCCTCACCACAGCGGAAACTCTTCCCTCCTCCCTCCCTCCTCCTAGTGCAGCAAATCGCTGGCCAGTCGCCTGCTAAGGTTTGAGGCCCTGGCCAATGGGTGAGCGGCAGCTGTGTGGGGGGGAGAGGAGGAAAGGGGCTGGGCTGAGTTAGCCAAGAGCACTTCAAGCAGCCCCTCATGGGAGCAAGCTGTTTGCTGCCGCTGCTCGTGCCACCGCCGCCACTCTGCCAAGCGCAGCTCCTGTGCCTGCCCTTGTGAGCGGCAGAGGCTGTTGGTGGAGGAGGAGGAGGACTTTCGGGCTGCTCATTCCTCCACTGCCTCTGCCTCTTTCGGCGGCGGTGGAGGAACTAGCAGCCCAAATTCCTCCTCCGCTGCCTCTACCACTGTCAGCGGTGGCGGAGGAACGAGCAGCCCGAAAGCAGCTCTTTTGGGCTGCTTGTTCCTCCTCCACCGCCAGCCTCTGCCTCTCGGCAGCACCCTAGGTAGGCAGGAGGATGGGAAGGGCTGGGGTGAGGGGGGGGGGAGAGAGAAGCCCCCTGTGCCATGCGTGCACACACACTCACTCTAGCCGACCAGGAGGTTTGTGGTGCAGTGAACCGGCCCACCACCCAAAAAACCCCTGCTCTAGACCTTATAGAATAAAAGTTAGAAAGCAAAATGTGGAGGCACCATTCAAAGCAATTGCTTTGTGAGATATGAACCTGTCCATACCTTTCAGTGTTTTTAGCCAATGAGTGAAGTCACAGCTGTCATTGATGAGTATTACAGAGAAATATAGAGTCATATAACTCCAAGGGAAGACCCCTAAATTGCCCAGGAAGTCTTTTATCCAGGCAATGGAGAAGAATCTTCTTGGTTCATTTTGAAGGTGTTTTGAAATCTTCCCTGATGTGTCTGTGGCTCTAGCTTTTATTGAGATTCAGACAATGGAGTTTTGCCCGCTTTATTTTGAAGGGACTTCCTGGGTTTTTTCGAAGCTCATAAATGGGTATATTCATGCGAAACTCTCAACACATCATTGCTGACAACATTTCTATAGTTACTGTAAGAGGTATACATAAATAGCCATAACAAATGCTCTTAGAACACACTGCTTACTTTTAAAAACAATTTAATCTTAAACTTATCCAAGCATGGGCATCTCCAACTTGGTTGTTGTACAGTATATCTTAAACCTTTTTTGAGTGCCCTCCCTTGCAAATACCATGCTTGGTCTTGCACTGAACATAGTATTGCTAGCTTACGATCAGTTGCTGGAAGATATGCAGTGATATAATTGGTTTATAGCTCATGAAGTTTGAGTTCTTTGTATGGTTTATGGTTGGCCCTGGGGGAGAGCCAGGCTCTTTTGCCTTTAAGCAGGCAGACATTCATCTAGTTAAGCCTTTTCTAGTAAGGAAGTACGATTACGGAGACAGCTTCGTCTGTTGACATTTTGTCTGCCAGACGTCTTAGTTCTTGTATGTGACTCCTGATGATTTTTTTGGCCCTCCATCCCACCTGCAAAGGAAGATACAGATTTGCATACAACACAAAACACGCACATTTTATGAAAGCGTGTGTCCTCTTTTGCAAGTAGGGGGAAAAGGCCCATTCCACATCAGTGTACAGAAAATATTACTGTCACTCCTGAGCTGACGTATCTGAACTTTCCTCACTTTCCAGCAGCGGTGTAGCTAGCCATTTGGGTGCCTGGGGTGGGATGAGGTGCTGTGGGGCGGGATGAGGTGCCGTGGGGCGGGGTGAGGTGCCCGTGGGGTGTGACGGGGTAGGGAGCGCCTGAATCCCAGTGCCTGAGCCCAGTTCCACTCCAGCACAACTGCAGGCCTGTGTTGCTTTTTGAGCAGTGCAGAGCCTGCAGGGAGTCCGCCTGCTGCCTCCCCCTCAGCTGTAGAGCGAGCAGTGCCCAAGCCACTGCATCACTCCCAGTGCGTCACTCCCAGTGCCACCCCTGTGTGGCGTTCAGCCCCTCCACACTACGCCTCTGCTTTCCAGGTTACTCATATATAAGCTTATGTATCTGATACCAATGAATGTTAAGTTGTACAATCTATATAATTCATGTAAATTAATTAAATCTGCATAAAGGTGCTTAATCTGCTCTCCCAAACACAGGGAGGGGCACCCACTTTATTTGATATCAGCTATATTTGGTATTTGAAATGGAATAGTATTAAGTATTGGTGTTTGGTAGCTGACGCGTAATGTGATTTCAGTATTTGACAGCAATCGACAGATGGTTCACAATAATATTTAGTATGTGACAGCTGAATGCTTCTAAGATTTCATTTTCGATGCCAGCTGAAATGAAAACTACCAAGAGATGCAGGAAGGCTAAAGCGCTCAGGCTGGATGGCATTATGGCGAGTTTCAAATGTTTGGCAATAGATGCCTTGGTTTTACCAAAAACCCAAATAAGTCATGTAGTGCTATGAGAGGGAATCTTACTGATTCTTTCCTTGCCCATCAGCATCAAAACCTTTGTGTGGGATCGCTGTGCCCGCAGGGAGGTGCATGAGGGCATTGGCATCACATTGCTAATGCCAGCTGCCGAGCTGGGGTTGGATCTTCACATGCATCAGGCAAAGGGAAGGGGTTGTTGTCTCCTGCAGGTTAACCTGAACCACCTTCCCCAACCAAGTCCCTCCAGAAGTAGTTGGGCTCTAACTCCCTTCAGCCCCAGCCAGCATTCATGACTCCACACTGGAGAGGGAACGAGGCAGAGAGAATGGCACCATGCCTTACCCAAAGCACAGAGAGGGAGAAAGCCTCAGGACTGCAATACCTCGAGGACCACCTCTCCCCTTAGGAACCAACCCAACCATCATCTGAGGCCCTTCGAAGTTTGTCTCCTCCATGAGACATCATGGGGATGACAGCACAGGAATGGGCCTTTTCTGCAGTGGCTCCCAGCTTGTGGAATGCTGTTCTCAGGCAGGCTCACTTGTCTCCTTCACTACATATCTTTAGGGGCCAGGTGAAAATGTTCTTCTGTAACCTTGGCTGATTAAATAATATATGGCCTTTTAGCTATGTTTGTGGGAGGAATGTTATTGGTGGTGGCGGTTGTTGTTGTTGTTGTTGCTATGATACATAGGTAAAGGAACCTCTGACCATTAGGTCCAGTCGTGGCTGACTCTGGGGTTGCGGCACTCATCTCGCTTTATTGGCCGAGGGAGCCGGCGTACAGCTTCCGGGTCATGTGGCCAGCATGACCAAGCCGCTTCTGGTGAACCAGAGCAGCACACAGAAACACTGTTTCCCTTCCCGCTGGAGCAGTACCTATTTATCTACTTGCACTTTGATGTGCTTTTGAACTGCTAGGTTGGCAGAAGCTGGGACCGAGGAACGGGAGCTCACCCGTTGCGGGGATTCGAACCGCTGACCTACTGATCGGCAAGTCCTAGGCTCTGTGGTTTAACCCACAGCGCCACCTGCGTCCCTCGCTATGATACATATTTTGTGCTTTTATGCTGTCCTCTTTGGGGGAAGGCCAGTATATTGAATGAATGAATGAATGAATGAATGAATGATAAAACTCCCCAGGCATCCCAGACTGTACTGGAGGCCAGAGCATCCACAATCCCTTCCCCACTGTTAAAGCCCAGGGAAATGATACCTGCTACTTTGAAGAATTATTTCTCCAGCATCCACCCAGGCAACCCCACCTGCCAGCCAGCAGCAAGGAAAAATGCAGTCTCAACATGCCCTGCAGATCAGGACTTGAGATGCACATATATATGTGTGTGTGTGTGTGTGTGTATTAAGTAGAGGAGGGAAAGCTGTAAGGAAACTGTGTCCAAATGGAGCGAGTTCACTTTCCTCTGGGGTAATTTCATCCCTTCTGCAACTGTGTACCTCCAGGGCCCCCTTGGGCTATTCGAGGGAGTTGGAGCTGAAGTTCCCCACCCTCCCTCCTGAATCCAGCCCCCCCCACCTCCAACACACTTAACTCACAACCAGCTACAAGGCTGTCAGTCACATTCATATTTGGTGCCTCCAGCAACAAAGCAGCGGGGAGGTGGGGGAATGGCTGGAGCTGGGGAGGGAAGAAGAGATTTAACATTCCTTTGGAAAGCATCAGACGGTGCCTTGTAATTAACTGCAACAGTCACTTTGGGTTTTCTTAAGCAAATGAGGCAGGGGAAGGATGGGGGAGATTGGATTGTTGTCCCCCCAGGGAAGAGGAGACACTCATTTCGCCAGGCACCGAGCGCTGGAAGGCGACTTTTCTACCTGGGCAGGCAGCTGAAAGGGAGAAACGCTGTTGCCTTAGGGTAGAAATCGAGGGGTTTGCTTTTAGGTTTTCAGGTTTTTCAGAAGAGTTGGACCACGTAAAGTGTAGAAGGCTGGGTTACCCGGTACTGGATTACCCAAGCATGCATTTAGGGCACCAGCAAAGCAGGGACACAAAGAGAGAGAGAGAGGGAGAGAACTTTTGGAAAGATTTTTCTTTTAAGCACTGAAGCATCAAAATAGTCATCATGAGAAAAATCAGAACTTTGTTAGACTTCCTTCCACTCCACGCTCTCACCACATTTCTTTTTCTGTTCTCTTTTCATTACTTATTCCCACGTAAACCAGGTAACATTCTACTAACGTAGATCAAAATAATGCAAGGAAATCACATCCTGCCATGTGTTGCACATGGTTTACATACATGTACATTTCAGCATACATGATATATATCTGACAGATATATGACCAACTAGAACTGCTTTTTTATGCATATGTAATTTTATTTATGTTAGCTTGTTTTGAGATTTTAAACTTTGCAATTGGTGATGTTATCCTGATATTTGTCATTGGCCACAATAAGATGACTATATGTGTGTGTGTGGTTTGATCATGTTTATATTTTAAATTGCATACAGAGAAGGGGGCACCATCATTTATTATTATTATTATTATTAGTGCTTTTTTCTAAAAAAAAATGTTTAGGGGTACTCTCATTTTGACTCAAAATCACCATTTTATAGTTCAAATCGGGAAAAATAAATACAGTAAATGGACAAATGGACAAAGATTCACAAAATGTATAGGGGTATGCGTACCCCTGCACCCCCCCCAGAAAAAGTGCTGATTAATAATAATAATAATAATAATAATAATAATAATAATAATAATATCATAATCATAATCATAATCATAATCATAATCTACCACCCTTCATCAAAAGATCTCAGGATGGTTCACAGAATAAAATACAAGATAAAAGACATTAAATAATTAAAACACTAACCCCCCTTCCCACAGATGCATTTGAAAGGCTATAGATTATTAATCAGCTGAAGACCTGTTTGAAGAGGGATGTTTTTGCCTGGCACCTAAAAATATATAATGAAGGTGCCAGATGAACCTCCCTGGGGAGAGCATTCCACAAACGGGGAGCCACTTCAAAGAAGGCCCATTCTCGTGCTGCCACCCTCTGGACCTCACTGCAGACAAAAAAGGACCTCTTTTCAGTGTTTAGGGTCTCTAAAGGTCTTAATCCAGTCCTGAGCTTTACATATTGTGCATCATTGTCTTCCTCCTTCTCCAGACAACCTGCATTTTCAGCCTCCATCCCAATTTGGTTGCACAAAGCTTATGCAGAAGTTAGACTGTGTCCAGTCTTTACTAAGCATTTGTTCTGATTTAATGATGCAATGGTTACACAACAAAGCAATTTGTCCCAATATGCTTGTGGGGTGTTTGCACATCTTCCCGTTAACCATGTGTTCATGCCACACTTTTCAGTGTATTTCCCAACTGCAAAAAAAGTCTGGGTTTTTTTGTTTCTTTTGAAATGTGGATATGTGGCACTATGGTGAGAGATCTCTTTAACCCACTTCCATTGCACCTACCAAAAGTTCCAGTATATCTTTCTGCCACCCTGAGCTCCTTGGGGAGGAGGAGGCAAGATATAAATTCAACAAATAAAATTAACCCCCCCCCCCAATTTTTTTGCTGTAGACGCACAGTCACCCAAGCATACCACACTGCAGCGCTGAAATGAGTATCCACAAACATTTGATATTCACTAACACTTCCATTTTCCACTTTGGGTGTGAAATTTTAACCTAAAAATTGGACTGCTCCATAACAAAAAGCAGTTACTCAAGAAGAAAGCATGTTTTCCTTGCTCCCTGCCCCTGGTTCAAGCAACTTGCTGCAAGCATTGCTGCTTTACACCAAACAGAATACAGCAGGATCGCATCTTATGTGCAATTAAGCCAGTGTGGTGTAGTGGTTAAGAGCGGTAGTCTCGTAATCTGGGGAACCGGGTTCACGTCTCCGCTCCTCCACATGCAGCTGCTGGGTGACCTTGGGCCAGTCACACTTCTTCGAAGTCTCTCAGCCCCACTCACCTCACAGAGTGTTTGTTGTGGGGGAGGAAGGGAAAGGAGAATGTTAGCCGCTTTGAGACTCCTTCAGGTAGTGAAAAAGTGGGATATCAAATCCAAACTCCTCCTCCTCCTCCTCCTCCTCCTCATCTTCTTCTTCTTCTTCTTCTTCATTTGCACAATTTCAACCTAGTATGGTTGAAAACTGTCTGGTTGAAATTAAATGCACAAATTAAAGGCACACAGGCAGAGAGCTTAAAACCTGCCATATAAAGAGCTTTTAAGCTTTGCACCTTGCTTACTGAGCAAGTCCTGCTCTGGGAGAGTATCATGACATCTTGCAGGAACTCGTACCCACCAACATTTTTCTGATGAAAATAGGGATAATAATAATAATAATAATAATAATAATAATAATAATAATTCGTCCATCTGACTGGGTTGTCCCAGCCACCCTGGGCGGCTTCCAACACGTAAAAACATAATAAAATATTAAACATTTAAAAATGTCTCCATACAGGGCTGCCTTCAGATGTCTTTTAAAGGTTGTATAGTTACTTATCTCCTTGGTTCGAGGGTCACATAACTCCATACCCTTCAACATTTCTCCGATGATGTCCTAAGGAAAAGCAGGACATTCTGGGATCAAATCAGAAACCAGGATGGCACCACAAAGAACTCATAACCCACCTACTCTCAGCAGCCAGAAGCTGCTGTCAGGAGTAAGCATGGACCAATGGTACCAAATAGTATGGGAAACAGCCCTACTAGAAAAATTAACCAATAAACTGAAACTGACACGGGGACAAATAGAAGAAGACACCTTCACCCCAGTGTGGCTCCCCTTTATCACATACACAGCCCAACAAGACAATGACAAAAATCCACCAATGGCATACAAATCAATATGGCTAACCTAATCCAAAACACCCACCCACCCCACTCACACATGAAAACAAAGACCACCACAGCCAACCACAAAATGAACAGCCACACCCTAGGCCAACCCCAACCTCTCTCACCACCAAAGGAACGCAAGTGAACAGCAGAGAACCTGCACAAGCAATGCTGACACCAAACCCTACATATAGTAAGTAAAATAGAAACATCGCCACCCGACCCCCCCCATCTCCCCCCCACCTCTTTCCCCCCTTTTCCCCCAATGTCTCAACAAATGAAACTGATTTGTAAAAATGTTACATGGAAAAAATATATATACGAGAGAGAGACATTGCACACACTTTTGTAAATCAAGAAAATCTTTAATAAATAATAATAATAAATAAATAGAAACCAGGGTGGCTCCTGTAAATCCAGGACTGTCCCTGGAAAATAGGGTCTGGGAATTTGGAAAGCCCTGTGTGGTCTTGTGAGGCCATATCAAAGCCGGGCCATCTCAGAGTGTGTCAGGCCGAACTTGCCCAGTAACCTAGGACTTGCTTAGGGGGAGCTAAGGCTCTCTGGCTCCAGAAGGTAGAGATGCTTGTTCAGGATCAGCTCGAGTTTATGTGGTTTTGCACACATGCGCCATCCCTGGCATGTAACCCTCGCACAAGATAAGATTGTAGTGTCCTGGGAATCTGTGGATTATGCTTCATTCCTGGACGCCCATGTTAAGAATTCCAATACTAGGCGAGATAAGTAACATTACCTTCTCCAGTTCTCAGGAAGGACCAGCGTGGCATGCATGCCTGACCCTGTATTCCTGCGAACATTATGCAAAGTATGAGAATCGCTTGATTTTTTTTTGTTCATAAAAACCACACAGATTAGCTATCCTCACCCCACCCTAACTCATTTTAAGTTTCCTCTGTATGTAACTGCAGAGCCATTTCCCTCCCTCAGCTTGAGGGCGCATACCATGAAGAATATGTGACAGGAAAAATCAAACGCTGTCTCTTTTATTTAGAAACCCTGGACAGGGGCCTGAATGAGGCTGCATCACACAGCTCAAGTTCCCCTTTAGCTTCAGGCCTCTATTTTTACTCATGCATTTTTATTTTTTTTAAAAAAAACTATATCAGTTTCTTACAATTTAGGTGCCTCTGAGTAATTAAATTGGCAATTTGTGGCCTAACATCTTCATAAAACAGGTGGGACTTCAACTGCTGACAAAAATGGTTTTATGTGTTTACATAGGCTTTAAATAACGGCTTAATTATGGGGCCTGCTTCCTGTTATATAAACAGCAAGCAACATTATCCTATAAACTGTAGGCTCTGCTAGAGAAGGATACAAATGAGATCAGATTCTTTACAGATGACACAAATCCAAGGAGAATATTGTATCAGTTGCTGCGTCAATGTTCTCGGGGTAAGCGTTCCTTAAAAGTGACACCCTTAATATATATATATTTAGGACCCCCCCCCCACCTCTTTAAAGTCCACACTTGGGCATTCTTGTCAGATTTTTGGCTGATTTATCTCACAGCTGTCCACAAAAGTTGCATGGGCTTCTCCAGGCGCTACCAGAACTTTTGTTTGTGAAGTTCAGGAACGTGCTATTTAGAACTGAGACAATTCCCTCTGTGGACCCCTGGGAACCACCAAGAAGGTCCTCCTGAGCAGTGGCGTAGCGTGGGTTGTCAGCACCCGGGGCAAGGCAAGTAATTTGCGCCCCCTAACCCATGGATTTGCGCCCCCTAACCCGTGAATTTGCTCCCCCTAACCTGTGGATTTGCCCTAACCCCAGATGCTGCGCCCGGTGCGGCCGGCCCCCCCTGCACCCCCCACGCTACGCCACTGCTACTGAGTGCCGAAATGTTATGGAGCGAGAAGGAAGAACTTGTCATGGAGCTGTCCTTCTTAGTGGCTGCCCTGTGTCAAAAGTACCATCTAATATTGTCTCCAGGCTACTTTACTGGGAAACAACATCACTGCCATTATCGGTTCTGCTGTAGCGACTCATATCATAGTTTTATTTTACTTAACATTGGTAAACAGTGGGTACATTCCAAAGCCCATCCGTCAAAGATCCGGATTATTATCATTCATTTATTTTGCTTCTTCATAAAGATGTTTACAAGTTTGAATGAATTGTATTATTGATTAATAGCGCGTACATACCATTATTTCTGTAAACCGCTTTGAGTGTTTTTTGTGTTTTTCTGCACTCAAGCAGTGTATAAATTTTATGAAATAAAGAAATACATACATACATTGAAAGCACACACCCTCCCAAGAATTGTGGAAACTGTAGTTTTTTAAGGTTGCTGGGAATTGCAAAACTACAGTTCCCAGGATTCTTTTATGGGGGGGGCATGGGGACATGATTTAAATATATGGTGTGTACGTAGCCATTATGCCCCTTGACATGCTTATCTCCATGTCTCTGCCCCATAAACTTCCTTTCCCTTTTTATTATTGCGGTCCCTTTGTTGAGGTTACATGTTCTCTGAAAGCTGTTTGTTTCCATCGGGCGTCCTTCTTTTGTGCAACATGATACGCCTGCCTCAGCCATTCCCCAAATCGGCTCAACATATGTCATCAGTTGTACGTTGCTGCCCCTTTTATTTAAGATGCGTTTTGGTAGCATATGTGAGACTCGGGTTGCCGCAGATTCTCCAGGGAAAGGAAGGGAACACAAGGCAATTAGCAGGAGCAATCCCCAGACCTCTCTGTTAAACCTCGATAGGAAGTACAAAGACTTATGTCACAGGCATGGAAACAATTAAGGTCAACAAGTAATCGTGGAAAAGGAAACTCTAAAAAACAAGAACATGGTAAATGACCTAGTAAACACTCCCCACCCGGACTTAATATACATGGCATCTGGGGTTCACATGTATAATTTAGCCAGCTTTTCTCCTCCCTCCCCACTCCTCCCTGGATAATGACTTCCTTTTGCAATTTCCTGGAGGAAGCTGTTGGAGCGTTCTTATAGCGATAAAATAGGCCACGGTGTTTCTTCATTTTGAGTCAAAAGAAGTTTGCCGATCCGCTCATTAAGGAATGCAGGACACCCTTGTTCTTCCCCCTCCCCAATTTTCTTTGAAAAGGGAAGCATCCCTTACGAGATTTCCGTCAACCAATAAAGCTATTTTGG